>NC_044386.1:75835446-76138477 GCF_006542625.1 Nomascus leucogenys
TTTCAATCTTTCTTTTTTTTTTTTTTTGAGACAGAGTCTCGCTCTGTTGCCAGGCTAGAGTGCAGTGGCGCAATCTCGGCTCACTGCAAGCTCCGCCTCCTGGGTTCATGCCATTCTCCTGGCTCAGCCTCCCGAGTAGCTGGGACTACAGGCGCCCGCCACCTCGCCCGGCTAATTTTTTGTATTTTTAGTAGAGACGGGGTTTCACCGTGTTAGCCAGGATGGTCTTGATCTCCTGACCTCATGATCCGCCCTCCTTGGCCTCCCAAATTGCTGGGATTACAGGCGTCAGCCACCGCACCCGGACTGGTTTCAATCTTTCTAACTTTACCAAGTCTATCTTGGTGAACCACGTGCACTGGGAAGAAAGCACTTGATCCGCAATTTGAGGGGTCAGTATTTTTTTACGAGTATCCAATCCATCAAGGGGGCTGACTGTGCTGTTCATATCCACATTTTAACGAACACATTGGTCTATTGATTCTGTAGGTGTCTGACAGAAGATGTTAAAATCTTTACTATTAATTGGGTTTGTGAATTTCTCCTTTCATTTCTGTTAGCTTTTGCTCTTTACATTTTGAAACTCTGTGGTTAAGTGCATGTATATTTATATTCGCAATGTCTTCCTGATAAAATTGACCCTTTCCTCACTATAAAATGTCTCTATCTTTGATAATACTCCCTGACTTGAGGTCTCTTTTATTTGATTTTTAAATAGCCTTGCCAGCTTTCTTATGCTTTTGTTTTCTTGGTACAGCTTTTGTCCAGCTAGTTAAATATAGAATAATAGATACGTTTGGAAGCAAATAAAATAATGACAAGAATAGTTTTGAAGTGAATGACAGTGAGCCAGAGATAAAGTTTACAAGGACTGAGTGAGACTCCTTGTTGCAGAAATGAAGCAGTGGGTTTCCTCGCCTGAGAGCAAGAGTTGCAGAGTGGAGGCTCCTAGGAGGGAGAAAATTAGCCACGAACTGCAACAAGGACACCTGTGACCCCCGCACCCCAGCGCGGGGAGAAGCATCAGCCACCACTGGATTAGTGACTGCCATAGGAGAAGCAGGTTCTCCTGAGGGTAGGGTCAGGGTGGGGGAGTGTTCATTCTCACAAAAAGGTGAAGAGAATCTTCAGAGAAACAGTTTGGGTGAATAAAACATAGATACCGGCGGACCAGGAACTCCAGCAGGTACAGCGGAAGGGCTTCAGGGTTAGAAGAGGGTGGAGGGCTAGGATTCAGAAAGGGCTGCCTAGAGCCCTATGGTGAAAAGGAGTGGGAAGGCTGGCCTGGGCTTCCCTGTGAGACCAGGCCCGCGAGGATGAGGGGCAGCCAGGAATCATCCCCTCCTAACCGAGGGCAGCAGGGACCACACCTCCTCAGGGGATGGGACTGCTGCAAAGACTCAGATCTTAGGTAATCCTCTTAACTTCCACCAAGAAAGGCTTGGGGTTAGGAGAGGCGGGACCACACTTTTATCTCTTGCAAGACAGCTCGGGCAGTGAGACTCATTTCTGCAGGGCTATTTGTTCAATTTCAGTCTTTCTCATTAGCTTGTCAGCACTTTTAAAGCAGGTACTATTTCTGTGTTTGTTCACAATTGTATTTCTGCTACTTAGCTCAGTGTCTAACACAAAGGAGATACTCAAATATTTGTTGGTAGTATCCTGAATGAATGCTGCAAACTATTTGAAGGCAATTTGGCAATTTGTATCAACTATCGTAATATAAATAATATAACTTTCCTAATCATAAAAATATTTATATGATTTTGAGAGCCATAATTTTACTTCTGAGAATCTGTTTTTAAAAAAAGCAAAATGTTTTAATATTCGTTGCATTATTTTAAAATGCAAATAACTATTTAAAATCCTCCCAACAGGAAAATGCTTTAATAAATTATAGTCACAGAACTAAAATATGATATAGTTAGGAAAGTTTTGTTTAAAATTTATGATAATGTTTACTCTTCTTTTGTAATGCTCAGTAAAATAATCCTTTTATGTTGTTTCAAAAAAAGATAGACGCAAAATTAGACAGAGAATGCAGACTCTGCATGTAAAATATAGAAAATATTATATGTACATATTATAACTGAGTTGTGGAAATACAAAAATTTTCATTTTCCTTATTAAATTCTGTATGTTTTATACTGTATCATCCCTCTATTTTATACTCAGAAAGGATAGCCATAGATGAAGGAAGAGTGTGGAGATTAACCGTCCAGGCAAACATAAAACAAACTGTTACTTTCCTCTCATGTTAGCAAAATTCCCTGCTAGCCTACAAGTGAAAGCACCAATATGTATTCTAGTTATTTTGTTTTTTAACGAAGCTATTAGAGCATATTTAAATGTGAGGGCATCAAAGGAGGCCCTCACATTTGATGTGCTGTTTGGAGAGCAAACTTTGGTCCTTTTCATCGTTTTCTTAATTTCTTTCCTCATTTTTATCTTTAGTCGTTCAATAACTCCTGTTTCCTTTATCTTTCCAGCTCCCCATTGCTCACCCATCCCTCAACAATACGAGGGCTCTGCGACAAGGCGGCAGGGGTTGCATCGAGGCATTTTTTGGACATGCACCCTGTGCCATCCTCTGTGCCAACCCTGATGGTGCAAAGAATGAGACCAGATACACTCTCTGTTGTCCTCAAGCATCAGAAGGCCTCCTAGGTGGGTGAAAAAGGACTGTCTCCCCGTCGGACACAATACCAGCCACCTCCTCATTGGAGAAGCAGCGAGTGTCTGCAGGCTTGTGTCCCTGACTTCTGCACAGAGCAGCTGGGGTGGCCTCCTGCGGCGGGCCACCTCTGAGGCATCGCCAGGTGGCACACAGCTGCAGAAACCCAGCATGGGAAAGATGCAGGTTTCTTCTTTTTATTTTCAAAGTGAAAGTAACATTAATCGCTTGTTGTGATATAAAGTAGTACAAGCACAGGTGGCAAATTCATGCTGCTGCTAAGAAAACTAAGAATTGTGTAAAACTCACCCTCAAAAACCATTACTCATACATAACTGTATTTTCCATATTGTTGAGTAAACACACACTCTGCTCACACACACACACACTAATACACACAGTCACACTCCACTCACACATACGTTTACACTCACATGCTCTCATAGACACACAAACCATCACACACTCATTCACACACTTATTCACACACTCACTCTCACACTCATTCACACACGCTCATTCACACATTCTTACACACTCACACACCCATACTCAGACTCCAGCTTATACTCTTCATGGAACATCGTATTAGCACAGCTCAGCCTTTGTTCCATGTCGGTAATTATAAGTGGATGTCATTCTGCTAAGGGACTATTGCCTTCCATGTGAAGCAGAGGTTTGCATTGGAGAGATTTGACTGCTGACAGCAGAAACCTTCTTTCCATGCTAGGATGAAAAATGAGTGCCACTAGCACAAGTTCTGGAGCAGAGCGAAACCACTCCCAGATAAGGCAGCCAGAAAAGACTTCCTCGCCACTGGTACTATTATACCAGCTCCACAGCACGTCTGAACCTGTGCATCTCACTTCTTCCACTAGTACCATGTACTCCAAGGGCAGAGGTAATGCCTTTAAACCCTAAGATGAGTAGTGAAGCTCTGCAGAGAGCAGATGTCACATACAGCTAAGCGTCAGAAGGTGATATTGAGAAGACACGATTTTGGAGATATTGGCTGTAGATCAATAATGATCATTGTCGATAGCCCCAGAATTTCCATGCTTGAACTGGCAATTCTGAGAGAGATGTGTCTTTGGTTCCTGGGTCTTCTTTTCTACACTGCCATTTGATTCAGATCAAAAAGCATAAGCTGCCACTGGCCTCCTTCCTTCCCTTCATGCTAGATGAGCATAATCTCACTCTTGTTTTTGTTTCCCCATCTTTTGACACATTACATGCTCCACCTTGTTTGCAGTGATAAGCAGTGTGGAATGGAATGTTGGCTTCCCTGATCAAAGAGACAAGGCTACTTCTGCAGCAAAGACATTCCAGGAATAGAGGTCAAAGATTTCATCTGTTTTTCCAATTGTCCCCATCTTAAGCCTAAGGTCCTGCTCCTTTTCAATCATGGTCTCTACTGTAAAAAAGGGGACTGGTTCCAACTCTCTGCCTTGGGCCTGAGCTTCAGCCACACCTGCTCTGGCTGTAGGAGGTACAGTATTCCTTTGTGGCCTCTGTGAGGGTTTCTTCACAATTCCTGTTTTGCCTTAAGTCAGGTGTTCAATTGTTAAGCTTGGCTTAAATTGTCATAGCTCTCTGGAACTGTCAGCAGCAGGTGGGCCCATGACTGCAGACCCTCCATTATCACAACAGCTACTGTGCACTGGGCTGCCCTGGCCTGGCCACTTCCAGCACCCCACTGCACACGGCGAATCCCCAGCATGTCTTTCCCCCAGCAAAAATATCCTGTGACCACTCACCAGATATGTCAACAACCCAATTCTGGAGTCTCCTCCTGAGGATGTATTTCTGGGGCTACTCCTCATTCCAATTACTGTATAAATCAGGATCTGGGCAAGAAACAGATGGTACCCATAAAACATCCAAGTGCAGATAGTTGGTTGGAAAAGCAGTTTATAAGGCCTAAGTACAAATAATGCTTCCATAAGGGATGATAAAGCTGAGGGATGCCCAGGCATAGCAACAGTTAGGACAATGACAATTTTGGCTTGGAGCGACAAGAGGAGGAAGTGTTTTCACCAGAGGCTGGGGAGAGCTGGAGCCATGGAGACCTATCCAACAGGAGCTGTGGCCATAGAGGAACATAGCCACTGCCAGACCCACAGTCAGGCAAGATCAGATCAGCCTGACATCTTTATCTCTATACCAACCCACAGTTTCCTGCTGATGCCCACTGGCTGAATCCACCCTGAAGCCAGCATGCAAGGAAACCCAGTGATGCAGTCTAAATGTCAGCCTCCCACACACAGCAGGGTGCAGGATCAACCTAATGGGGCAAGTGGAGAACAATCTGCACCTATATTAGGAGAAAGAATGAAAATTAGTGGGTAATTTTCATGGGTTATTCCTGAAGTTGATGCACATCCCTTTGTCCTGCATTTCACAGATCCGAACTCAGCCACATCTCAAGGGAAGCACTAAAACCCAGTCTTGTGTACCCAGCATCAGAGGCTCTAGTGAATGACTAACCAGTCTCTGCCACGGACATTTTCTAATATCCTTACTCCAAAGTTTGAGTGAAAAAGGAACAGGGGAGGAGATCCACATAAAAAGGAAAAGGGGGTGCTCTACTGGATATTCACTGGGCTTGTTGCACTTCTCAAGGCAGGCAAAGGCTGGTAGGGTATTGCTTCACCCTTCTTAGCATGACGGTAACATGCTTATCTGACAAAATTATACCAACATGCAGTCAAGCCTTTCAGTAGCCTTTGAGTATCATCATGAAAAACTACATGCCACTCACAAAGGCAAACGTATATTCAATGACAGAACCCTTAAACTTCCAAAGAAAGGATAGAGGCAAATTCCCAGAGTATAAGTAATCAGGGAAGCAAGACAAATCCCTTGAGATTCTAGTGAGGATGTTGCTGTCAAGGCTGTGTGTGAAGAGAGACCTCATGTTTGTTCTCCAGCCCAGCTCCGCATCTCCACAACCACCCCATAAAAGAGCAAGGGCCACAGCTCCAGTTGGAGACCTTGGACAGCTCCCATTCACACAGCATTGAGTTTTGCTTTAGGCTCATGCCCAGGCTCAGACTAACCTGATGGTGCTTGTCTTATATTAGAATATTTTTAAAGCTCTCTTTGCGAAATCTGATGTCAGAGTTAGAATGTCAACTGCTTGTCAAAATGTACATAATTTGATGCCAGATTTTTTAATGTCAAGCATAATCACAGATATCATCCACATATGCCCAGAGAAGCTACCCAAAGGAAACTGAAACCATATTGCTAACAACACTGACTGTGGCAAGAAAATGTAATCAACAAAGGCATCTTGAGATTAAGAAAGTTGAAACCTCAGTGAGGCTGCTTCTCTGTAAAAAAGAACTCCAAAGACCCACAACACAGTGAGACCTGTCCACAGTCCCAGTCCAATTGATGGTATGAAAGCACTGTTTTTCTCTAAAGCATTCTCAGCTCTCAGCAGTATTCAAGGGCACCTCTAAAGGCAGTGCACACATGTCAGGTGAGCATCAGGGCAGCTCAGTCTGGTGCCCACGGTGCTGTTGTGGGTGATGAAGACACAGGATAGTGCTAAGCCAGAGGAGGAAAGGAGAAAGAGCATAGCTCAATCCAAGACCCAAGGGTGAATGTATTTTAAGAGTCACTCTGTGTTGGTTTCCATTGGATTTCCTGACTGTGTTGAAAGATGGTGCTTCGCCTCTCTTGGGCAAAAGCTAAACAGAAATAGACTTACCTGCATTATGCCAAGTGCCTGAGGACTTCTAAAGTCCATGTCTGTTTCCATGAGAGGTGAATGGTGCCAGTTAAGAGTTGCCAGAATGAGGAGAGAGAGGAGAGTAGAGGGGGAAGCCGATGTGCAAGCAGGAAGCAGGATAAAGTTGAGGTG
Organism: Nomascus leucogenys; assembly: GCF_006542625.1. Classification (NCBI taxonomy): domain Eukaryota; kingdom Metazoa; phylum Chordata; class Mammalia; order Primates; family Hylobatidae; genus Nomascus; species Nomascus leucogenys. The sequence goes on from NC_044386.1 coordinate 75,841,992, forward strand.
AGGGGTGGGCTGGCGAGTGAAGGGAGTTTGCTAGAGAGTACGAGGGAAAGGCAAGCACGTGAGGAAGAGCAATCTTTCCAACAATCAGGACAGGCAGGACATGCTTGCGTCTCCAGCATTGCAGTGGCTGCTGAATGCCACTGGGGCATTCAGTATGACCACCCACACCCAGGCAGGCATGAGCAGGCAGTGTCTGAGTTTCAGCACAGATAATGGTTTTGGGTGTGTATAGAGGAAAAAAGTAAATCATTTCCTCCTCTTAGTATATTCTCTGCACTCTCCATACGTCACATCTGACATCAGTTACGTAAGTATCTGCCAAACCAAGCAATTCCTCAATTCTCTGTGGACACCGGCAGGGCGTCCTACAGTTTAACTCAATTCTGGTGCTATCTCCTGCCCCTAGGCTACCTACAACTTCTGTCTGACTTGCCTACAAGTCAGAGGTCCCCACAGCATCCACTTGATGTCTGATAATTTGCTATAGAGGCTCACTGAACTCAGGGAAACATTACTATTATTGGTTTATTATAGAGCTTGCCAATCAACAGCTAGGTGAAGAGATACACAGGGTGAGGTTTGGAAGGGTTCCAAGCACAGGAATCTCTGTCCCAGTGGAGTTGGGGTGCATGACCACCTCACAATATGTGGATGTCTGCAGCATCCCCAAAGCCCCCAGAATCCCATTGTTCAGGGATTCTTATGGAGGCTTCATCACGTAGGTATGACTGATTATTGACTCAACCTCCATGTTTCTCCCTTTCCCTGAGGATGGTGGAAGGAGGAAATTGAAAGCTCCAAGCTTCTAATCATGGCTTGGACTTTCTGGTGACCAGTCCCTATCCAGGAACCATGAAGAGTTGCCTAAGAACAAGAGATGTGGCCGGGTATGGTGGCTCATGTCAGTAATCCCACCACTTTGGGAGGCCAAGGTAGGCAGATCACCTCCTGAGGTCTGGAGTTCGAGACCAGCCTGACCAACATGGAGAAACCCCATCTCTACTAAAAATACAAAATTAGTTGGGCATGGTGGCGCATGCCTGTAATCCCAGCTATTCGGGAGGCTGAGGCAAGAGAATCACTTGAATCCAGGAGGTGCAGGTTGCAGTGAGCCAAGATTGTGCCATTGCACTCCAGCCTGGGCAACAAGAGCAACATTCCATTTGAAAAAAAAAAAGAAAGAGGAAAAAGAACAAGAGATGCTCCAGTCACCCAGGAAATTTCAAGGGATTTGGGAGATCCGTGCCAGGAACTGGCTTCAAAAACCAAATATTAGAACAAAAGATTCTCCTGATATCCCTATCTACAAGGGTTTTAGGAGCCTTGTGTCAGAAACTGGGGATAGATTATATGCATAGTTTTATTATTCACAGGGTTGAATGTATGTTTATAGTAGAGGAGAACTATCTATGGTTGGTGGTAGAAACCAAGGTGTTTAGCATACTCTGAGACAGGAAATGCAGGCTTTAATAGCCTATCCTGTTCCTTTCCTGAACACCCAAGCAATGCATCAGGTACAGAGCAAAACACCATCTGTGTACAAATGGCAATTCCCTAACTTCCCTTTCTTTTCATGAATAGGGTAGGTGCACCCTTGACTAGTTAACCATACCCACAAATCAAGTACCTAGATTTGCATTCGTTTCCTCTAAGGGCCATCTCAAAGTACAGAGCTGCTCACCTCCCTTTAGAGAATCCAGTTTAAGGAACACATATTGTAATCCTGGAGAGCGTCCTAGTAACTCTCAAATAGGTGTAACTGAACACTTCTCCCAGGACTTGCTGGATTTGACAAATCTAATTCAAGATTGTAGGAAACATCTTTTCTCTAGTGGGTTGTTGTTGAAAATTGAAACAACTTCTTTAGTCTCATCACAGTTTGAAAAAAAAATCCCCCTGAGGCTCAAGGAGTTTCAACTAAATTCACTCAGAAGTCTCAAAATAACCACTGCTGTGAGTTGCATGTGCTCGCATGCTTCCAGTGGCTAACACTGAATTAACAAGCCGACTCCCTGTGGAGGCTGTGACTAGTTGGCCATGTAAGTTGAGTCCGAGGGACTCATCTGAGCTGTTTCTGTAAAAGACAAACAGTCTTATAAATAAAATAAATGAAACACACAATAAACATTTCTGGCCAGAATCTGGAGCCTGAATTTTTCTAAACAATCTCTCAGGAAGGTAATTTTCAGACGAAGACACGATGACAACATATCCCCTTAAAAGTGACAAAAGCATATGAACTATTGGTCACTCTATATGAATCCATCATTATTTTTGGCCACATCAGTAAAGAAACTAAAAACTTCAGAGGAACAAGATGATCTGAAGCTGGTGAGAATATTAAGAGTTTAAATGATTTTTTCAATGTAAGAAACTGTTGGGAAATGTACCTGGACAGTCACACACATGTAGAGACTCCAGCTGCACATATTCAATCTGTCATCAGAAGGAAGCCATTCTGGAAGGCACCCTCATCATCAAATCAAAAAGCACCTCCCTGGGGCCCGTTCTCCTCTCTGTCTCGCTGATGGGCCTGATGATTTCTCCATGGTAGAAGCTAGACTAAGTTCTTATCACCTGCCTCCCCAGAAGCTATCCCAGCACCTCAAGCGGCCAGGGCATTCTGTGTTTCCCAATTCCAGGATTGCGTATGGTTCAGCACATCCACTAGAGACTAAGCCCTTTACAACAGCACTCAGTGAGGGATGTTGTAAACTGGGTGTGGTAGAAAAAAACCTATGTTTTTCTGTTTGTTTTGTTCCTTGGCCTTCAGCATTCATTCATTTCCTGAGAATCATATTCATATTTTCCTCTGGGAAAAGAAATGCACCTTGACTCTCAGCCCATGTGCACTCAAGACTGGAGACTGAATTGCTTCAAGGATAACCATATGACTGAATCAGAGCCAGTGAATGCAAAGACAGGCATTCAGGGGGACCTGAGACTCTTGTTCCTTCTTACTGGATGCCAGAACATCTATCAGAATGACAGAAATGAAAAAGAGTGACACCACCAAATGCTGGCGAGGATGCAGAGGAATGGGATCCTTCGGACATTGCTGGTGGAAACACGAAATGGTGCAACCACTGTGGAAAACAGTTTGGCAGGTGGTTTTAAAAAGTACATAACATGTCAATTGGTACATTTTAGCAGATGTTAAAATTAATTAAGAACTTCTGTTGTAGCAGTGCAAAAATCAATGGTGCCCTTCTATTGCCTTGTTTTATAAATTCTTTTAGAAAATGTCAGATTTCCAATTGAACTAAATTGTGGACATTTCTATTAATTTAATGGTTTATCACAGTTTTTGGTTTCTGCCTTCCTCCAAATCACTTGCACTGAGGATTTCTGGGTGGTTATGGGAGAGCTCTGATGTCCTGATGGCCCACTTCTTTCTCCAGGAAGGTCAGTGAATATCCCTGGGCTTGAGGTCCACATCCAGTGTGACCTTTTTATCTATGACACAGGTGGTGGCCATCAGTCCCGTGATCTCACGGTTAACCCTTAGACATGCTGGGGAGTAGCAATGCTGCACGAAGCCTGGGCATACTGGCTGGATCTTTGAGGTTGAGAGAACAGCTGGTTACTACATGCTCCCCAGCCTTTTTCATCATCAGTGCTGGACCATGGACTGACATGGAGGTATACCTCAGTATCCCTGGGGGTCAGGAGAACATGAACAATAGAAGGAGAAGCAGAAGACTAGCAGGGTCTTACTTGAACAACAACCAGGGGGCCATACTAAACTCTCCCTGGGGTGGTGATTCCAGTCCATCTTCAAACCTCAGAAAGGGCCCTCCCCGGCCTGTTGTGGGGTGCACAATCACAGACACTGTATGTTGTTCAAAGCCTCCATGAGGCTAAACGCATACCCAGAGAGCTTAACCAGACCATGATAAGTGGGGCTCAAGTGATGACCGGTTTGGGTGCTGTCTTAGTCTATTCAGCTGCTATAACAAAATGCAATAGACCAGGGGGATTACAAACAACAAAAATGTATTCCTCATAGTTCATGAGGCTGGCAGGTTCACAGTCAAGGGGCTGGCAGATTCGGTGTCTGGTGAGTGCGGACTGCCTGGTTCACAGAATGGCACCTTCTCACTGTGTCCTCACACAGTGGTCAGAGCCACAGAGCTCTCTGTTCCTGACATAGGGGCAGTAATTCCATTTTGGGGGCTTCATCCTCATGACCTAATCACCACCCAAAGACCCCACCTCCTAATACCATCACCTTGAAGGTTAGGATTTCAACGTACAGGTTTTGGAGGGACACACATGTTAAGTCCGGTGCAGGTGTTGATCACCTGCCACACACTGGATGAGCCCGGTTGCACATCACACTGCGGTGGCATCCATTAACTAGCGTCCTAGCCTTGGGGATGACAGCACTTTACGATGGGGGGAAAGAGATAACATCTGACAGACAGCACAAGGCCACGTGGGCCAAAGCACAAGTCCATCAGCCATTGGTGGGCCCATCCCAGGAGGCCTTCACTGTAACACAGATTGGTTGCATAGCCAGGAAAAGCTAGTAAAAGCTGACCAAGCCTCCTTGGGAATGGGTGGGCCATCCTTTTGATCATCTACTTGTTACCTCATGAAGGAGGAGATTCCCATTCTAGGGTTATGGGGATGGCTGGATCCAGGACACTAACCCTGGACACAAGAGACAGACAGCAGTTTATTAGTCACATACACACATCCCAGAGCGTGGGAGACACCACTTACCGTGCACAGCCAGATGCGGATTGCTCTTGGGAACAGAGTGGACCACCAGGGGCTGTGGGAGGCAGGCTTTGTTGTAACAGGAGGGCTAGGGGACCCTAGTTCCCATGGGAGGATGTGATGGGCTTGTTTGAATAATTCCATGGGCTGCAGGGAGCTGAAGCTCGCTACGCAGCGATGAGGAGGGTGGTGCCTGGTCCCCGAGATAAGCTGGATTGTTTAGCTTTGAGAACTTATCCATGGGAGCAGAGTAGGAAGCAGACTTTGCAGTGAGGCCATACAAGCTCCTCCTGGTTTTACCAGGTATCAAGACAGCACACAATACTAATTGGAGCCTTAAACCACACTTAAGCCCTCCAGATATAACTATAGATTTAACTGCATACACAGAGGAGTGCATTTGAGGAAGGCTTTGCCAAATTATATTCAGAGCAGGCTACAATTGAGGAAAAAACCAATATCTTTCAAGCTGTTGCTACAATGCATAAAACCAATATCCTTGCAAAATGTCCATATTCCATCAGCATTTCCTCTGCAGCAGGAAGATAATTAGCCTTGAATTCACAGTACAGCTGCAGCAGTAGGGGTCAATTGGACAATCATTAACCAAGCTTTCATGGCCTGTGTCTGGGTGAGCAGAGGGCCTGAAACAATCAGGCGTGCCTGACCAGGGTGGGCTCAGTGAGGATCACTATCCTGGGCACCAAGGCTAAAATCTGTTACCTAATCTGCTGCCACACTCCACTTCCCAGTGGGGAGCAGAAGTGGTCAGTATAGAAGTGAGAGCCACAGCATGATTATTTATGGATCTCAACACAACAGGGCTCAGCAAAAAATGAGCAAAATACTGTTTCGGCAAGTACTGGCTTCTTAAAACGAGCCAGTCAAAGACGGCTCCTTCCCCTTTCAACACCATGCATGCTCCTGCAGGCCTCACGCCTCCAGTCAGAAGCAGGACCAGCATGTCCAGAGCCAATCGCAGTCATCAGTTTGCTGCTGCAGAGAGGATCACGTGCCTGCCCGGCAACGTGCTAAGCCCTTGATTCATGTCCCTCTTGTTCCACTAGACAACGGTACAGTGTTAATTGGAAAAGTAAAGGAGAGTGCTGCTGCTGCCACCTTGAATGTCATTTTCCCTGTCACTCCACCAGGCCATGGTGGAGTGGCAATTCGAGAGGACTGGGAGGGAAGCGCAGCTCCCAGAGGCCAGTGCTCTGCCTCAAGCCAAGTGAACAAGGGAAGGAAATGCAGTATTTCTTCCCCATTGGCAGCCAAGGAAAACTCTGTAAAAGGGGACCATGAAAAGGTAAGTGCCACACAAGGGGAGTAGCTACGGGGGTACATGGGGACCCAGAGAGAGCTAATGGAGCAATAATGGGAACAGAAAGCTTGACATGCAACACACGTCCCGGGCTCACTGTGAGCCTCTGGACACCTGCAGTGTCATGAAGGGAACACAGCACATCAGGACCAACACCTTGCAGCAGCCGCCAGGAGGGATTGAAGCCAGAGACATGGTTTACAGCTAGCTCGTATCTACAAAAAGCTTTCAACATAGAGTATATGTGGCGTGTATACACAATGGATACTACTCAGCCATTAAAAAAAATGAAATCTCGTCATCTGCAGCAACATGGATGAACCAGGAGGACATTCTGTCAAGCGGAATAAGCCAGGCACAGAATGACAAACACTCCATATCCTCACTCACTTGTGGAATCTATAAACACTGAGCTCATAGACGGACAGGGTAGAATATGGGTTACCGGAGGCCCAGAAGGGTAGGCAGAGGAGACAATGGGGAGAGAGATTGGTGAACACGTACACAAGTACAGTTAGATGGGAAGATGGGAGGAGTAAGTTCCAGTGTTCTATGGCACAGCACGGTGACCATAGAAAGTAGTGTTACAGTGCGTATTTCAACAGAAGAAGATTCTGAATATTCTCGTCACAAAGGAAAATGTCGAGGTAATGATTATGCTAAATATTATAATCATGACATAACATATACATGTATCAAAACCTCACACTATATCCCATAGAAATGTACAAATATTATGCACCAATTAAAAACAAAAAAACAAAAAGGAAACTAGGAAGGAAGCCTGGGACAGTTTTGCCTTTGCAGCCCTCAGAAGGAACCAACCTTGGCGACAACTTGATCTTGGACTTCCAGGCTCCGGAACTGGAAGGCAATAAATTCCTATTGCTTAGCCCAAAAAATAAAAATTAAAAAATTAGAGTTTAAGATTAGGGTAATATGCACATGCATTTCCATACCAAAGGAAGCCAACCAGCTTGGACATGCCTGATAGTTTTCTTAGCTCCAACAACAGTTGTGAATTTCTGGGTTCCTTGCCCGTGATGCAGGCCGATGGCATCCTCTACTCAGGTAGACTTCCTGGCCTCCTGGTCCAGGAGAGGGAATGCTGTCAGCTGGTTACCAGCCTCAAACGGCCTCCCAGAAGGTCCCTTTTCTTGACTCTCTTATTTTCTTTCCCAGGGGTAGCTGAGCACTTACTACACGCCTAGGGACACTGTCATAAGCAGGGAGCGGCATTCCTTCTCACAGGCCAATTACAGGGATATACATGTGCTCACGGGGAGCTGGCCTGGCAGGGGCGGGGCTAGCTGAGGGACCCCAGGAGGGTCTCAGGGGAGTCCTGAGGTTTTTGGCCTCAAGCAAGGGGACCTCAGCAGAGACACCAATGCACTGACAGAAGTAAAGTCAATACATAAAAAAGAATGCAGAGCAATGTCAGTGCCCTCCTATTGGGAGTGGGGGGAGCATTCCAAGGTGACTTCTTCCCAGGGGCATGCACACCAGGACTCCCATGTGAACGCCATGTGGCCTGCACTGTGCACCTTCCCCAGAGTGTGCTGGGCACCGAGGCCATGATGGCCAGCAGAGCAGCCTAGCTCCTGCCCTCGGAGAGCCCATCACTTATGGACTCAATAAAATAATAACAGAAACACAAGTACAACCCCAACCATGGCAATTGACACAGAGAGATATAAGACCCTGAAGTCTTGCCATCAGAGGATGGACCCTGTCTAGGAGATCGGCAAGGTGCCACTGTCCCAGCTGAGACCTCAGGATGTGAGAGAGAATGAAGCACAGCCAGATGGGAACAGAAGGAGGATCAGCACATGCAAAGGCCCTGTGGTGGGAAGGCTGACATGACAAAACCAGGTTGAAACAACTTCGAGGCTGAAACCCAAGCTGGAGGTGCACTGGCTGGGCCATGAGTTAGCTGGCGTGGATCCACGCAGGGTGGTTGCATCAGGGAAACTGACCATAACCAGTGGAGCTGTGGTCCCTCAGGGAGGCTGGCTGATGCAGGGAAATAAGAAAATTACCTAAGAGGAGGAAGACAGGGTGCCCAGGGGCCTCAGGGTGGGACAGCAAGAGGCAAACACTGAGGCATCTTAACTTGGTGCATGGGAAACAAGGAGGTATTTGCACAATGAGAGGGCAGAGGAGTGGCCTCTGACTGCGAGCTTGCATAGGGTATGCATGTGTATTGTGTGCACGGGGCACTGAGCCTTGGTGTTGAGCCAGGCAGAGACAGCAAGAGCTCTCTCCAGCACAGCAGAGTGTGCCCAGCTGCGACTTCCTGAGATGTGAAGAAGACTTGAAAGCGTTAGGAATAGTCGCAGCTTTCTGTTTCCATAAGCTCTGTCTGAGGTTTTACTGAAAGAACTGAACTCTATTTATGGCCTCCCTAATGTCAATCTGCACACTTAGGCAAAGTGTTTTCTGCTTCCCTGGAACACACAACACTTGTCAATTGTCCCTAGGCCCATCAAGCACAAAGCCACCTCAAGTCTTAAGCTTTTACTTAAAGTTATAAAAATGTTATTTATTCTCAAATTATTCTATAAATGTAATATAATAGTAATAAAAACTCACAGCTGGAATTCTTGAGAAACTGAAAACACTTACACTAAAATTATGTGGAAGAATAAATATCCATGACAAGCCAAGTAAACTTTGAAAATGCAATTACAGAGTGTGTATGTGAAATATTGTGACGTTAAATTTTTTTGATATTGGACTTGTATTTCTGTTTTGAATTCCAGGTATATATTTGTATCTGCATTTTTAAAAATTCATCTTGGTTTCAAAAGGAACCCTTTTGCATAACGGTGGAACATATTCATGCCAGGGAGAATTTCGGATCCTCTTGAGAAGCAGGCTTACTTGTCTTCAGAAAAGGAGCTTTGTAGCTTTGAGCCCAGTGAACAAGTGGGCTAAAAAGGCAATATTACCATTTTAAATGTGAATAGACAGTCAGCAACCAGGAAAGACAGTCAGGGGGATGGAGGCAGATGAATAGCAGGAGAAATAATCTCCATTCTTTCCTAAGAATGGATTAACTCACACCAGAGTGGGTTGTTATAAAGCCAGGATTCCCCTCGGTTTTTGCTTCCTCACAAGTGTTCACTTCCCCTTGGACCTTCTCTGCCATATTGTGATGCAGCACAAAAGCCCTTGCCAGAAGCCAGGGCCATGCCCTTGAACTTCCCAGCCTGCAGAATCATGAGGTAAATAAACCTATTTTCTTTACAAATTACCCAGCCTCAGCTATTCTATAATAACAATACTAAATGGACTAAGACAACAGCCAAAGGAAGAAGGGCACTGGGATTCATCCTGGATCCACTCAACCCCTTATCTTATTTGTCTGAGCCTCTCAGAGGGAGATGAATTAATTCACCAATTACAGGTCTTCCTTGAGAATTTGCTATGTGTCACACACTCTAAGTATTGCAAACCTAAAAAGCTGGGCCTTATAAATAAAATTGGTACTTGCAAGACATGGAAGAAAGTGATGAACACCCCATCTCATGGATTTAGAGCTTTGAAAAACCCAAAGAACCAACATTAGGGTTCCAGATCTGGCTGAGCATCATAACCATCAAGAATACTACAGATTAATTTTACAGATTGCCCAGACCTAACTCAAGGCACTGAATATGTCTAGGTTTCCATTGAAAATTATTTTTCATACTAAGAACCCAGAAGATCTCATATTGAATGACAAGAGACCACCAGTTGATGCCAAGGCTGAGATGACAGAGATGTTAGAACCTTCTGATAAAGGAAAAATGCAGGATCATAAAAATACTTCCATGAGCAGTTGTAAACATGCTTGAAGCACACAAAAACAAAAACACAGAACGCCTCAGCGAAAAAAGAGAAGACTTAAAGATAAACTAAGTAGAATTTCAGAAATGAAAACCACAACCAAAATAAGCAGCTTGGTGAATGAATTCAAAGGCAGAATGGAGGAGACCGAAGAGAGAATCAGAAGACTTGAAGATAGAACAACAGAATTACCTAATGCAGACAGCAGAGAAAACAAAAGAGAAGAAAAATGAACAGTGCCTAGGAACCTATGCAAAGGCCCAGTAAAAGATCTAACATTTATGTCATGGGAATCCCTCATTACTGCCAGATGAGGTGGTAGCTATGGCCCCTACATGGTCTCTACCAACATTCTGTATATGTACGGGTTGTGTGGAGTGGGGGATGTTCGTTTCCAGCTGGCAAAGGATCAGTGCCCTAGCTCCCTATGTGACCTTCTTTGACACACCATGGTGGGGGATTGGGGCCCCTCATTACAGCCTCTTGCAGGTAGAAATCAAGGCCGCCCATAAGCTTTTGCTGGTGTGGGCTGTGGTAGGGCCATAGTTTGTCTGTGGTGTTGGCTGGAGCAGAACACTTATTGTCTTAACGTTTTCTGTCTTGCTAGGTTCCCCTTTTTCCTAGTCCTCTTGCTAGAGACAGCAGGGGTGTGTGTGTGGGTGTGTGTGTGTGTGGGTGTGTGTGTGTGTGTGGTCTATGCTCATTGGGGTTTCTGGGTTGCTGGCTTCACCAGGGTATGGCCTTGGGATACAAGAGGTAAAATGAAGCTCAGGGAACTCATTGGTGTGCTATTATTCTTCAAATTCCCTTACTGATCTGTCTTCCTTTATCATTCATTCTTCTTATGTTTACTGTCCTTAGGAGGAGGACTAGAGAAAAGAATTTCTACTCCATTTTTTGGAAGCGGAACTTAAAACAGTTTTTAACAATTCAGATCCCTTGTTATAAACGTGAAAACTCTTATACCTCCCTAGAGTTTCAGATAGTCTCTCCTCTAGTGGGATTGTTTTTGCTTCTCCAATCCCCACTCAGAGTCTTTGCCCACTGGTAATCACTCTTTATGATTTTGCATTATGTCAGAAACATGACAGACAATCTTACCTAATTCTGAACACAAACAGATTGTATTCTAATAATTAACATGAGTCTTAACTTATGCACACATTCCTAGCAATAGTGTCATGTCCTTGTGGATGGCTGGAGGTCACGCCTCTTTTCCACCCTTTGAAAGCTGTCATCCCTAAAGGTTCCCTTTCCTTTCAAAATTCAAGGCTGTATTTATTGGAGCATGTGTGATTTGTCCTTATCTTGCCAGCTCTAAGAGGAGAATCTCAATTCCAAAATGGAATTCTTGGGCTGCCAAGCCCAAGCAGGAGAAAACACAATGTGATATTAATTTCCTTAGAACTTAAAGCTGTGCATCATTTAAGGATAACATCTTTAAAAATCAATCATTTTCTGTCTCAAGTCTGGTTTTATGGTTTAAAGGACATCACATGTACTGTGATCTCATCCCTGCTCACGGCCCAGTCAGAGGAGCCATTGCTACCATACCCATCGGCTAGAGAACATTGTCAAATCTGAGATAATAGAAGCCATTTGACCTCCTAGTAACACAAAGAGGAGTCTGGCCTGGAACACATTTTTTGCCCAACAGTTCAGGAGTCTTTCAACCAAACTTGACTTCCCCTGTATGTGGATCCAAATTGGACCTACATGTTTCCCAGGTGTCTGTGTGGTTCTCAACCTAGGACAGCTTTGTCACCTGGAGTGCATTTGGCAATGCCTGGAGACATTTTGGGATGTAAAACTGGGAGCATGCTCCTGACAACTAGAGGGTAGTGGACAGGAATGCTGTTGAACATCCTGCACCACACTGGGCAGTTTCCACTGTGGAGATGTACCTGGTTCAAAACCCAAGGATCAAGATGGAGAAACGCTGCTAGGTTTAAATTATCAGGGGCCTATTCACGAGAATTGCTCCAAGATACATGTATTAGCCAAGCTTCTCTAGAGGGACAGAACAGGACAGATATATATGTAAATGGGAGTTTATTAAAGATTACTGACTCACACAATCACAAGGTGAGGTCCCACAATAAGCCCCCTGCAAGCTGAGGAGCAAGGAAGCCAGTCCCAGTCCGAAAGCTGAAGAACTTGGAGTCCAATGTTAGAGAGCAGGAAGCACCCAGCGCGGGAGAAGGCTGTAGGCTGGGAGGCTAAACCAGTCTAGTCTTTTGACGTTCTTCCACCTGCTTTTATTCTGGCTGCACTGGCAGCTGATTAGATGGTGCCCACCCAGACTGAGGGTGGGTCTGCCTCTCTGGGTCCACTGACTCAAATGTTCATCTCCTTTGGCAGCACCCTCACAGACACACCCAGGATTAATATTTTGCATCCTTCAGTCCAATCAAGTTTATACTCAATGTTAACCATCACAATACAAAATACCTGGCCCCCAGCAGCATTCCTCAAGCCGATTTTTTGTAACATTGGTTCTCAATAGCCTCCAAAAATGGGGAAGGGCATAGCCAAACTATGTGGGAAACCCTCCAAAATACATGCTTCTTTTAGAGATTTTCAGTGCTCATGAGCATTAAAGAGACATGTAAGAATCCTCCTAAAAAGAAAAAAATAACTTTCTATTTGTTCAGTGCATCACTACCCAAAATAATGTGTCCCTGAACTCCCCTTGGCCCTGCTTATTGTTCTGTGTAACACAAATTAGCATCCAAATGACCTTCAGAAAATGCTTTAAATAAAGATTTCTAACAAGAGTGGCCATTATCAGTATTGTTATTTTAAGGAAATTTTCATTTTAACACCTATAGGAATAAGTGCTGCAATGAGAGATAAAATCATCAAATACAGAAAGTCTATTAACCTTGGTTCTAAATTTCTACTAAAGTGCTACTGTAAAAAAAAAAAAAAAAAAAAAAAGAGAGGAAAAAGAGCTTAACACCTCACCTCTGATGTTATTTTCCATCTTTAAAAAATTGCTTTCAGGCCACCATACTATCCTAAGTATCATTTGTTTTCATCACTGTGAGAAACCAAGGTATCAGGACATTAGGAGCCTGCCCTTCTTGGTTCTACCATAAACAGCACACATCTAGTAAACTAACAGTATTAAATCTCAAAGTAAAGATCTACTTATGGATTTATTTAAAAATTTTTAAATATAATAATGGCCCAATACAGCTAGGTAGGAGGAATAAGTTCTAGCATTCTATAGCACTGCAGGTTGACTATAGTTTAATGTAGAGTTTCCATTAGCTACAAGGAGGATATTGAATGTTCCCATCACAAAGAAGTGATCGATGTTTCAGACGGTCGATATGCTAACCACCCTGATCTGATCACCATACATTATATGTATTGAAACATCACTATGTAGCCCATGAATATGTACAATTTGTCAATAATTAATGGCCCAGCACGATTGAGAGAAGTAAAAGAAATTTGAAATCATGCATAATTATAGAACCAAAGCAAAATGCTCTATCCTTTCAGGGAACATCTTCTGTTTAACCAAAGCATTCTATGCACAAACAATACTCAACATTAAGAGGTTAATTACACTTTCTACAAACATTAGAATACTATGTAGCCATTAAAATGCTGATTAGGGATTTATAATAATGAACTGACTCCAGAAAGATATTGTCAATACATGTTTTAGCTTCAAAAGAGGTGGGTCTTCCAACAGAAAACATAATCAGATACTACTACTGTGAAACTGTTTTTTAGCTGGGGTTGGTGGCTCACATCTGTAATCCCAGAGCTTTGGGAGGGTGAAGCAGGAGGATCAACTGAGCCCAGGAGTGAGAATTTACAGTGAACTATAACTGATTGCACCACTATGCTGCAGCTTGGGCAACAGAGCAAGACCCTGTCTTAAATATATGAAATAAAACGAAATAAAATAAAAGATAAGCGACTTTAGCAGAGGAAAGTCAGAAACAATAGAAGCATTGAGTTCTTCCACCATTAAAACAGCTTCTAACAGTTTTGTCCCCCCAGATGAATTCGTTGCCAATGAGAAAGTCTTACCTGTGTCCTTTGAAAATTTTTCAAAGACAGACCAATCCCAGGTTTTGTCTTTTATCACAATTAAAACAAGTTGCTCCTCTTTTTCCTGGGGCAGTCAGAATGCAGCCAGCACCGCCACCATCAGGGTGTCATCAGCCTGCACACCAGGCCCTTCCCATGTAAAGTGGACTTTGCAGCAAGGCAGTTGAGGATGGCTCTATCCTGTGTCAGCGTCATTCCACCAACTTCAACAAAGACACTTGGCCAAAATGCAGGCGTTCGTCCTTTTGCAATTTTCTATATTCTTGTTTCAAGACGTTCTTCAAACTCCACTTCATCTGCGGCTGGCAGATCTACTCCATCTTGCCCCTACTGTGTCCGTAGTTGATTCCTTCCAGTGCGTTTGTGGTCTGGCTGAATTCAAGAACAGAGCCACGGACCTTTGCGGTGAGTGTTACGTTTCTCAAAGGAGGTGCCGACCCAAAGAAGATTTATTGTACACAGCAAAGAACAAAGCCTCCACCCTGCAGTTTGCCACTGCTGGCTGGAGTGGCCAGCTTTTATTCTCTTATTTGTCCCTGCCCACATTCTGCTGATTGGTCCATTTTACAGAGTGCTGATTGGTCCATTTTACAAAGTGCTGATTGGTCCACTTTACAAACCTCTAGCTAGCCACAGAGCACTGATTGGTGCGTTTTTACAGAGCACTGATTGGCACATTTTAAAAACGTCTAGTTTGCCACAGAGTGCTAATTGGTGCATTTTACAATCCTCTTGTAATACAGAAAAGTTCTCTGAGTTCCCATCCGACCCAGAAGTCCAGCTGCCTTCACCTCTCACTACCACGAAAGTAGTAGAGCTTGGGCTTGGCTGCCATGACTCCTGGCTCAGGGTTTTCAAGGACACAGATGAAGAGATGCAGAGGGTGATATATGGGGGAAGATGCCTGGATTTCCTGTGCCCTCCCCAGGTACCACCCTCCAGGTACCTCCAGGTGATCAGCTAATTGGAAGCTCCTAATTCTTTTTTTTTTATTTTAACAATTTTTTCCATGAACTAATTGCTTAGTTGCTCAGAATGTAAAATTTTTCTATTTTGATACAAATTTTTACATAAATATTTGACAAATTCACATTTCACAAACAGGTATTAAAATTTCTATTACTTCTCACCTCAATATTATGCCAATGATATTTAATCTTTGTCATTCTAATGAGTAAAAACAAATGTTCAATTTTTTCACCTTAACTGATTGTGAACAAGTGAATATTTTCATAGATAGTAATTATTTAAAGTCTCTACTGACACATAAAAGAGACAGTAGCAAAGGAAGCAGCAAATATATACCCAGTTCTTATTAATTATTCAATAGCTCATTCTAAGTTTGTGATAAAGAAAAGCATAATAATAGGAACTTTTGTGATAACTCTTTCCACAATGTGTAAGCTTTGGTTCAATCAGAGAAGAACAGAATGTTAGATGATATGAAATCATAAACTGTCTTTAAAATTCAAATCCACCAGTAGACAGATGAGAACAATCAGGTTCAAAGAGGTGTGGTGACTCACCTCAGCACATGCTGGGCCAGCAACCCAGCAGGCACCGTGCTCACCATGCCACAGCTGCCCTCAGCATGAGGGGACTCATCCTCGCCTCCAAAGACAACATTTAATGACAGCACAATGGGTGCCATGAATCTGATAAGCCAAGGGGACCATTTAGCAGTGCACTAAATCCTGGTTTCTGGCCTATTCTTAATGGCCATGTGTTAAAAATCAAATTTCCATGGACAAAGCCAAAGCCAACTGTAACTTTTAGGAAATGAATTTTGGGATATAGAAATAAATACAGGCCGGGCGCGGTGGCTCACGCCTGTAATCCTAGCACTTTGGGAGGCCGAGGCAGGCAGATCACAAGGTCAGATCAAGACCATCCTGGTTAACACGGTGAAACCCCGTCTCTACTAAAAATACAAAACATTAGCCAGGTATGGTGGCGGGTGCCTGTAGTCCCAGCTACTCGGGAGGCTGAGGCAGGAGAATGGTGTGAACCAGGAGGCGGAGCTTGCAGTGAGCCGAGATCACGCCACCACACTCCATCCAGCATGGGGGACAGATCAAGACTCTGTCTCAAAGAAAAAAAAAATGAAAGAAAGAAATACATCAAAGTTAATTATAGTTACAATATTATTATGACAAATTTGAGTAGTCATGCTGCAATGGTTTGTCATAATACTGTAGGAAAATCACTGTTGGACGCCTGCATCACTAAACTAAGAACCTAGGATACCAAACAGATAATTACTTTAAATTTACTCATAAAATGTCACAAATGTTTTGATTCACAGCAGAATGTAATTCAGAAAATATTTTAGTCACATCGTTTTTGGAAGAGACTATCTTTCAAGGATTAGTACCTAGGGCATATTTCAAAACCAATTTATCTTCAACTACTGGGAAATTAAACATTTTCATATGTTCCACAGATTTAAACTTATGAGGAATAGCCTTTTTTGATATTACTTTAAAATATATCATCTTAGTTGGATCATTGGATAGTTTGAGTAGCTATTTTTTTTCTTTATTATGTTTGGATCAAAAATAAGTTGCCATGGATGTGTGAAACATGATTTTGATGTTTGTTTTCTTTGTAAAATCTGAGGTGGTGAAATTGACATTCTGCTTTTAATTCATCCTAAAGAGGTGGGAATAATTACTAAATAAAATTTTATAGCACTTGTGGATTAAATTGAATTAAATATCTAAATATTAAACAGACTTCATACATGCCATAACAATCTAAATAATTGCTTAAAAAACAGAATTATAATAAATATAATATTCATTATTTTGCCTTAATATAGTCTTTAAATTTTTATGTATTTTTTTAATTTAAAAAGGACACAATTAGACACTTATAGGAGACCAGAGTAATTTTGGCTGCCTAAAGCAAAAGATCTCCATATATCTTTCAAAAAGTCCACACAGATCACAGGGAGAATAAATAACACCATTTAAACCTCACAGCTTCAACATGAGTTGAAGAGAAAGAAAGCACAGCAGATTTTAGATTATTTATATGTAGAAAACAAATGCCAATGTCCAGCAGGGCTTCTTGGTACTATTCCTAAACCTATTCTGTATGTTTGAAATTATATGTAAATGAAAAATAAATAAAACGTAAGTAAAAGAATGTTGAATTTATTTCAAGCTAATGGAAACAAAAAAAGGTATAAACATGAAAGAAGAAAAACTGCAATACAAACCAAAAGCACTGGCTATGCACACACACACACACACACACACACACCTTTTAATGTTAAAAACCATAATTCACAATAACAATATAATAATTATGAATATTTGTGCACCAAGTAACATAGCAACCACCAATACAAGGTGGAAACTTGTAGGAGATGTAAGGAGACACAGATAGAAACAAAATAACAAGAGTAGACTTTGCCATACCACCCTCAAAATGAGACAGATCAAGTGAACAAAAACCAGCAATGATATAATACATAAACAACATAATTTTATCTTACATTTTGCACCTTGATACAAGAAAATACAACTTTTTCTTAAACACACATAACATTCCCCAGAACCCAACTCACGTTACAGGCATCAGCATACTTTTTCTATAAAAGATCAAGCAGTAAATATTTCAGGCTTCATGGGCAATAGACTGTTGCAACTCTGCTGCTGTCACACAAAAGCAGCCATACATAACACAAAAAGGAATATGACTGTGTTCCAAAAAGATTTAATTTATAAACATTAAAATTTGAATTTCCTATACTTTCACATCTTGAAATACTATTCTTTTAGTTTAAAAAATTTTATTTAAAAACGTACAAATTTCTTTTTTAGTTCACAAGTCATACAAAACAGTCAGTGGATGAATCTGGAATAAGGTTTGTAGTTTGCTGAACCCTGACATATTAAGTCATAAAGAAAGAAATGGTAAGTTCTATGAAGCAGAAACTTTAAAAACACCATTATTCTGTCGATCCAATGCAATAATTCTAAAATTAACAACAAAATTTAAAGGGGTCTTCCACATGAAAAGTTGGAGAAAAGTTTGCATTAAACAACATTTTGGGAAAGTGGAAATACAAACCAAAATTAGAAAGATATTAAAAAATAGTTACAATAAAAACACTAATGCAGAATCTGTGGCAATCTTTAACATTTTTAAAAATTAAAATATTTAAACATATGTATATAGTATATGCCAAGAGAGGTGATATCAAAAAAAAAATCAATGCTAGAGAAGACAGAAAAAAAGGAAAGAGCAAGTGCAGTAAATCCAAAATGGTTATTAGGATGACATTTTAATACAACTATAATTGCAACCACTTTAAAT
Organism: Nomascus leucogenys; assembly: GCF_006542625.1. Classification (NCBI taxonomy): domain Eukaryota; kingdom Metazoa; phylum Chordata; class Mammalia; order Primates; family Hylobatidae; genus Nomascus; species Nomascus leucogenys. The sequence goes on from NC_044386.1 coordinate 75,860,269, forward strand.
GTGGTTGCTATTAAGACACCAGTCTAAAGATAGATATCGCCAGATTAAATAATATAAAAACAAGTACATATTGTCTAAAAGAAACAGGTTAAAAGTTAAGGAAAAGAGAAAGATGTACCATGCTAACACTAATCAAAAGAAAAATGAATTAGATATATTAATTTTGGAAAAAGTAGACTTCAGAACAGCTAAGAATATCAGAGATAAAGAGTGACATTACATAATGGTGAAGTCAATTTTCAAGAAGACATCAATCCAAAGTGTTAATTCATCTAAAAACAGAGCATTAAAATAAATAATATTTTAATATTTTAAAATAACTAAAATATTAACAAGGCAAAAACTAATAGAATTGAAAGGGAAAATGAACAAATCTATTTTACATTTGGAAACTTCAACTCTTCTCTGTCACTAACTGAAAAAATAAGGCAGGCAGAAAATCAGTAAGGATATAGATGACTTGAACAACACTGTCAATAACAGAAATTTATAGAACACTCCATCTGACAACAACAGGATGTACATTCTTCTCAAGCAGGCATAGAATATTTACCATGATAGACTATATTCTGGGCTACAAAATATACCTTGACAAATTTCAAACAGAAGTTATACAAAGTACATTCTCAGACCACAACAGAATTAAAATAGAAATCAACAATGAAAAGACATTACAACAATCCTCAAATATTTAGAAATTAAACAACATACTTCTAAGTAACCTATAAGTCAAGGAAGATGTTGCAAGAGAAAATTTTTTAAATTTTCAGTGAAATTAAAATAAACTCATCAATATTTATGAGATACAGCAATTAACAATAATATATATTTTTTCAAATAGAAGAGAAAATATTCAATGTTCTTAACACAAAAATGATAAATGTTTGAGATGACTGATGGCTATGCTAATTACTCTAATCTAATCACTATTCGTTGTATGTATTGAAACATTATTATGTACCCCAGAGATATGTACAATTATTTTGTATCAATTTTTCTTTTTTGAGACAGAGTTTCATTCTTGTTATTCAGGCTGGGGTGCATAGGCACAATCTCAGCTCACCACAATCTCTGCCTCCCAGGTTCAAGCGATTCTCCTGCCTCAGCCTCCCGGGTAGCTGGGATTACAGGCATGCGCACCACACCTGGCTAATTTTTTTTTTTTTTTAATAGAGATGGGGTTTCTCCATGTTGGTCAGGCTGGTCTCGAACTCCTGACCTCAGGTGATCCACCCACCTCAGCCTCCCAAAGTGCTGGGATTACAGACATGAGCCACTGTGTCTGGCCTTGTATTTATTTATTTAAAATAAAAATGAAAAGAACAATAAAGTGTTTAGAGGATAAACGAGAAATATCTAAAACAAATAATGTAAGCTTTAACATCAGTAAACAAAAGAAACAAGAACAAATTAAACTTAAAGCAAATAGGAGAAAATAAATTATAAAAATCAGATAATATGTAAGTTAAATTAAAAACATAAAAACAACAGATGAAATCAATGAAACCTAAGGCAGTTCTTTGAAAATATCAATAATATTAATAAACCTCTAATTGGGCTTACCAAGAAGATGACACAAATTGCCAATTGTCACTACAGATTCAATGGACATGAAAATGATAAGGGAAATAATTGATCAATTCTCTGATTACAAATTGGATAATGTAGATAAAGTACACCAATTCCTTGTAATATACAAATTATCAAAACTTACTCTATCAGAAATAGATAATATTAATAGCCATTTATCTATTAAAGAAATGTAGTTAGTAGTTTAAAACCTTTCAAAAATAAATCACTAGGATCATTTTCTTTTACTTGGGAAACTTAAGCAAATATTTAAGAAAGAAGCAATACAAAATCACCACAATTTTTTCCAGAAAATAGAAGACGAAACAATTGCCAATTTATTTTTTGAACACTGAAATGTCCTAATGACAAAACCAGATAAAGCCATTACAAAAAAAGAAAACTATAGACCAATCTCTAGTGAACATAGACACAAGAATTCTTTTTTTGACATAAAAATTTTTAATAAAATATTAGCAACACTGTTTAAGCAATATTTGAAAAGGATAACACATCACGATCAAACAAAGTTCATGCCAAGGGCACAAAGTTTGTTCTTTATTTTTAAGTTAATCAATGTAACTCATGATTTTATCAGGCTAAATTTTAAAAATTATATTATTATATTAATTAATCCATTAAAAATTCAACAAAGTTCAATACCTTTTTATGAGCAAAACTAGAAAACTGTGACTAGAAGGGAATTTCCTTAACACAATGATGAGTATTTTTTAAACCTATAATTAATATTCTTAATGGAGAAAAATTAATGCTTTTAGAATTTGAAATGTTTAAAAACACTTATAATAACACCGAAAAGAAATACTGGAGTATAAATTTAAGAAAATGTTTATAAAATCTATATACAGAAAACAACAAAACCCTCGTAAAGGCAAACAAAGATATAAATAAATGGAGAGATATTCTATGTTCAAAGTCTTACTATATTAAAATGTCAGTGCTCCCCAATTTAACCTACTGACTCAACCCAATTCCTTCTAAATCCCAGGATGTTTTGGGTTTTGTAGACATTAAAAAACTTTTTATAAAATTATATAGAAACACAAAGGACTGAGAATAGCCAATAAAATACTGAAAAAAGAACAAAGTTGGAAGACTGAAACTATCTGATCAAGATTTAGTAGAAAACTACATTAACCATGACACTATGGTACTGGGAAAATAATCTTAAAATATAGCAGTGGAACAGAAAGCTTAGAAATAGACCCAGGAAAATCTAGCCATTTGATTTTTGACAAAAATGCAAATGTAACTCGGTGATAAAAGATAGTCTTCTCACAAATGCTGCCTGCACAATTGGATGTCCGAATGCAAAAAGATAAACCTAGACAATGACCTAACATCTTAGACAAAAATTTACTCAAAGTTGATTGTATACTTATATGTAAAATATAAAGCTATAGAAATTCTAAAAGAAAAGAGAGAAGAATTTGTGTGACCTTACTTTCTGTGACGAAGTTTTAGACAGAATGCCAAAAGCATGATCAATGAAGAAAAAATTTAATAGTTGGAACTTAATTTAAAATTTTTGCTTTTTGAAAGATACTGTTAAGAAAATGAAAAGATAAGCCATAGACTAGGAGATAATATTTTCAAACTACATAACTGACCCATATCCACATTATACAAAGAATTTGTAAAACTCAACTAACTGAACAAGCAACCCAGTTAAATTCTGGGCAAAAGATCTGAACAAAAACTCATCAAAGACCAGGCCCAGTGACTCAAGCCTGTAATCCTAGCACTTTGGGAGGCTGAGGCAGGTGGATCACCTAAGGTCAAGAGTTTGAGACCAGCCTGGCCAATATCATAAAACCTCGTCTCTACTAAAAATACAAAAGTTAGCCGAGCAATTTTTGGCAGGTACCTATAATCCCAGCTACTCGGGAGGCTGAAGCAGGAGAATCACTTGAACCCAAGAGGCGAAGGTTGCAGTGAGCTGAGATCACGCCATTGCACTCCAGCCTGTGCGACAGAGAAACACTCCAAAAAAAAAAAAAAGAAAAACTCCTCAAATAATATACATATAGATGGCAAACAAGCAGATGGAAAGCAACTCAACATAATTTCTCATTAAAGAAATGGAATTTAAAACAGCAATGGATTACTCCTCTACATATATTATAACAGTTAAATTTTGTATTAAAAAAACTGGCAATACCAGTTGCTGGTCAAGATTCAGAGTAACAGGAACTCTCATTCATTGCTGGTGGAATACAAAATGTTACAGTCTTTTTTGAAGGACTCTTAAGAGTTTCTTGCAAAGCTAAACAAAGTTTTATCATATAATCCAGCAACTGCAGTCCACACAGTTAGACTGTAAATAAAACTCTGCACACTAATGTTTATAGCAGCTATATTCAAAATCACCAACCTGGAAACTACCAAAATGTCCATCAGCAAGTAAATGGATAAGCAAACTGTGGTATACACATACAATGCAGAAGTACTATTCAGTGATTTAAAAGAAAAAAGAAATAACAATCTATGCAATTTAAAAAAACATGAATGACTCTTAAATGCAAACTGCTAAATAGAAGAAGCCAGTCTGAAAATGCCACATATTGTATGATTCCATTTATATGATATCTTGAAAAAGGGAAACTTATGGAGACAGAAAGCAGTTCAGTATTTAGGGGCCTGACAATTGGGGACAACGGAATATAAATGTTTAAAGCACAGGGGATGTTTAGGGCTATGAAACTATTTTGTGTGGGACTTTATTGTTGGATATGTGACACCATCCGCTCGTAAAAACCCATAGAACTTTATAACACAAACAGGAAACTTCTATGCACATAAATGATATCAAAGTCAACTCGACTGGCAGGGAATACCAGAATTGAATGCAGACTGTAACAAAAGAATCAAAATGTATTTAAAATGTATGCCATAACCTCCCTGAAGAGGATGTGGAGAAGAGTTGCTGGCCTAAGCAAATCTGAATATGAGTGATGACTATGAGATGAAAGACAAAATAAACTGCCATAAGCACTGTACTCTAGTTGGCAAAGTCATTTCTCATAGGAGTACAGGTTAACAATTCTAAAACTGTTGTATTTATATAAAGGGATTGAATAAATCAGTAGAATGTGGTGGCAAGGGGAGCCAGGTTTCTCACTGTTGGTGTGGGTGGTTACAGATTAACAAAGAAGACCTAGAAGAAGCTATGTGTCCTAGATTAGAGTTGGTGACGTCATTATGAACTCATGTTTTGCTTAATATCAATACAGATGGGTACACCTAGAAATAATTATAGATGCATATGTGTAAATGTGTTAGTACACAGATGTGTGCTTTCTGCTGAGATGGCTTAGGAGCAACAACACCCTAGCAGCAACAAGCACACCTAGCACCTAGAACTTAGTTGTTGATTCCTTTTTCCAAAAAAAAAAGGCGGGGGAGCCAGGACTTGGAAATGGCTGAATCTAGGGCAGGGGCAGAAAATATACAAGATAAGCCTGCAGTATCATGCAGTTCCAGAAAGCAAGAAAGTGCTCAAGTACAAAATGATACGTTTTGTCAAGATAACACAGGAGCCATCCAGAATCACCTTTCAATGGGAATCAAATCTGAACAATTTGAGCAACAACATAACGTAGTATTCGATTATAGCCTAAAGTATAAAATAAACATTCAAAAGTCCATCTTGATATACATAAGTGAGGAAATAAATACATGGGGGAAAATAGCTTATTGGCTTTTGTAGAATTTCAAATGATTTATATAGATACTCTCCCTTCAAGGAGGTGGAGCATGACTCCCCACGCTTTCAGTGTGGACTTTGCATAGGGCATTCATTTCATGGCATACGGTATGGAAAGGCTGGGGGCAGGTAAGCTTACAATGGAAAAACCTGGCAAATACCACCCCAGCCAGGTAATTCAGGGCAGCATCACCAGCAACCAGTCCCAATGACCATGTGTATCCCTGACAGGTTGGGAAGAGAGTGACAGCTCACCTCTGTGGTCACCCTCCATACACCCCATAACCTCACTGTACTCATAAGTAAAGGAATCAGACAAACTCAAATTGAGGAACATCCTATTTGTCTAAGGCGGGGTGTGGTGGCTCACACCTGTAATCCCAGCACTTTGGGAGGCTGAGGCAGGCAGATCACGAGGTCAGGAGATCGAGACCATCCTGGCTAACATGGTGAAACCCTGTCTCTACTAAAAATACAAAAAATTAGCCAGGCGTGGTGGCGGGCGCCTGTAGTCCCAGCTGCTTGGGAGGCTGAGGCAGGAGAATGGCATCAACCAGGGAGGCGGACCTTGCAGTGAGCCGAGATCGCACCATTGCACTCCAGCCTGGGCGACAGAGCAAGACTCTGTCTCAAAAAAAAATTTTTTTTGTCTAATACTCCTCAAAACTGTCAAGGTCTTCAAAGACAAGGAAAGTCTAAGAAATTATGATAGTCTAACAGTGCCCAAGAAGACAAAGTGACTCAATGTAATAATGTGTTATCCTAAATGGGATTTTAAGATAAGAAAAGAACATTGTGTAAAAACTAAGATAATCCAAACAGCACGTGGACTTAGTTAATAATAATGTGTCAATATTGGTTCATTGGTTGTGACGAATGTATCAAACTAATGTTAAATGTTGGTAATAGGGGAAATTGGATGTAGACTATAAAAACCTCTCTAATATTTCAGCTTTTCTGTAAATACTAAAGTGTGCTAAAATTAAAAGTTTATTTATAACAATTAATTATTAGACAATGTAATAAGTGCCATGCTAGACATATAGGATATTAGGGGAGTGCAGAAGAGTGGCAGCTAACCAAGACTTTTTATCAACTCAAATTATTTTGGAAATAAAATTTCAGACATTTGCATCCAATTTTAAAACATACATTTCCATAAAGAGTTGATTTGCTCATTATAAGCAAATCATATTTGTAACATTACAAATTGCTGTATGTCATATAAGGAGCCTAATCTGCCATAACTCTTCATTTTTCTTTTATAAACATTTTTATTATAAAATATACAAATAAAAAAGAAACAGGCTGCACAGTTCAATGATTGCATCTTGAAGTAAACCTCTTCATGAGACTTCCCCCCTACTCCAGCTTGCCCTCCAGGAGAGCCTTAGAGGAACGCTCCAGGCAGGTCCGCCTCTCTCTGCAAACCCAAGCCCTGTGCTGAGGTGGAGGGGAGCAGCCGCATGGCTGTTTCCACCCCAGCCTCCCGCACAGGCACAGGCGACTCTCTGCCGCTCACTTGCTCTTTGTCACTTTTCTCTATCCCCACCAGTACTTCAAATACCATCCCCTGCACCTGCTCTCCCTTTCAGTGGATTCGAATGAGCCTTCAGATCCCCATTCCCAATCCAAGCCCTCCCAGATGCCACACTGGTTCCCTTGTTGAATCTGCCCGCAGGGAGGAGGAGCAAGAGAGAAAAGGTTGCCATCTGTGTTCAGGTCGCCCTATTCCAAGGATCCTTCTAGAATCTTTCTTTTTTACTTCTCAAAGGTTGGAAGCATGTATTTTTATTTTATAGAGTGCCTTATGTAGTGAGTAAGCAGGTGCCACATTTGTTAGCAACAATTAACTTAATTTGGAGGGAACAACTGAAATGGTTGCTGTCTCTCTCTCACACATATATTTATTTAGAGGAACAACTTCCTTGCTGCCCACACCTTCTTCAAGTCCAACTCCACACATACGGCTTAATTAGCAAAGCCACAGCATTACTTTCCTCTTGGAATCTTCAGTTTTCTCCTTCAGGGTAAAATAAACTCATTCTGAAATTATATACCTTCAGAATCCCTCCTTGGTGCACCATACAAACTTCAGCTTACAGCTAGATGTGTCATCTCCTTCTGACCCACCAGGTGCTGATATTGAAATACCAAAGACGGGCACAGCTGCAAACAAACTGTCTCCCATTTTACAGGTTAAATTTTTTTTCCAAAAGCTTTTTCTTAAAATAGCATGTTAAATAGGAAACTAACAGTATTACATGTAATGGCAGTACCTAAAATCTAGGTAATCTTTTCTATGTGAAAGAAAATATTCTTTGGTGTGAAGAACTACGGAGTCTTATTGAATATTCTCTCCTTTGCACAGTTGACTATTGTGAAGAGAGATTAAAATTCCCAAGAGTACTAGGAAAGACTTCCCATTTTAATGCTATGGTAGAAAGATGGCTGCTCTTTAATTTATATGAAACACTTTTATATTCACTCATTCGTTATTTTATTTTTTTTAAGTTTATTGAAAACTTACTCCATGCTATACACTATGAAGTGCATGAAGAGATAGCAAAGAATGTCGCAACATCATTTCTTCCCTCAAGTAATTTACAACACTATAAGTAAGACAGATGATGTACAGCAATTGAGTGAATGCAATATGACCAGGCAATAACAGAGGCAACATACCTCTGGTTTCCTTGGGAAATCCTAATTAGATTTGTATTCCTTCTAACAAAAATTCTAAGCCTCCTGAAACTTGCCACATGATTCAAGTTATGGTCAAATAGTAAGAACAAAATTTCCAGACCTTCTGAAAACATCCCTTTGGTTGAATAACATTTGCCCCTAAAGCAAACCACCTTGGGGGGAAAACAAAACCCGATTAATAAGATTAATAAATAACCTTGCTTTCTGTTTCCATCTCCAGAATAGTACTTGAGTTTTAGATCATTACATTAAAAGTCAAACAAAATTTGCTCAGCAAGTATACATGATGATTGTCAAAGGAAATGACTGTGTTTCCAAATGGCCCATTTTGTGGCTTCCTACTTAACTCACTAATGCTAGTCCTCATCATGCTGCTTCTCTCCTACCAACTAAGTTGCTTTAGTTCCATTTTAAATAACTCCATGGAGATTACTTGGAATCATTTTAAATTATATTGTTCAACAGCAGAGTGGAGTGACTATGGTTAACAACAATGTACTGTATATTTCAAAATTGCTGCAAGAGAGTACTTGAACTGTTCCCAACACATAGAAATGGTAAATACAAAGTGATGGATACCTCAAATATCCTGACATCGTCATTACAAATTCCATGCATGTAACAAAATACCACATGCACCCTATAAATAGGTAAAACATTAGGAATGCATCAAAAATTTAAAATGTAAAAATATAGCTTATGAATCCTACCCCTTCATTTATACCTCCTCCAATCAAGTGTCACTGTATCCAGTTGTGATGACACAATGGAGCAGTGACTCACAGAATGTGATTATTTCCTTTCTAGGTATAAAAAGACAATCTACTGTGAAGACCTTAGATGTCTCCATCCTCCTGCTCCAGAAGTTCCATCAGGTTCTTTCAGGCTCTAGAATGGGAATGTCTCTCTGTGGTATGCATGCAATGCCTCCACTAACTGACTGCCCAGGCTAAGAAGTCGAGACCATGAAGATCACCATTCCACACTCCATGTCCCCTGCTTTCTCTGTGAAAATGTTTCAGCAGAGACTTGGTGAATAAATTATTTTTCTTGTATTCTGCTCCCTTGGATGCAAAAATGTAGCAAAATAGTTTCGGTAATGCTAGCAGAAGTGAGGAAAAAGAAAAAGAAAGAAAATTTATAGACGTACAAATGAAATAACTGTTCTCTGTGCCTCAAAATTGCCTTGAGTCTTAATTGTTATTGAACTACTTTACTTAAAAGGCTCGAATGCAAACATAGAGGCAATCTTTTATAAGCATCATCAAAGGGCCTCCTACACAGCTCAATTTACTAGTGCATTTGTAAAATGTCCAAAGGGGTATGCAGAAGTCATCATTACACCAATAAAAATAGACCTCAATCTAATGAAATAATCATTTTAGTGCTGCAAGTGATTTAGTTATAACTGAGGTCCATACACATGTTTACCTATGTTTAGATCTTCCTATGCCTTTGTTTTTTTCATTTCCATGCAGAAAATTTTAAATTTTCTCAGGTTCAATGTAAAATCTCATTTGCATATATTACCATAAAGATAGAATGGGTAGTTCCACTATGATGGTGCGATACAACTGAATGTCCAGGTTTCAGACACTTCCTTAATCCACAGAAGCAGAATTCCTCTAGTTTCTGATATTAAGTAGCACAAAGCTGCAAAATGTTTTTTAGACACCATAATTACAAAATAAAACTCCTGAATTCCTTTGGTGATTTATTTGCCATTTTACTTTCTTCACAGTAGCAAAATTAAACCTGTGAACTATTTTATCACAACCCTTCAGCTATGAAAGCCCTGAGCCACTGAGTCTGAATGTGAGTCAGGGAGATGTGAATAATTGGCATAGCCTTACTCAGGGGAAGCTGAAGAGAAGGAATGAGCAGAAAGACTAATTGCAGATCTGTTTTAGGAACTGTTTAATTGCAGTTCTGCTTTAAAACCAATTTTCTCTCTTCTCCTGCCTTTCCTAGTACTGCAAGTTAAACTGCCCATGATCAGACATTTTATACCTAGCAACCTCAAAGGGTTGCACATTTTCATAAAATAAAACCTAGAAATACCATCAGCTAACAGAATAAAATGCCAGTGGAAGTTTTTCATCTTGCTATGGGCTAGGAAAAAAATCATAAGCAATAAATTTCATTCTAAACCTACAGGGGATTTTGAGACCAGATTTATAGTGCTCATGTAACACAAGAATTGCAAAGTGAGCAATTGGCGTAAAGGCTGGAGATTAACCAGCTGATCATTTAGAGTTCTGGCAAAATTAAATCAAGCCATGCTATAAGGAAACTTCCAAAATTCAGGAAAAACAACTGCTGCCCAAAACAATAGCCATGAACTCAAGGAAAGTAACAGTGGAATCACACACCCAGGAAGTGAAAGAATAGGACAATCTGTAGACAGTAGTAAAATGAATTCTGTTAAAATGGTTAAGGAGTATTTCAGATAGAAGACAGGTGCATAAAGCAGTTTCTATTTTTTATTATCTGGGAATTTCTTAAAAGTGATAAGGAGATCAAGAGGCAAAATCACAATCTCTGCCTTCAAAGAAGGAGCAAAACCTGAACACCAGAAAACATGCTGAGGAGCAGCCAGGGCGAAGACAGAGGGAAGGCGGTCAGACAGACGGAGGGAAGGCGTGGAGGCAGGCCTTGAGCTACAGAGCTGCAGAGACGTTTGCAGAGTGCCTGTCTTGGTGACAAGGGGGAAACACCTAAACCCACGTCTGCCCAGCTGGGATGGAAGCACAGGCTGCCAGCAAGAACTGTCCTGGGCTTAATTTGATTCCAGTAAGCAGAGGAGGAAATCTAAATAGGGAGGCACAGAGAAAGTCCCCTTAGCAGGTGAGAAGAGGCACTCAGTATCAGTATCGTAGGTGTCTATTTCTACTAGCCTGGAGGAAATAAAGACTACAATCTCACATACACAAACAAACAACAATAATAAGGTAATAAAGACAATCCCTGCTAGACTGAAATACAATTCTGTTTCCTCTCCTTTGTGTTGTACCCTGGGAATAGGCCCTACAAATGTGGGCCTTCCTCAAATATGGGCAAACATAGAGGACCTAGAAAATAATCTACACAGATGTTCTATAAAAACAAGAGAGGCTGTGGGGAGGAACTGGGCCACCAAATGGCAGTTGAAAAATCTCACCAAAAAAATGTTTCCACAGAACTGATAACGATTATGAAAAATAAACTCTGAAATTTAAAAGCAGAGTGAATTAATCACCTCTATCTTGCAAGAGCACAGAACAATGATTTTTTTAAAAAAAAGTTCAGGAAAGAAAACAAAACGATATGCAGGGTAAGTTGGCAGCACTCATTAAAGAAGTTTTAAAAAGAAACTAAATTTATCCCATAAAGGAAAATGCAACTGGCGAATGCAAAACAGAGTCACTGCTAAAAATGCAGAGCAAGGCTCAGCAAGCACAGCCTGGGGAGCAAATCCGCCCGCCCAGCTGCTGTGGGGCCCATGAGCAATGAATGGCTTCAAATCATTCATAAAAACGAATAAAACACAAAGAGGAATGCATGCAGAGACTACATGTGTCTACAAAGCCTACATTTACCCACCAACCCTTTACAGACAATTTTGCCACCCTTGACACAGAGAACAGAAATGAGGAAGGCAAACCAATGAAGTGTAAATGAACAGATTAAAAAGATTAGAACAAATAATAAATATGACACTTAGGGACTAAATATGTTCACCAATAAAGTCATGCTAAAAAAAATATATGAAGCTGAACAAATACTTAAATAAATAATTTAAGAGAAAATACGCGTCTACAAATTAAAGGATACACCTTGTCCAGGAAAAATAATAACCTAGAAAAGTCCATCTTAAGATAGATAAAATCAATGCTATGCAAATTCAAAGATAAGAAGCCGCTAAACAGAGAAGCTAAAAGCAAAGAAAAACAAAGCAAAACCTCAGACTTCCATAGCAACAGTGGGGCAGAGTGAAGAAGCACCTGCAGAATTTCCAAAAAATATAACCCAGACAGTTTCTACCCAGCAAACTGTCCATAGCAACAGTGGGGCAGAGTGAAGAAACACCTGCAGAATTTCCAAAAAATATAACCCAGACAGTTTCTACCCAGCAAACTGTCCATAGCAACAGTGGGGCAGAGTGAAGAAACACCTGCAGAATTTCTAAAAAATATAACCCAGACAGTTTCTATCCAGCAAACTGTCTTTTAAATACAAATACAAAGGTAAACTACTCTGGGAAGTAGTATTTTCTTGAGTACTTTTTGAATGTTATACCCAAGAGATAACTTGAAAAATTAGGGCAAAAAGGCAGGCATGGGCATTGAATAGAATATATTAATATTTATGATACTGAGATAAAAACAATTGTAATAAGGGTTATGGTTCTAGAATACAACACAATGTTCTTAATCTTAATAGTGTAGAAATAATATAATTAACAAAAGTGATGAGGGAAAGGAGCAAAGAACATGGAACATAGTATGGCTTCCTCACTTTTAATAGTCAGGATCCAACAGCTGATAAAACAATAATAGAGTCATAAATATAGTTGAGAGTAAAAAAAATAGCAAATATGTGTTTAAACTAGCAAAATAGATGATGGGAGTAAAGGAAGAAATTGCTACATGTTTTCTAAGGGAATATTTCTTAACCAAGAAGAATACTACTCCCTTAGAGAAATTTGATTATCACAGGGATGTTTTTGATAATCACAATAACTGGGGTTTATTATTGACATTTACTGGTAAAGGAAAAGAATGCTAAATATCTTGCAATGCATGTGACATTCTTGCACAATGACAAATGTTTCTTTTCATAAAAGCCAGTAGAACTCCTATTAAGAAACACCAAATTAAAGAAGTAAGAACCTAATGATAGTATGTTTCCAAGTAATAATTAGCTAGTTAATCACTACAACAAAAATTCAAATCTCCTGTTTATCAGAAATAGGACACATATACACATAAAAATTAAAGGTAAAAAATAAAAGAAAACATATGGACTTAAATAAATGAGCAAAGGTATTCCAGGAAAATAAAAAGAAAGTAAGAGGTAGCTTTTTTTATTCTAATACTTTAAATACTTGAATGCAATTTAAAAAGAACACTTAAGTGAAACAAAGGCAACACTTTATGATGCTAAACTGTGCAATTTACAGTGAAGATTAATGGTCACGTGCCAAATAACATTCATTAGTGTTCATAATTCAAAAACTGTAGAAGATATAAAGTGAAATAGAAAAAAATTAAAAATAGGTGACTGTATTTTGCTTCTTTCAATGAATAGCTGTTCAAGTGGATAAAAAAAGGTAATTATACAAGACCTAAATAAGATAATTAGGTAGTTATTATTGCTATATGATTAATGCTTTATCCTGTAAACACAAATAGGCCTTCTTTTCAAATGCTCATGAAACTGTCAGAAAACGTGCAAATAGTAGGCCACAAAAAATGAACCTCAATAAATTCTAAAAGTAGAAATGGCAAAGACATTTTCTGATTACAACATGATGAAATGATAGTTTAACTTTCAGTCTCACCGCAAAAAAGGCCACCATCAATGGAAAAAGAAAATCTTCTCTTAAACTCATGGGATAAAGATAAAATCTAATTCAAAATTTCAGAATATATAGAATGAAATAATACTAAAATCAGAAAATGGTCAAGACTTCTGTTATTACCTATAATGGAGTAACTTATACTAGACTTACTCTACATGGAAAATGACCAGAAAACCCGAAAAAAATATGAAAGAAAGTAAACTCTAGATGTGAGCCCACAATCGGTCCAGTTTTCTGCCTGGGGACAAATTTCCAAACCTGGTACAAAAGCTAAAATCCAAGCAAAGCATGTTAGTTATGCTGAATGGAGGATGCAAGAATCAGAATAGAGGCAGACACTGGACACAGTAGTGAGAAGATGGAACTGCACAAGGGGATGGTGAAAAGCCTGTGTGAAGGTCATTATGAGCCCTTGGTTGAAAGCTGGGATATACAAGACACCCCGAGGCTACCAGAGAGCAGTTGCTATGGGATTGGAAAAGTAATGGTGATACTATGAGTCTAGCAATGTTGGAAGATATTGGGGTTCTGGCACAGCCTCAATACAGTGACCTTGTCAATAGTTTGCTAATATACTGATAATCAAGCAGTAACATCAGCAAGTGCATGCCTTAGGAGTAAGGAACATAGTTTGAAGACTGCTCTAGAGTCTAAAACCATCTTAACAAAATGTAATAACAAAACGGACAAGATCCATAAGGGAGACGATTTGGAGGCTGAATCCCATCAAGACAAGGGAAATTTGGAAATACTTGAGGGAAATTCTTGAGTCTTTCCACAGGTTTTCTGCTAACAAAGCATAAAACTAAGTCAACAAAAGTTTGAGGACACCAGCCAGTAACTGAACTGCTTTGTAATTCAACATAAAAATTCTTGAAAGGATTTTCTTAAAAAATTAGAGTCTGCAACATATCATGCAAAATATCCAGCTATAATTAAAAATTACTAGCAATGCAAAGAAACAGAAATATATAGCCCATATTAAAACAACACATAAATAAAGCAGTCAGTAGAAACTGTCCTGAGATCATCTCAGGAAATAAATGAATATTATGAAAAAATACCTATTTAAACTTCTTCAACTAAAAAAGACAATATTTAAAATTTTTTTAAAAATTCATTGAATAAACTTAACCACAGGTTGGGGATAACAAGTCAATAAATTTGAATACAGGTGAATGGAAAATTTTTCATTCTGAAGAAGAGAGAAGTTGAAGAAAAAAGAGCAGAACCTAGGGATATGTAAAACAATAGAAATTTTGCTAATATACTAAATAATACTAACATACACTGAATAACACTAGCATACAATGTCACTTTCTGACCTATTTTCATTATTTTCTCATTTGGGGATTATATTTGCATGTAAGCAAGAAGGAAGGAAGGCAGGAAAGAAGGGAAAAAAAAGAGAGAGCAAAAGAAAGAAAGAGAAGTAAGAAAGAAAGAAGAGAAAAGGAGAAAATCTTGAAATTACCAGAGAGAAAACACACATCAGAGGAATCACAGCTGACTTCTTAGAAGCAATGGAAGCTAGGAAACAATAGAATAACTTATTTAACCTGTTAAAGAAAAGTGATCATTAACTCTGAATTCTATATCCAATTAAAATATCCTTTAGAAGCAAAACGAAAATAGGGAAACTTTCAGATAAATGGAAGTTGAGAAAATACATTACCAGCAAATCTGGTACAAAAAAAAAATGCCAAGGGAGATTTTTCAGAAAGAAGAAAAACTTCAGTTTGCAGGAAGGAAAAAAAGAGTACTGGAAACAGGAAACAATAAGTTAAATAAATATAAAACGATAACTTTTTCTTATAATTTTCTTAAAAGACAATTGACAATTGAAATCAAATCAATAACAATGCTAGGACAGGCTTCTAGTGAATATTGAATAAAAATTACAGGAAAAAAATGGAAGAAAAAACAAGAAAGGAAGAAAGTGAATGGAATTACACCATTTTATGATTACCAGATTATAAAATAGGAAGAATATGGTGTAAACTGGGTAGAAGTGAAGCAAGAAGTGGAAAGTGGGGATAGAACAATGTTAGGAAACAAAGTAAGAAAACATAAAGTGTAAAGTCCCAGGTATAAAGTGAGAAAGAGCACAATATTGACACTAATTATACACTTTGGCTAGACTAGGATATTAATTGTTTGCCATTAGAAAAAAATAGTGAATGGATGTACAGCTAAGAAGCTACAAAAATAATGGATTAACCATAGAAGTTAGAAAAGCATCAATAGAGGAACAAAAAGAGAAAGGAAAATAGAAAACAAATGACAAAATATTAGAATTAAATGTACTCGTATCAATAACAACATTAAATGTCAATGGACAAAAATCAAAGTAAAAGGCTGGAGTTGTCACACTGGATAAAAATGCAAGATCCAATGATTAAAATTTATATGAAATACACCTTAAATATAAATACACAAAATGGTTAAAATAAAAAGAATGGGAAATATATACCATGTATACAGAAACCATAAGAAAGCTTATATATGTTATTATACTTGTATTGACAAAATACACTTTAGGACAAAGAATATTCAAAGAAATGAAAATTGATGTTTCCCAATGTTAAAAGGGGCATTTCATCAAAAATTTATAAAAATGATAAATATTTATTTGGCAAATAACAGAGTTTTAAAAATTATAAACTAAAGTGAGATACAAGCAGGTCCACAATCATAGATGCATATTTAAATAACTCTTTCTTAATCATTGATAACACAAATAGAAAAAATAAAGCAATAAATATATAGGAGACTTGTATAGCAGTATCAACTAAGTTGACCTAATTTACATTTACAGAAGAGTACAACCCACTCTTGCAGAAACCACAGTTTTTTCATGTGTACATGGATCATTAACTAAAACCAACCATTTGTCAAGGCATAAAATATATCACAATAAACACCAAATAATTGAAATTTAAGGAATAAGCTATCTGACCACAACTAGGCACTAAAAACAAGTAAGATTAAATCAGGTAGCTAAAAGTATCCCTATACTTGGAAATTAAACTCTCTCTCTCTCTGACACACACACACACACGCGTGCACACACTCCAAATAACCGTTATTCCAAAGAATAATTCACAAGGGAAAACATATTTCAAACTGAATGATTATCAAAGAACAGTATATCAAAGTTAGTGGGATGCAGCTTGTGGTAACTTTGCAACCTGTAATGTGTCTACCTTGATCAGAATTTCCTTCCCTGTATGTTTCTCCTTAGTCAACAAGGGCACAAAAGAAGCACCCCTTTGGTGGCTCAGGCCTGCTGTTGCTGATATGCAGAAGCACCTCGTTGTCCTGAAGCAGTACTGGGCCCGCAATTGCTTTCCCTTCCCTGGGTGGTCCTCCAGCTTCTCTGACTCCTGCACCAAGTGTGTATTCAGCTCCATGACAAAGGGCCCTGGCTTCTGCAGCACAGTACCCATGATGAACAGAAACAGCAAGAACAGACTGGGGTTCAGGTCATCCTCATGGGGCCCCGGACTGTGCCTGTTGTTTCAGCTTGCTCTTGAGCTCTCCCACTGACCCCCAACTCCCTTTGTGGACCGGCTGCCTGCCTGCCTGCCCTTTGGAATGCAGGCTTCAGCATTAGATCAGAAGTGATGCTGTTTAACCAGCTCCCATGACAGAGTATGGTCAAATCACACACATACACACAGAGAGAGGGAGAGTGAGAGAGACAGAGAGAGAGATGTCTGTGTGTGCTGTGCGTGTATTTTCTAGTGGTTCTGCCTCTATGATTGAACTCTGCTTAAAAGAAAATGTACAGTTTAGTTGCTCATATTAGAAATTAAAGTGAGGCTGTTGTCATTGTCAGTGGTGCTGGTGGTTTGGGGCTTACATCAACAAAGTCTCTTTAAGGCCATGTTACATGTTGGCTGTGGTCTGTTGGAGGCTGAGCATCTGATTCATGTCTGCTCACTCTGGGACCAGGCTGAAGTAAGTAATGTGATTAAAAAGCCCCTCCTGGCTGGGTGCGGTGGTTCACCCCTGTAATCCCAGCATTTTGGGAGGCCAAGGCGCGCAGATCACAAGGTCAGGACATCGAGACCATCCTGGCTAACATGGTGAAACCCCGTCTCTCCTAAAAATACAAAAAATTAGCCAGGTGTGGTGGCAGGCACCTGTAGTCCCAGCTACTTAGGAGGCTGAGGCAGGAGAATGGCGTGAACCCAGGAGGTGGAGCTTGCAGTGAGCCGAGATCATGCCACTGCACTCCAGCCTGGGTGACACAGCAAGACTCCCTCTCAGAAAAAAAAAAAAAAAAAAAAAAAAGCCCATCCTTGGGATAGGTCATTCCCAAGACAGAAGAAACAGAGCAGAAGAACTGAGTGGAGATGTATAATGCTCTTACAGGAAAAGGGAGCAAATATTTAGGAACAATAATACAAATACCACAAGTTGTCAGCTAGCAGTTTCTAAACCACGGTACATGCTTAATAAATATTTGCTGATGAAAAATTAAAATTGAGTGGATTTTTTAAATAGATGTTATAAAGGAAACTTCCTTTCTGAAGACCATTAAAGTACTTTTCTCTTTGATCTTATATTAACTTTTACGTATCTCTGTTTTAATCATAATGATCTACTTACTTGTCAGTTTCACTCACTAGAGTTTTTTCTTGAGGACAATAATTTGGTCTTGTTTATCTTTATTTCCTCCTTTTAAAAATTGAGTTATTTATTTATTCTCTTTAATCTCCAGATCTCATTCACCAATCATTGGTAATTCATTAATGTATTCAATTAATATCTTTGTGTTTGTCTCGATTCTTGAAAATTGTATATTATAAAGTGTGCAAGTATTTTATTGAAAATGAAGTTATAAAATCAGTTATCTCAGATTACACCTCAGAAACTGGAAACTAGAAAAAGATCAAATTAAATCTCTTTAATTAAATTGAATGAATGAAATAATAAAGAGTAAAAGTGAATTAAAAGGTGGCATATGGTAGAAAAATACATTTAAAAATTAGATCTCTGAAAAATTAATAATATCAAAGACTCTTTAGCAGGGCTAATAAGAGAAATGTGTACACGCCGAACATGACTGAAACAGGATTTTAAATTTTCAAAAGAGCATTTCTAGTCCCCATCTCAACCAGTGCTGCCACTTGCACCTTCCGCTGAGCCCTGGGGCTGCTCCAGCGGCCGCTCCCCTCACACCTCACACGCACATTCCGTTGGCTCCTTGGCCAGTTCTGAATCCCAAGCACATCTGACTCAGGGTATTTCCTGCCACCGCTCCTGCTACCACCCTAGCGTAAGCCCCGCCGGGTGTCACCTGTATCAGTGCAGCGGCCTTCAAACTGTCCTTCCTCCTTCCACCACCCGCTTCTTACTTGTAATTCTCCATAGAATATGCAGAATACTGTTTCAATCAGGTTCATCAGGCCATGGCATTCCATACTACGCTGCACAAATATCAACTCCCGTGGAGTTTCACACCCTTCCTTCTACGCGGCCTTGCTTGCTGTTCCTGTAACACAGCAAGCTCCTTTCTATCTCAGCTTTTTCACACTTGCTGTGCTCTTTGGAATGCCTTCTCCCCAAACTTGTGGCTGGCCAGTATCTCTTCCAGCTCTCCGTTTAAACGTTATTGCTGTAAAGAGGTCTTCTGTGACGATTGTTCTAAAACAGCCTCCAGTAACTACCCGCCACACGCCTTCCTCTTATTTTCCTCTGTTTTTTCTTATAGCCCTTATTGATATATTTATTTATTTACTCTTTATGTTCCTCAGTTAGAATTTCAAGGTCCGTAAAGGTAGGTAGATTGCTCACTGAATCCTTCAGCACCCTTCAGAATCCTTTAACAGTGTCTAGAACATGTGAATGTTTAATGAATACAGGAATGAGTGAGGAATAGCGTCAGAGCCCTAGACAAGTCTAAGAAGAAGAAATAGAGTGATAATACTAAGTAAGGAAATCAGAATACAGGGTAGTATATTAATATATTCTTTCTTAATACTTATTATTTATGTAGTACAATCATAAATTTTTTAGGAAGTGAATAGTGTCATAAAAAGCATAATGTTTTTGGTAGGTGTGTGCTCATGCATAAATCTAATGTTCAATTTTTGATCAAAAGTAACTAAGACTCAAATGTACAAATCAGAAATAATATCATTAATTTATTAAATAGCCTGATCAAAATTCCCTATGCATTGAATGAAAGAGTGAGTATTTAAAATCTTATCAGGCTAGAAACTAGCATATAATGTTATGTTTTGTAAGGAGAATGAAAGAAATATTATTAATATTAAACATTACATAAAATAAGATGAGGACTACATGCCACGGAAATATTTCACAATATTATTTCTGTGTTTCTTCCTTAACTTTGGAAGTTGAGAATTTTTTCTAATATGCTACATTAATTTCGTCCTCCACTAAATTTTTAATCAAAAATTTAGATTTCAGGTCCAGCAAGTTTCAGGCTTTGCACTGATTCATTCTTGGTTCAATATCAAATGACTAGCTTCAGGGTTTTTTCTGTTTTTGGTTATGAGACAGAGTCTCGCTCTGTGCCCCAGGCTGAAGTGCAACGGCGTGATCTTGGCTCACTGCAGTCTCCGCCTCCCAAGTTCAAGCAATTCTTGTACCTCAGCCTCCCGAGTAGCTGGGACTACAGGCATGTGCCACCATGCCCAGCTAATTTTTGTATTTTCAGTAGAGACAGGATTTCGCCATTTTGGCCAGGCTGTTCTCAAACTCCTTGCTTCGAGTGATCCAAACTGTAGCCTTGTAGTACAGTTTGAAGTCAGGTAGTGTGATGCCTCCAGCTCCAGCCTCCCAAAGTGCTGGGATTACAGGCGTGAGCTACCACCCGGCCCTAGCTACATTTTTACATTTATTTTTAAGGGATAATGTTTTGAAATAATAAATTCTGGTTATTCTAAATGGCCAAATAGGGTAAAGAACATATGCAAATCTAGGGAATGTGGCCACAGACCCCTCAGTATGACAAGTGGAATGAATGTCAGGAAGAATATTCACAACAAGACTAGTTACAGCAAGTCTTTGCTAGAGAAAACACAGGGGACTCCAGGGGGTAAAGAATAACTATAATCATCCAAGACAGGGTTTGCCTCTACCCACGTCTCCCGCAGTCCATGTGAGCAGCCTTGCTTTTCACAACAGGATGATGACAATAGAGACTCTGGGACTCAAATACATCCTGTGAAGGAATGTGATTGTAAATCTGCTGTGGTTAGCAGTTCTCAAAATCCTGGCAGTGAAAAACCATAATTATGAAGGTTTGCCTGAAAGACTGGCAAACCTCTCATTCCTCTAACCAACTAAAACCTATCTCTAATATGCTACGTTAGTCTAGTCTATCTAATTAGACTGGATCATGCTTATCCAGCCCGTGGCCCATGGGCTGCATGCAACCCAGGACGTTTGTGATTGTGGCCCAACATCAATTCGTAAACTTTAAAATATTATGAGATTTTTTCTTTGCAATTTCCTTTCTTTAGCTCATCAGCTATCGTTAGTGTATGTTATGTGCAGCCCAAGAAAATCCTCTTTCTTCCAATGGGGCCGAGAGAAGCCAAAATATTGGACACCCTTGACTGGATCATGCAAGAGCCACATAGCCATTTTATATAATTTCATGTTCTCCAAACAGCTTCTTTTGCTCAATGTACCCCAGAGGGATTTTATGAGAAAGATCCCTATGCCTACTGTAAAATGTTGCTGAGAGGACTGATCTCTACATTTGATTATCTTCTTTCTTTTTTTTTTTCTTTTGCATTTTTCTTTTTTTTTCTTTTTTTTATTATTATATTTTAAGTTTTAGGGTACATGTGCACACTGTGCAGGTTTGTTACATATCTATCCATGTGCCATGTTGGTGTGCTGCACCCATTAACTCGTCATTTAGCATTAGGTGTATCTCCTAATGCTGTCCCTCCCCACTCCACCCACCCCACAACAGTCCCCAGAGTGTGATGTTCCCTTTCCTGTGTCCATGTGTTCTCATTGTTCAATTCCCACCTATGAGTGAGAACATGTGGCGTTTGTTTTTTTTGTTCTTGCGATACTTTACTGAGAATGATGGTTTCCAGTTTCATCCATGTCCCTACAAAGGACATGAACTCATCATTTTTTACGGCTGCATAGTATTCCATGGTGTATATATGCCACATTTTCTTAATCCAGTCTATCGTTGTTGGACATTTGGGTTGGTTCCAAGTCTTTGCTATTGTGAATAGTGCCGCAATAAACATACGTGTGCCTGTGTCTTTATAGCAGCATGATTTATAGTCCTTTGGGTATATACCCAGTAATGGGATGGCTGGGTCAAATGGTATTTCTAGTTCTAGATCCCTGAGGAATCGCCACACTGACTTCCACAATGGTTGAACTAGTTTACAGTCCCACCAACAGTGTAAAAGTGTTCCTATTTCTCCACATCCTCTCCAGCACCTGTTGTTTCCTGACTTTTGAATGATGGCCATTCTAACTGGTGTGAGATGGTATCTCACTGTGGTTTTGATTTGCATTTCTCTGATGGCCAGTGATGATGAGCATTTTTGCATATGTTTTTTGGCTGCATAAATGTCTTCTTTTGAGAAGTGTCTGTTCATGTTCTTTGCCCACTTTTTGATGGGGTTGTCTGTTTTTTTCTTGTAAATTTGTTTGAGTTCATTGTAGATTCTGGATATTAGCCCTTTGTCAGATGAGTAGGTTGTGAAAATTTTCTCCCATTCTGTAGGTTGCCTGTTCACTCTGATGGTAGTTTCTTTTGCTGTGCAGAAGCTCTTTAGTTTAATGAGATCCCATTTGTCAATTTTGGCTTTTGTTGCCATTGCTTTTGGTGTTTTATACATGAAGTACTTGCCCATGACTATGTCCTGAATGGTATTGCCTAGGTTTTCTTGTAGGATTTTAATGGTTTTAGGTCTAACATGTAAGTCTTTAATCCATCTTGAATTAATTTTTGTATAAGGTGTAAGGAAGGGATCCAGTTTCAGCTTTCTACATATGGCTAGCCAGTTTTCCTAGCACCATTTATTAAATAGGGAATCCTTTTCCCATTGCTTGTTTTTGTCAGATTTGTCAAAGATCAGACAGTTGTAGATATGCGGCATTATTTCTGAGGGCTCTGTTCTGCTCCATTGATCTATGTCTCTGTTTTGGTACCAGTACCATGCTGTTTTGGTTACTGTAGCCTTGTAGTATAGTTTGAAGTCAGGTAGTGTGATGCCTCCAGCTTTGTTCTTTTGGCTTAGGATTGACTTGGCGATGCGGGCTCTTTTTTGGTTCCATATGAACTTTAAAGTAGTTTTTTCCAATTCTGTGAAGAAAGTCATTGGTAGCTTGATGGGGATGGCATTGAATCTATAAATTACCTTGGGCAGTATGGCCATTTTCACGATATTGATTCTTCCAACCCATGAGCATGGAATGTTCTTCCATGTGTTTGTATCCTCTTTGATTTCATTGAGCAGTGGTTTGTAGTTCTCCTTGAAGAGGTCCTTCACGTCCCTTGTAAGTTGGATTCCTAGGTATTTTATTCTCTTTGAAGCAATTGTGAATGGGAGTTCACTCATGATTTGGCTCTCTGTTTGTCTGTGATTGGTGTACAAGAATGCTTGTGATTTTTGTACATTGATTTTGTATCCTGAGACTTTGCTGAAGTTGCTAATCAGCTTAAGGAGATTTTGGGCTGAGACAATGGGGTTTTCTAGATATACAATCATGTCATCTGCAATCAGGGACAGTCTGACTTCCTCTTTTCCTAATTGAATACCCTTTATTTCCTTCTCCTGCCTGATTGCCCTGGCCAGAACTTCCAACACTATGTTGAATAGGAGTGGTGAGAGAGGACATCCCTATCTTGTGCCAGTTTTCAAAGAGAATGCTTCCAGTTTTTGCCCATTCAGTATGATATTGGCTGTAGGTTTGTCATAGATAGCTCTTATTATTTTGAGATATGTCCCATCAATACCTAATTTATTGAGAGTTTTTAGCATGAAGTGTTGTTGAATTTTGTCAAAGGCCTTTGCTGCATCTATTGAGATAATCATGTGGTTTTTGTCCTTGGTTCTGTTTATATGCTGGATTACATTTATTGATTTGGGTATGTTGAACCAGCCTTGCATCCCAGGGATGAAGCCCACTTGATCATGGTGGATAAGCTTTTTGATGTGCTGCTGGATTCAGTTTGCCAATATTTTATTGAGGATTTTTGCATCAATGTTCATCAAGGATATTGGTCTGAAATTCTCTTTTTTTTTGTTGTGTCTCTGCCAGGCTTTGGTATCAGGATGATGCTGGCCTCATAAAATGTGTTAGGGAGGATTCCCTCTTTTTCTATTGATGGCGATAGTTTCAGAAGGAATGGTACCAGTTCCTCCTTGTACCTCTGGTAGAATTCGGCTGTGAATCCATCAGGTCCTGGACTCTTTTTGGTTGGTAAGCTATTGATTTTTATCTTCTTTCTATTCCTAACTATTGGAGGTGACTTGCTCCTCTCTTTAAACTAGAAATAGTTATGTCAGCTGTGAATCATGTACTCTATTTGGATGGTTTAATCACTGGATGTAAGATAGCATGAAGACACACCGAGAACTCATTTCCAGTAGGGGTAGAAGACTCTACACATTCATTTTGTTGATTTAATTCAGTACTGGTCCCATCGTACTTCTCTTCTCATTTTCTAAAATATTTAATCAAAATTTTCAGTAGGAAATACACAGTTCAAAAGTCAATGTAAATATATATGGGGGAAACATTTACCCTCGATGTTTTTTCTCCTTCTATGCTTCCACAGGAAACCACTGATATATTTTTCTTTCACTTTCCCTAGAACTTTTTAAGCAAATGTGAATACCATTTCCTCCCTGTCCTCCCCCTCTTTTTCTTCTAAAAGGGTCCTATGTTACCCACTTTGCTTCCTTCAATGGTTACTTCCTGAACATCCTTGTACTTTTTAATATCAGAAGATGCTCATTTTCTTTAAATGTGTGACATTTCATATTATCATTGTTCCATAACTTACTTAACCTGGCTCTTACTGATGGACATCTGGGCTGTTACCAGTCATTTGCTCTTATAAATAACACTGTAATGCATTATTTTGTATTTATGCTTTTATAGATACATGCATCTTAGGATAAATTTCCAGAAGTAGGATTTCTGGGTCAATATATATACATACGTTCATTTTTGATAGATATTACCAAGTTCCCCCTTATAAAGTATGAGTGTGCCTGTTTCACAGTAGCCTGTGGAAAAGATTGTTTATCATACTTTAGGGTTTTTGACACTCTATTGTTTAAACTAGTATGGCATTTTGTACAGTTTTGATTCATTAATATATCTTTATATATTCTTGGGCCATATATCTTTATTAATTAATAAGTATATATTCATCAGTCATTTATATTTCCTTCAATTGTCTATACTTTGATCAATTCTGCATGGGATTTTGATTTTTGTCATCTTATTGATTTCTTGGGGATCTTTATATAATAAGGATGGAGCGCTCTCTGAGATGAGTTGTGACTATTTCTCTCCTTTGTTTAATCTTTAAAATTTTATTTATCTTATTTTTTGCCTACTGTAGCTTTAAGTTTTATAAAGTAAAAATATATATAATTTTTTTATCTTATGTCTCCTGGGTTAGAATTTTTGTAATGAAATAAAATATAAAATGAGGGCATTGAACCTAGAAGGCATTGCACTCAGAATAAATATTGTTTCAGGGTTTAGAAGTTCTGTTTTAAATTTTCAATTCCAAAAGACACTTAGATCTTGGTTTTCCAATTCTCGTGTTCCTTCCATCATGTCAGATGCAAGAGTCCTATATCTAAACCTCCAACATTTTGCCGCTTTTAAAATTATCATTCCTGGCCAGGCACAGGGGCTCATTCCTGTAATCCCAGCACTTTGGGAGGCAGAGGTGGGGGGATCACCTAAGGTCAGGAGTTTGAGACCAGCCTGGCCAACATGGTAAAAGCCTGTCTCAACTAAAAATACAAAAATTAGCTGAGCATCATGGTAGGAGCCTGTAATCCCAGCTACTCAGAAGGCTGAGGCAGGAGAATCTCTTGAACCCAGGAGGTGGAGGTTGCAGTGAGCCAAGATCACACCATTGCACTCCAGCCTGGGTGTCAAGAGCAAAACTCGATCTCAAAAAAAAAAAAAAATTATCATTCCTTGTCACGTTGACAGGCAACATACTCAAGATTACATGCTGAATTTGTGTATTTTTTTGACAATAGATTTACCTCCTGATCTGCATCTTAGTTATAATGAAATTAAATCACTTTTTACTTCCTCTTCTATGTACACTGAGTAATCTAAAGATGATGGTTTGATGAGCTAAGCAAAATTTAAAGTTATCCTATTAAAAATACTAAAAAAAAGCATTCCATGGGTACCATATCTCCCCATGTAACTCCCCTTCAGTGATTGTTAGTGGAATCCCAGCCCAAGTCAGATACTCAACAGGACTGAGGATTCAGACACAAGCTTTGCCCTTGTGGGACATTTAACCAATTAACAGAGGGTCTTTTGTTAATGTCAATTTCATTTGTCTTTAAGAAAACTTACTTTCAATTTTATACACTAACTTACATTTCTTGACAGCCTGTATATTTTATTTTTATAAAACGTTGCTAATTTTCATTGCAATCACTAAGGCATTTATATATTTGACTTTGGGTTGCTACAAAACTGAGCATTCTATGGCAAACATATTCCACACTGCCAGGCATCTCTGTGATGACAGATTATTGAACTCACCTTTTAATTTTCCTTCTCATTTTTGTTTAATCTTCTCTATCTGCCCACCCCCAACCCCACCTATAACACAGATACACAAGCCCTTCCTGCCCAGGGACCTGGGATATTTTAAGTGACTAATTCATGTTTGAGGAATCAAAGAAGGAAAGGAAGGTGTGTGGGAAGGAAGCGGAAGAGAGAAAGGAAAACAGAAGGAAGGAAGGCGATGGAGAGAGCACAAAGGGGCTCCCTATGGAGACTGCATAGGTTGTAGAGATTGCAATTGAATTCAAAACAGTACTTCAAAACTCATCACAGTTTTTTTTAACTTTATTAAAAATAATTTTTGCTTCATTGAACCTTACATTTTAATTGATTGAAGTTAATCTTTATTTCTTTAACAATTTTATGCACATATTCTTGACAAAACCCATTTGAAACAAAAATTCATGCTACACTCTGATTTTCAAAGTTCAAAGATAAATGACATATTCCTGCTTTTATACAGTAGCTTGCTGTGTACCTTTGGGATGAAGAGATTTCCAAGATGTTCAGGGGCATGTAATGAGTATACTTAGTCCTGTTACAGTTTGTGCACAGTGTATACATTTTATACTCACTTCAGTGTTTAAACTCCTTCTCCTTGACTTTAAATTAGGTAATACTGATACACATTTGCACATTTGTCTTCATTGCTTAATGGTTAATCTCAGAAGGTTCTGCGGGAGCTGTGTGGTGAGGGGAAAATGTAGCTCAGAGCCAGCCTAAGAGAGACACAAGTGTCAGACCACAGGGACAGACCACAGCCTCAGAAAGCTGTCCTATTTCATATTTCCATAGTTTCTTGGTTATAAGAAAGAGAAACTGGGTGAATGCAAAAGGACAATTTAATATACCGATTTAATTGTTTTATCTCATAAAACTTGTCAGGAAATACTTGGATGGTGTCAATACTGCCCACAGTATCAACTAGCCCTGATTTAGATTCCATTCCTTTTTGTTCATAATCCCATGCCACTTCAGGAGCAACCCTCTCCACTGTAAGTCAATCAGGAAAGCTAATTGATCATGATTTTAAAAAATCACAGTGTCACTATGAGCAAAAGTAAACACTATTACCTAGCTATTGCTATTCAGCTAACCGACATAGACACAACCTTAGTGTCAGGCACGAAGAACATTTTAAAAGAAAAATCAATGCATATGCTTTTCGGACTTTCTACTCTATACTCAATTCCACATCTGAATGTGGAAGCCAGTAAAGATGCATTCTCAGTTATCCATCCTGGAAGATGTATTCTACTCTTCATTTCGTGGTCATTTTTACAGTGGCCCTGTAAACACATATCAATACATTTATTTCAATGTTCTGGCATAAAGTGTCTGTAAGGTTGACTAGGGGACTAATTCTGCTACTCCTCATTAGTTGTAATAGGAGTTCCAAGCTTTAGAAAAAAGCATATACCAGCCAGGTGCAGTGGCTCATGTCTGTAATCCCAGCACTTTGGGAGGCTGAGGTGGGTAGATCACCTGAGGTCGGGAGTTCAAGACCAGGCTGGCCAACATGGTGAAACCCCGTCTCTACTAAAAATGCAAAAATTAGCCAGGCGTGGTGGCATGCCTCTGTAATCCCAGCTACTGGGGAGTCTGAGGTGGGAGAATTGCTTGAACCTGGGAGACAGAGGCTGCAGAGAGCCAAGATTGCGCCACTTCACTCCAGCCTGGGCGACAGAGCAAGACCCCATCTCAAAAAAAAAAAAAAAGCATATACGAAGTACATAGGATAAAATTATGTCGTGACACACACGTGAAGAAAGAGAAGGAAACTAATGAAACAACTGGGGCAAAATGGCGTGTCTGTGTGATGGCTATTCAGTTATTTGTACTCTAATTACAGCTTCTTTGTAAGTCTGAAATTATAACCAAATGAAAAGTAACGAGTAAAGAAACAATAAAGAAATACAATTAGGCATACAGAAATATCAAATATGTCACTAATCCAAGAGAATCAAGAGAAAGAGAAAAACATCCAAGGGATTTAGGAAATTGAGTTATGAGATACTGGCTTTCAATTAACTAAAATTAAAATATCAAAAGAACTTAAAAATATTCTGAAGTGGAGCGTAGAACTCCAAACTATGCTAAAGAATGAAATGTAAATTCTAAAAGTGAACAATAAAATCACTAAGGATGAGGGACTAAGACGGCTGACTGGAAACAGCTGAGATGCGAGGTTCCCATGGAAAAGAACAAAAACAGTGTGCAAATCCTGCACCGGCAACCGAGGTATCCAGATTCTATCACCAGGAATGACTAGGCAGTTGGCGCGACCCACGGAGAGCGAGGAAAAGCACGGTGGTGCAATGGCCCCACTGGGAGCCACATAGGGAAAGGGAAACTCCCACCCTCAGCCAAGGGAGGCAGTGAGTGACGGCACTACCCAGCCCGGAAATCTTTTTTCCACGGATCTGTGCAACCCGCGGATCAGGAGTTCCGCCTAGTGAGCCCACGCCACCAGGGCCTTAGGTTCCAAGCATAGAGCTGTGCAGATTCTCAGCGGCCACTTGGCTGGAAACTGCCTAAGACGGGGGAGGGGCAGCCGCTATTATCACTGCATCTGCATCTGCTGCTGCCAAAAACCACTGAGCCCCTTGGGGGAGAGGCGACCGTCATCACTGCTTCTGCATGTGCTGCTGCCTAAGACCATTGAGCTACCCGGGGAGGGGCGGCTGCCATCACTGCAGGTCCAATCAGCTGTTTTTCCCCTGCCGGCACCAGGGAGACTGGATGGTTTGGACCCGGGAGGAATTCCCCACAGCCAGCACAGCCACTGTGGCAGATCATGGCCAGACTGTCTCTTTAGACAGGACCCTGACCTATCCCTCCTCACTGGGCGGGGCCTCCATGCCGGAATTTCAGCAACTCCAACCAGGGGTTTAGGGACAGAACTTTGATCTCCCTGGGACTGAGCTCTGGGGGAAAGGGGTGGCCGTGGTCTCCAATGACCAGCAGACTTAGTCTTTCCCCCTGCTGGCTCTGAGGAGCCCAGCCAGTCCGGACGAGTGGAATTCCCTCCAGCACAGTGCACCCCCTCTGCCAAGGGGCAGCCAGAGTGCTTATTTAAGTGAGTCCCGGATCCCGTGCCTCCTGACTGGGTGAGCCAGGGGTTTCCAGACACCATATACAGGAGCATTCCCACTGGCATCAGGCCGGCACCTCTCTGGAACAGAGATCCCAGAAGAAGGAGCAGGAAGCCACCTTTGCTGTTCTGCAGCCTCCACTGGTGACATCTCCAGATGCGGGAAGGACCCAAGTGAATACGGTCTGGAGTGGACCTCTAGCAAACCACGGCAGCCCTGCAGAAGAGAGACTTGACTATTACAAGAAAAACAAACAAAAAGCAACAACAACAACAGCATCAACAAAAAAAATCCCCACAAAAACCCCATCCAAAGGTCAGCAGCCTCAAAGATCAAAATTAGATAAACTCACAAAGATGAGAAATAAGAAAAAAATGCTGAAAACTCAAAAAGCCAGAGTGCCTCTTCTCATGCAAATGATCTCAACACCTCTCCAGCAAGAGCACAGAACTGGACAGAGGCTGAGATGGATGAATTGATAGAAGTAGGCTTCAGCAGGTGGGTAATAAGGAAATTCACTGAACTAAAGGAGCATGTCCTAACCTAATGCAAAGAAGCTAAGAACCATGATAAAACATTATAGGAGCTGTTAACCAGAATAACGAGTTTAAAGAGGAACATAAATGACCTGATGGAACTGAAAGACACAATATGAGAACTTTACAATACAATCACAAATAACAATAATTGAATAGACCAAGCAGAGGAAACTATTTCAGAGCTTGAAGACTATCTTGCTAAAATAAGACAGGCAGACAAGACTAGAGAACAAAGAATGAACAACACCTCCAAGAACTATGGGATTATGTAAAAAGACTGAACCTACAATTGATTGGGGTACCTGAAAGAGATGGGGAGAATGGAATCAAGTTGGAAAACATACATCAGGATATCATCCAAGAGAACTTCCCCAGCCTAACAAGACAGGCCAACATTCAAATTCAGGAAATCCAGAAAACCCCAGTAAGATACTCCAGGAGAAGTTCAGCCCCAAGGTCAAAATGAAGGAAAAAATATTAAAGGCAGCCAGAGAGAAAAGCCAGGTCACCTACAAAGGGAAGCCCATCAGACTAACAGCAGACCTCCCAGCAGAAATCCTACAAGCCAGAAGAGATTGGGGCAAATATTCAACATTCTTAAAGAAAGGAATTTCCAACCCAGAATTTCATATCTGGCCAAACTAAGTTTCATAAGTGAAGGAGAAATAAAATCCTTTTCAGACAAGTGAGGGAATTCACCACGAACAGGCCTGCATTGCAAGAGCTCCTGAAGGAAGCACTAAATATGGAAAGGAAAAACCGTTACCAGAACTGCAAAAACACACTGAAATACAAAGACCAATGACACTATGAAGCAACTACATCAACAAGTCTGAAAACAGCCAGCTAGCATCATGATGATAGGATCAAATTCACACATAACAATATTAACCTTAAATGTAAATGGGCTAAATGCCCCAAATAAAAGACACAGAACGGCAAGCCGGATAAAGTCAAGACCCACTAGTGTGCCCTATTCAAGAGACCCATCTCACATGCAAAGACACACATAGGCTCAATATAAAGGAATGAAGAAAAATTTACCAAACAAATGGAAAGGAGAAAAAAGCAGGGGTTGCAATCCTAGTTTCTGACAAAACAGACTTTAAACCAACAAAGATCAAAAAAGACCAAGGGCATCATGTGATGGTAAAGGGATCAATTCAACAGGAAGAGCTAACTATCCTAAATATATATGCACCCAATACAGGAACACCCAGATTCATAAAACAAGTTCTTAGAGACCTACAAAGAGATTTAGACTCCCACACAATAATAGTGGGAGACTTTAACACCCCACTGTCAATATTAAACAGATCATCAAGACAGAAAATTAACAAGGATATTCAGGACTTGAACAGCTCTGGATCAAGTAAACCTAATAAATATCTACAGAACTCTCCACCCAAAAACAACAGAATATACGTTCTTCTCGGCGCCACATGACACTTACTCTAAAATCAATCACATAATTGGAAATAAAATACTCCAGCAAATGCAAAAGAACTGAAATGAAAACAAAGTCTTTCAGACCACAGCACAATCAAATTAGAACTTGTGATTAAGAAACTCACTCAAAACCACACAACTACATGAAAATTGAACAACCTGCTCCTGAATGACTCCTGGGTAAATAACGAAGTAAAGGCAGAAATCAAGAAGTGCTTTGACACCAATGAGAACAAAGAGACAATGTACTAGCATCTCTGGGACATAGCTAAAGCAGAGCTAAGAAGGAAATTTATAGCACTAAATGCCCACATCAAAAAGCTAGAAAGATCTCAAATTGATACCCAACATTACAACTAAATGTTGTAGAGAACCAAGAGCAAACAAACCCCAAAGCTAGCAGAAGACAAGCAATAACCAAGATCAGAGTGGAACTGAGAGAGATAGAGACACAAAAAACCCCTTAAAAAAATCAATGAATCCAAGAGCTGCTTTTTTGAAAACATTAATCAAATACATAGACTGCTAACTAGACCAATAAAGAAGAAAAGAGAGAAGAATCAAACAGGTGCAATAAAAATGATAAAGGGATATCACCACTGACCCCACAGAAATACAAAAACAACCATCAGAGAGTACCATAAACAGCTCTATGCAAATAAACTAGAAAATCTAGAAGAAATAGATACATTCCTGGACACATACTTCCTCCCAAGACTGAACCAGGAAGAAGTTGAATCCCTGAATAGACCAATATCAAGTTCTGAAATTGAGGCAGTAATAAATAGCCTACCAACCAAAAAAAAGCCCAGGACCAGATGGATTTACAGCTGAATTCTACTAGAGGTACAAAGAGAAGCTGGTAGCATTTCTTTTGAAACTATTCCAAACTACTGAAAAGGAGGGACTTCTTATGAGGCCAGCATCATCCTGATACCAAAACCTAGCAAAGATACAACAAAAAAGGAAAACAGCAGGCCAATATCCCTGATAAACTTGGATGCAAAAATTCTCAATAAAATACTGACAAATTGAATCCAACAGAAAATCAAAATCTTGTCCACCATAATCAAGTTGGCTTCATCCCTGGTATGCAAGGCTGGTTCAATATATGTTAATCAATAAATGTAATAAATAGAACTAAAGACAAAACCACAAGATTATCTCAATAGACGCAGAAGAAACGGCCTTCAATAAAATTCAATATCCTTTCATGTTAAAAAAAAAACTCTCAATAAACTAGGTATTGCTGGAACTTACCTCAAAATAATAAGAGCTATTTATGACTAACCCATAGTTAATATGATGATGAATCAGCCAAAGCTGGAAGCATTCAACTTGAAAACCAGCAAAGACAAGGATGCCCTCTTGCACCACTCCTATTCAACATAGTATTGGAAGCCCTGGCAAGGGCAATGAGGCAAGAGAAAGAAATAAAACATATTTGAATAGGAGGAGAGGAAGTCAAACTGTCTCTGCTTGCAGATGACATGATCCTATATCTAGAAAATCCCATCATCTCTGCCCAAAAGCTTCTTAAGCTGATAAGCAACTTCAGCAAATTCTCAGGATACAAAATCAATGTGCAAAAATAACAAGCATTTCTGTATACCAACAATACACAAGCAGAGAGTGAAATCGTGAATGAATTGCAATTCACGATTGATACAAAAAGAATAAAACACCTAGGAATACAGCTAACAAGGGAAGTGGAAGGACCTCTTCAAGAAGAAGTACAAACCACTGCTCAAGGAAAACAGAGAGGACACAAACAAATGGAAAAACATTCCATGCTCATGGATAGGAAGAATCAACATAGTGAAAATGGCCATACTGCCCAAAGTAATTTATAGAGCCAGTGCTCTTCCTATTAAACTACCATTGACATTCTTTACAGAATTAGAAAAAAACTACTTTAAAATTCATATGGAAGCAAAAATGAGCCCACATAACCAAGACAATCCTAAGCAAAAAGAGCAAAGCTGGAGGCATCACTCTACCCAATGCCAAACTATACTACAAGGCTACAGTAACCAAAACAGCATGGTATTAGTACAAAATCAGACATACAGACCAATGGTACAGAATAGAGATCTCAGAAAGAAGACCAAAGATCTACAACCATCTGATCTTCAACAAACCTGACAAAAACAAGCAATGGAGAAAGGGTTCCCTTTTTAATAAAATTGAAACTGGACCCCTTACTTACACCTTATACAAAAACTAATTAAAGATGATTTAAAGAGTTAAATACAAAACAATAAAAACTGTAGAAGAAAATCTAGGCAATACCATTCAGGACATAGGCACAGGCAAAGATTTCATGATGAAAACATCAAAAGCAATTGCAGCAAAAGCAAAAACTGACAAATGGGATCTAATTGAACTAAAGACCTTCTGCAGAGCAAAAGAAGCTATCACTAGAGTTAAGAGACAACCTACAGAATGGGAAAAAATGTTTGTAATCTATCCATCTGACAAAGGTTTAATAACCAGAATCTATGAGGAACTTAAACAAATTTATAAGAAAAAAAAATCCCATTGTCAAAGGACATGAGCAGACACTTCTGAAAAGAAGACATTTATGTGGCCAACAAACATATCAAAAAAAGCTCAACATCACTGACCATCTGTCCATGAGAACAACAGGATGTGTCTTCTGTGGAGCCTGTCACCTCTGTCCCCTTAGGTGTCAATTCTTGTGTTTGTTTTGCTAAGGGACCCTTTCTCATGGTATGTGATAGTCCCTCATATCTTTAGGGTATGCTTTCTTCTAATTCTTTTGTCTTATTTTGAATGTTCATACTAGCTTGTTGGGAAGTCTCTCAGCACCTCAGCAGGGAGACCTGGTGGGGGTCCTCCTGCCAAGTGAGATGCACCAGCATGTGTCATTCTGTGAGTGGGATCCCTGCTCCCCTGGGCTGTGGCCGCCCCTCAGGGACCCCTCCTCTCTGTCCAGGAGGCAGTGGGCTGCCAGCAGCTTTGCTCCTCCTCCCTAAAACCCCAACTCTTCCTATGACCTGAGATCACTTCCAGCTCTCCCTCTTCACCTCCTTTGGCCCCACTTTCTTAGCTCTTACCTCTCTCTGGCTGGCATTTTGGTCTTTTATTCTTTTTTATTTAAAAAAATTTATTTGGTCATTTCCTGTAAAACCAGGACCTGGATTAAATAAATTTTCAAGCTTCATTTCAATCAAACTCTTGTTTGGTGTTGTCATCATCAAACCATTTCAATTTTCTTGCTTGAGCTCTGAATAGCCTCATTTACAAACACCTCAAGTTCATGTGGTATTTTCAGAACTTTTCATCATTTTTCTTAAAACTCGAAAGGAGAATAGACTTAAGGCAACTGCTGACATTTGGAGAGATGGGAAAATGTAGTTTCAAAGATAGGTCTGAGCTTTGAGCCTCAGGTGTTGAGGGCTGACCATGGGGTGGCTGATGGAGAAAGTGAGGTATCAAGAGGAAGATCGGCCATGCTGGAAACAAGGTGGATGTGCTCAGTGTGAAGCTGATCGTTGTGTAATTTGTCTCAAAGGTGTATGGAGTTTTCCATGTCATATCTTAACATTCTTGAATTCTGGATTGTTGGGTTTTTTTTTAAGATATAGCTAGACATGGATGTTTCATTTGCTGTATATAAATTTAATTGGCCCTGCTTTCTCACTAAGACTTTTGCTTTAATTAGCAACCTCCTCTTCTTTTAAAATCAAGGCCAAGGCCACAATATAAATTTGCATAATAAATGCAAGCAGTTTGAACTTGATCCCTGAAGATGTGAGCTCTCTGTGCACAGAAACCAGTTGAGCTCCCAGCTGGAGTTTGTAGGATTAATTTTCAATGTTCAAGAAGTATTATGGCCAGTGTGTCTCTCCTGCAGGAACTATTTTTGTCAAGATTAGTGCTTTTATTTTTCTTTTAATCTTTAGATCAATGGCCAGTTGCACAAAAATGTAGTTCCTTTGGGAAGAAAGTATGTGAGCAAAGGGAAAAGGCTTCCAACCCTAACGCATCACAGTGAGACAAGGACCCTGTAGATGGCCCCACCTGGGGTTCTTTGTACATGTGCCAAGTGCCTTGCGCTGCTCAAGGTGGAAGTCAGCACTTGTATGACCCACTGCAGATGCTGATTAAAAATAAGCATGGAATTCTCTCTCTAATCTTTTCTATCACATCATCTCCTTAAAACTCCCAAATATATTTAAAGGTGATTACAAAGTGCTGAGGACAAAAAAATTGGAAAAAATACCATCACAAATCAATCAATCAAAGGTGTTTATTTGAATACAGGTCAGCAATACATGATTCTCTTATGAGCATTTATCTAAGCACTCCTGGCATCCCAACAAATACCTCAATGTATAAGATGCTTTCATCGAATACAATGCAGTTTTCTTCCTGTTCTTGTTCGTTCTTTGCAGTCTTCATGTTTGTTTGCACCTGGCAGCTTTCTTGATTACAGAGAAGTGAGAGATCTTATGGCTGACTCGCCTGAACACTCCATTAAAACATTTCATGGCATGGTGTGCAATCCCCCAAGCAATCTCATTAAGCGCATATTAGCTTTTTCCAATTTAGAACACAGTCCTTTATGTACAAAGACAAGGGAAAAACTAATAAATACCTATTTTAAGATTACACTGTGCGGGAAATCACAGGCACATCCAAGACTTTCATGAAACAATAGAGCTCTCCGTACCCAATGTGGTTCCAGCTCCCTTCAGTGATTCATCAGAAACCCAGATCTTAACAAATCAAGCCCTTCGTGGTGGTTGGCCTCACAGTCCCCGCCACCGGCCATGTGGATAAAACTCTGGCTTCCTGCTGAGCTGAAATGTTCCTTCAGTCACAGAGTCACGGAATGAGGATTATGGCCACAGCAAACCTCTCGCCTCAGGTCACATCTTCCCGTCAGGAGCAGGGCCCGTGATTGATACCCTTAATCATCCCTCACATTCATCTGCAATGCTTCACACTCCAAAAGGCTTCATTCTGCATCATCTCTTTGAAGCAGTAAAACCAGCCTCCCTGGCCACCGTTCTTCCTTCAATATGCAAACACATGCTTAGAAGTTTTCTTGACTTATTTATGATCACAAAGATGTATGTGGAAGACCTAGAGCTACAGACCCGGGACCTGAACCCAGGACTTCACACCTTTAATATTTGTTCGCCTAAATATGTGTCTATTTCTCCTGCCCTATTTTTTCAAGATTAGGACTCAGCCTTAACAAAAGCATCCTTCATAGAAACATGGCCAGATGGATTTCTTGGGTATTAGAAGCAGGGCTTTGGCCAAAGGGGGAAAAAAGTATTTTAACATTTTTGAACTCCACTTCCCCTTTAACTCTTACAAAACCAGACATCCTTATTAATCCAATCACAATTTTTTATTAATTGAGCGTCCAGTGTCCAGAACTGAACAAGGTGCTTTGAGGGTCCTGTCCTCACAGACACAGCAGCTTGGAGAGGGGAAATATCGCACCCAGGAATGCTCTGTGTTTGTTGTGACTACAAAGACAGGAAAGAGAACAGAGGCCTTGGAACCACTGCTGTCACTCAGAGTCACTCAAGCCCTGGGTCAGGGTTTCCACTCTGCTCATTTGTGACTGCTATGTGACTATAGTCAAGGACCATGTCCCCAAAGAGGGAGGTCTCAGGAAAAGAAGGGGCTGGGAAGGCCTGGGAGAGAGAAAGAGAGCCAGGCAGGAAGGATGCCTAGCACATCAGGTCCCTGTGGGTAAGAGTCCTGCAGAGGACAGTGGATCTCCCCAAATACACAAGAAAACAGTGTTTGCCAAGCGCCCACTGAAGGAAAGGCCTCCACCCTCCCTCTGTATCCCACCACACCTTCTTCAATACTGTTACTGTTCCTGGATTATTGATGGGGAAACAGATGTGAGTGGCTGGTACATAACGGCCAGACTGAGGTCAAATCTCCATCTCTGACTTCCCTAACTGTTCCTGGCACTTACCATGGTACCAAATGATCCTGGAGGCTCTGAAGTGGGCATGGAGGAGGTCAGGCCCAACTTTCACTTCTCCTGGGGAAAATGGCATTTTACTTAGTGATCTAATCATTTCTCCTACTTTCCAAGATAAAATAGAAAGAAGAAAAAAGCTAGGCCAGGTGTGGTGGCTCACGCCTGTAATCCCAGCACTTTGGGAGGCCAAGGCAGGCAGATCACTAAGTCAAGAGATTGAGACCATCCTGGCCAGCATTGTGAAACCACATCTCTACTAAAAATACAAAAATTAGCTGGGCATGGTGGTGCACACCTGTAGTCTCAGCTGCTCAGGAGGCTGAGGCAGGAGAATCACTTGAACCCAGGAGGCAGAGGTTGCAGTGAGCCGAGATCATGCCACTGTACTCCAGCCTGGCAACAGAGTGAGACTCCACCTCAAAAACAAAAACAAAAAGAAAGAAAAAGAAAAAAAATAGCTCCAGTATCACCTAGGTAATACACGCTGTTTTGTAAAATTGAATATTCACATTAGTATAAAAATAGATTTTTTAACAGAAAAATACAACCTTTAATACCAAGGAATCTCAAACCTGTAGCTCTCTGCCCTCCATACTGTGCAGCCGTTATTATTCAGGAAGGCAGGAGAACTCAGGACTCCCCTGCATGCCCCCCGGGGCCTGAGTGACAGCTGCGTAGTGGATAAGGATGTGCAGATTCAGAACAGCTGTTGTCTTCCTGGCAATCAGCATGACATTTTTGATTGTCATTTCAAGAAAACAGTGCATCAGCCACATACACTCTGTTTATTTTTGGTACTTTTATTTTTGAAACCATAAAATGGAAACAGCACATAGAACAAAAAATAAATATCCATGGCTTATTCTCCCTTCACCACTTTCTGCCCTTTGGTTTTCCTAACTTACTGAATACAGATATAATAATCCATAGAGTTCAAGTAATTATTGGCAAACATTTCAAAACCAGTCAGCATTTCATGACAGTCCCTTTTAAAACCCGAGACTGAAAAATATACATTAAAACCAGCTCCTGGATTCATTAATTTTTTGAAAGGTTTTGCTGGTTTTTTGAAAAGATCCACAAAATTGATAGACCGCTAGCAAGACTAATAAAGAAGAAAAGAGAGAAGAATCAAATAGATGCAATAAAAAATGCAAAAGGGGATATCACCACCGATCCCACAGAAATACAATCCACCATCAGAGAATACTACAAACACCTCTATGCAAATACACTAGAAAATCTAGAAGAAATGGATAAATTCCTCGACAAATACACCCACCCAAGACTAAACCAGGAAGAAGGTGAATCTCTGAATATACCAATAACAGGCTCTGAAATTGTGGCAATAATCAATAGCTTACCAACGAAAAAGAGTCCAGGACCTGATGGATTCACAGCCGAATTCTACCAGAGGTACAAGGAGGAACTGGTACCATTCCTTCTGAAACTATTCCAACCCATAGAAAAAGAGGGAATCCTCCCTAACACATTTTATGAAGCCAGCATCATCCTGATACCAAAGCCTGGCAGAGACAGAACCAAAAAAGAGAATTTCAGACCAATATCCTTGATGAACATTGATGCAAAAATCCTCAGTAAAATACGGGCAAACCGAATCCAGCAGCACATCAAAAAGCTTATCCACCATAATCAAGTGGTCTACATCCCTGGGATGCAAGGCTGGTTCAACATATGCAAATCAATAAATGTAATCCAGCATATAAACAGAACCAAAGACAAAAACCACATGATTATCTCAATAGATGCAGCAAAGGCCTTTGACAAAATTCAACAACACTTCATGCTAAAAACTCTCAATAAATTAGGTATTGATGGGACGTATCTCAAAATAATAAGAGCTACCTATGACAAACCCACAGCCAATATCATACTGAATAGGCAAAAACTGGAAGCATTCCCTTTGAAAACTGGCACAAGACAGGGATGCCCTCTCTCACTGCTCCTATTCAACATAGTGCTGGAAGTTCTGGCCAGAGCAATCAGGCAGGAGAAGGAAATAAAGGGTATCCAATTAGGAAAAGAGGAAGTCAAATTGTCCCTGTTTGCAGATGACATGATTGTATATCTAGAAAACCCCATTGTCTCAGCCCAAAATCTCCTTAAGCTGATTAACAACTTCAGCAAAGTCTCAGGATACAAAATCAATGTACAAAAATCACAAGCATTCTTGTACACCAATCACAGACAAACAGAGAGCCAAATCATGAGTGAACTCCCATTCACAATTGCTTCAAAGAGAATAAAATACCTAGGAATCCAACGTACAAGGGATGTGAAGGACCTCTTCAAGGAGAACTACAAACCACTGCTCAATGAAATCAAAGAGGATACAAACACATGGAAGAACATTCCATGCTCATGGGTTGGAAGAATCAATATCGTGAAAATGGCCATACTGCCCAAGGTAATTTATAGATTCAATGCCATTCCCATCAAGCTACCAATGACTTTCTTCACAGAATTGGAAAAAACTACTTTAAAGTTCATATGGAATCAAAAAAGAGCCCGCATCGCCAAGTCAATCCTAAGCCAAAAGAACAAAGCTGGAGGCATCACAGTACCTGACTTCAAACTATACTACAAGGCTACAGTAACCAAAACAGCATGGTACTGGTACCACAACAGAGACATAGACCAATGGAACAGAACAAAGCCCTCAGAAATAATGCCGCATATCTACAACTATCTGATCTTTGACAAACCTGACAAAAACAAGAAATGGGGAAAGGATTCCCTATTTAATAAATGGTGCTGGGAAAACTGGCTAGCCGTATGTAGAAAGCTGAAACTGGATCCCTTCCTTACACCTTATACAAAAATTAATTCAAGATGGATTAAAGACTTAAATGTTAGACCTAAAACCATTAAAATCCTACAAGAAAACCTAGGCAATACCATTCAGGACATAGGCATGGGCAAGGACTTCATGTCTAAAACACCAAAAGCAATGGTAACAAAAGCCAAAATTGACAAATGGGATCTAATTAAACTAAAGAGCTTCTGCACAGCAAAAGAAACTACCATAAGAGCAAACAGGCAACCTACAGAATGGGAGAAAAGTTTTACAACCTACTCATCTGACAAAGGGCTAATATCCAGAATCTACAATGTACTCAAACAAATTTACAAGAAAAAAACAAACAACCCCATCAAAAAGTGGGCAAAGGACATGAACAGACACTTCTCAAAAGAAGACATTTATGCAGCCAAAAAACACATGAAGAAATGCTCATCATCACTGGCCATCAGAGAAATGCAAATCAAAACCACAGTGAGATACCATCTCACACCAGTAAGAATGGCCATCATTAAAAAATCAGGAAACAACAGGTGCTGGAGAGGATGTGGAGAAATAGGAACACTTTTACACTGTTGGTGGGACTGTAAACTAGTTCAACCATTGTGGAAGTCAGTGTGGCGATTCCTCAGGGATCTCGAACTAGAAATACCATTTGACCCAGCCATCCCATTACTGGGTATATACCCAAAGGACTATAAATCATGCTGCTATAAAGACACATGCACACGTATGTTTATTGTGGCACTATTCACAATAGCAAAGAGTTGGAACCAACCCAAATGTCCAACAACGATAGACTGGATTAAGAAAATGTGGCACATATACACCATGGAATACTATGCAGCCATAAAAAATGATGAGTTCCTGTCCTTTGTAGGGACATGGATGAAATTGGAAAACATCATTCTCAGTAAACTATCGCAAGGACAAAAAACCAAACACCGCATCTTCTCACTCATAGGTGGGAATTGAACAATGAGAACTCATGGACACAGGAAGGGGAACATCACACTCCGGGGACTGTTGTGGGGTTGGGGAAGTGGGGAGGGACAGCATTAGGAGATATACCTAATGCTAAATGACGAGTTAATGGGTGCAGGAAATCAACATGGCACATGGATACATATGTAACAAACCTGTACGTTGTGCACATGTACCCTAAAACCTAAAGTATAATAATAAAAATTAAAATTAAAGTAAAAAAAAGAAAAATATACATTAAAACAACTTTCCTAAACCCTACATATACAAATCTTCAGAATAACATATGCCACATTTTGGGCAGCCATTTTTTTTGTTGTTTTGAGATGCAGTCTCATTCTGTTGCCCAGGCTGGAGTGCACTGGCACAATCTCAGCTCACTGCAAACTCCACCTCCCAAGTTCAAGCAGTTCTCCAGCCTCAGCCTCCCAAATAGCTGGGACTACAAGTGCATGGCACCATTAACTTTTTTGTATTTTTAGAACAGACTGAGTTTCACCATGTTGGCCAGGC
This sequence comes from Nomascus leucogenys, assembly GCF_006542625.1. Classification (NCBI taxonomy): domain Eukaryota; kingdom Metazoa; phylum Chordata; class Mammalia; order Primates; family Hylobatidae; genus Nomascus; species Nomascus leucogenys. Next base: position 75,902,022 of record NC_044386.1, read on the forward strand.
TAGTGTCAAACTGCTGACCTCAGGTGATCCATCTGCCTTGGCCTCCCAAGGTGCTTGGATTACAGGTGTGAAATGCCACGCCTGGCCAGACAGCCTTTTTATTAATCTAGCTAATATATCCTGGGTGCTCTGAACTCAAGATTAGGGAGGTGAATCTATTCACAACATGCTAGTCAATTTAAAACACATGGATTCATAAGCCCATTTGGCTTTTCTTTTAAAATTAATTACAGTATAGTTTCTTCCTAAGGCTGCAGTGACAGATCAGTATGCCATTGGTTTTGACTGTTTAAAGAGAACCAAGGCAAAAATGTGATCTAAAATAACAGTGGAGATCACTTCTTACACTTACAGGACATCTTGTGAAGTGGACTCTACATTAACTTAACCTCTGCCTACCCCAATGCTCAGCACTGTCTGGTTCATGGGACCAAGAAAACTGGGTAGAACTCCTGGAGCTTTAGATAATAATTGAATAAACAATTAGATTCAAGGCCTAGCCCAATAAGAGAATTTCAAGCTATCATTAAGACACTAGCTAAGATGCAATGATTTTATAGAATTATCTTCTTTAGTATTTCTAAGAGTGTCTGGTAGCTAGGAAACAAAGATGATTAAAATAATATATTTTATAAAACCACAATGAGATACCACCTCACATTCGTTAGGATGGCTACTATACAAAAAAAAGTAGAAAACAGTAGTGTTAGTAAGGATGTGGAGAAATTGGAAACCTCATGCATTATTTGTGGGAAAGTAAAGTGGAGCAGCAGCCATGAAAAGCAGTATGGTGGTTCCTCAAAAAATTAAAAAGAGAATTATCTTATGATCCAGCAATTCCACTTCTAGGTATATACCCAAAAGACACAAAAGCAGGGGCCTAAAGAAACATTTGTACACCAGTCTTCATATTGTTACAGGACCAACAGGCCCATATGCCCACTGCACAGTAAGACACCAATACACCAAGACGGCAGGGTTTGCAGCAGAGAAAGAGTTTAATGATCATAGGGAGGCTGAGTGAGGAGACAGGAGGGACCCTCAAATCTATCTCATTGAGGAGTTCTGGGCTAGGGTTTTTAAGGGGATCATGGAGGGCAAGGGGCTGGAAAATTGGGGTCATTAATTTGTTGGGGTAAGGAGAATGTAATCATCAGGATGCAGAAACTGCATTTTTTTGGTGAATGAGCTCCCATGGGGCCTTTCAGACCAGCTGGCATCAGTAGTTGCATCTGTATGAAAGACCCAAAGGAATATCCTCAAAGGGAAAACTTAGCATTTCATAATGTTCAAGTTATTTATAGAGCAGTTAAGGGGAATTGTAATCTTGTTACAGGGTCTACGTGATTCTAGGGCAACAGGCAGCAAACAGCTATAAGGAAGCAGGTCAGAAAGCAGCTGACCTAGTGATTGATGCTGAGTATGCTGCCAGCTGGGTTTATTCTTGTTCCCCTACCTGCCCCCCTACTCCACTTCTTCCCTTATTAACTTAATAAAGCTTATAAGGATGGTTCCAATATTAGCATTATTCACAGTAGCCGAAAGATGGAAGCAACCCAAATGTCCATTAACAGATGAATAGATAAATAAAATGTGGCATAACAGACAATGGAACGTTATTTAGCCTTAAAAAGGAAGGAAATCCTGAAACATGTTATACTATGAATGGTACGTTTTACGTTTTATTCTAAGGACATTATGCGAAGTGAAATAAGCCAGTCACAAAAAGACAAATACTGTATGATTATACTTATATGAGGTACCTAGAACAGTCAAATTCATACAGACAGAAAGTGGAATGGTGATTGCCAGAAGCTGGCAGGGGAGGAGACAGGGAGTTGTTGAATGGGTACAGAGTTTCAGCTCAGGATGGTAAGAGTTCTGGAGGTAGATGGCAGTGACACTGCATAACACTGTGAATGCACTTAATGTCACTTGTCACTCATCTGTACACTTACAAATGGTTCAGGTAGTAAATCTTATGTATATTTTACCACAATTAAAAACATGATACATTTTATAATATAAAATAGAGAAAATTAATTGATAATAGTTTTTTTAAATGAGTGTAAGTTATATATATACATAGTGATAGCTGAAATATTATAAGATTTTCTTTTTAAAATCACATTATGTGATAGACTATGTACATATATTTAGGACCCCCAAGCCATTGATTTTCAATGTTATGTAATTTGTAAATTATGTTAATCATTATAATCTTAATAGGTGATAAAAGCTGATGTCTAAAGAATATCCTTTGTTTAGTTAATGAGTACAAAAGCACAGATAGGAAGAATCATTGCTGGTGTTCTAGAGGGTGACTATAATCAACAATTGATTGACTATTTTCAAATAGAAGAGAGGATTTTGAATATTCCCAAAACAAAGAAACGATGAATGTTCGAGGTGATGGAAGTACTGTTTACTGTAATTTGATCATTACACATTGTACACACGTGTCAAAATATTACTCTGGGGCTGGTTGTAGTGGCTCACTCCTGTAATACCAGCCTTTGGGGAGGAGGCCAAGGCAGGTGGATCACCTGAGGTCAGGAGTTCGAGACCAGCCTGGCCAACATGGGAAAACTCCATCTCTACTAAAAAAAAAAAAAAAAAATACAAAAATTAGCCAGGTGTGATGGCATGTGCCTGTAATCCCAGTTACTCAGGAGGCTGAGGCAGGAGAATTGCTTAAACCTAGGAGGCAGAGGTTGCAGTGAGCCAAGATTGTGCCACTGCACTCCGGCCTGGGTGACAGAGTGAGACTCCATCTCAAAAAAAAAAAAAAAAATTACTCTGTACCCCATGCATATGTACAACTATTACATATCAATTAACAATAACAATGAAAGCCAAAAAGAACCACCCATATACCCATACAAATATAATTTCATCAAGTTCTTTACTAAATTCATTTTGGAGCCCTTATGGTTCAGTGCCTGGTACAATCTTCCTCACAGTAAATATCTGAATCAATAAATCAAACAGCATTCAATGTTATAAAATTTCTTCTGCTGGGTATATTAAGATTGATATAGGAAGAAACTCATTTGTACATACACTAAGTCTTTTTAAAAAAAAGATATGACTCAAAAATAAAAGAATATTCTTTCAAAATCCAAACAAAGGTAATGAATACATTTAATTTGAGAAAAAATTAACAAAATATATTTAATTGACTTCTTAGCATTTATATTTTGTATAATTTCTAAATATGTTCCATATCCTTCTCTATAACAAAAGTCATTTTCAAGGTGTACCTACTTTAGACTCCACCTGATAACAGTTTTGGCCATTTCCCTTAATTAATCCCATCTTCTGACATTTTTAACATAAATAATGTTCTAAAAAGTTCCTGTCATTCATCAGCATGTGTCTTGGTTCTACTTTCATTATATTGCATTTATCCAATTATTTCTTATAATCCAATTTATCTACATAAAATACAAATAGATCCCGTTGTTTCACTTGGGCGGCCATGCATTCTTTTGGGGATGACAGCCTTGGCCATAGAACAAACAGGCTGCTGCATAGGATCTGTGCTTTGATCTCTTCTAGTTTCAAAATCCTAAGAGCATCAATATACTCTTCTATTCTGTAAATGAAAAAGAAATTCTCAGGCATTTCACCACGTCCTCCACTATGTGCTGCGTTTCAGGGATTGAGGCAGCACGCAGAGGAGGCGGCCTGCCTGCTGTGTGAAGCTTCACTTCATCACTTTCTGTCTGTGTGACCTCAAAGAAGTTCTCAGACCCCTGGCCCCTCAGCTGCCACACTTGCAAAATGGAGATCATAAAAGTACTTGCCTCCCAGACTTGTTTTAAGGATGAAATGGGTTTTCGTGTATTTTGCAGCACTTAGAATTAGTGTCTGGCACTTACGTGCTTATCAGTTTATTAAGTAAAATCTCACATATGGAACCAAACGTAGCAGAAAAATTCCACACAGGATTCCATTTTTTAACAAGGCAAAGAACAGATATAGGACCACTCTTTGGGAAAGCTTTGTTGTGAAAAAGATACAAATAAGATAGTCTTGTTAAATTCAGCGTGAATGGAAATTATCAAGTGTAATACACTGACTTGAGGACAGCCTCAACATTAGACTGGGAAGTTTTCTCTCTTAAATGAATGAAGATGATCCCTGTCATAGGAAGGTGTTAGGTAACATATTATAAGTGACCAAATATTTTCACTCCGTAAGTTGAAGACTAATTATCCTTCCAGAAATGCTCACCTATCCACTTCTTTAAATGACCAAAGCTACTACATTGGCATATTTAGTTACCACTTGCATAAGAAAATACATTTTATTAATGATTTCTTAAGCATTTGTGTCCTCCTCTTCTCAAAATTTCAATATGCTAATGCGAAAATTTTTATGGAGAAAATTAGAAGACTTTACTAGAAGGCACCTAGGAATAACTGAGTGAATGAAGCAAGCAATTATGTTCATGGACAGGGAGAGGCAATACAGAAGAAAGATGTAATTTCCCCCCAAACTAATCTACAAAATCAATGCAACTCCAGGTTAAATCCCTACAGGATCTTTCATGGAAATTGATGAACTAATTCTAAAACATATATGTATAGAGTGTGGGCTAGAATAGCTAAACCAACATTATAAATTAAAACAATATGCCTCCAGCTTTGTGCTTTTTGTTCAAGATTGCTTTGGCTATTCAGGGTCTTTTTTATTTCCATACAAATTTTATGTTTTGTTTTTCTATTTCTGTGAAAAATGACATTGGAATTTTTATTAAAAATGCATTGAATCTGCAGCTTGCTTTGGGTAGTATAAACATTTTAGCAATGTCAGTTCTTCCAATTCATAAACATGGGGTAGCTTTCCATTTATTTATGTCTTCCTTAATTTTGTTCATCAACATTTTATAATTTTCATTGTACAGATTTTTCACCCCCCTTGATTAAATTTATTCCTATTTTATCTTTTTTGATTCTATTGTAAATGAGATTGTTCATTTGATTTTTGGATAGTTGATTGTTAGTGTACAGAAATGCTACTTATTTTTGTATGTTGATTTTTTAACCTGCAACCTTAATGAATTTGTTCATCAGTTCTAATAGTTTTTTGGTGGAGTCTTAAAGTTTTCTAAACACAAGATTATGTCATCTGCAAACAGAAACTTTCACTTCTTCCTTTCCTGTATGAATGTCTTTTATTTCTTTTTCTTACTTGAGTGATCTGGCACTAGGGCTTCCAGTACTGTGTTGAAAAGAAGTGGGAAGAGTGGGCTTCCTTGCCTTCTTCCTTGTCTTAGAGGAAAAGCTTTCAACTTTTCACCATTGAGTATTATGTTAACTGTGGACTTGTCATACATGGCCTTTATTGGGTTAAAATAAATTCCTTCCATACCTATTTTTTGAGAGTTGTTAACATGAATGAAGATTAAATTTTGTCAAATGCTTTTCCTGCATCTTTTAAGAGAATCATCTGTTTTTTGTTCTTAATTTTGTTCATACAGTGTATCACATTTATTGATTTATGTATGTTGAACCATCCTTGCATCCCTGGGATAAATCCCCATGACCATGGTGAACAGCCTTTTTAATGTGCTATTGAATTTGGTTTGCTGGTATTCTGTTGAGGAATTTTGCATCTGTGTTCATCAGAAATATTGGCCTGTATATTTCTTTTCTTACAGTGTCCTTGTCTGAATTTGGTATCAGGGTAATGCTAGAAACAGAACCCTTGTACACTGTTGGTGGGAATGTAAGTTAGTACAGCCATTTTAGAAAATAGCATGGAGGTTCCTTAAAAAACTAAAAATAGAATGACCATAAGATATAGCAATCGCACTTTTAAGTATATATCCAAATGAATTGAAATCATCATGTCAAAAAGATATCTACACTCTCATGGTGATCTCAGCATTATTCACAATAGACAAGATGTGGAAAAACCCAAGTGTCCATCAATGGATGAACTGATAAAGAAAATCTGGTATACTATATACTGCTTACTATATAGCCTTTAAAAAGAATGAAATTCTGTCATTTGCAACAACATGAATGGAACTGGAGAACATTATCCTAAGTTAAATAAAACAGGCACAGAAAGACAAATACAGTAGAATCTCACTTACTTGTAGAATCTAAAAAAGCTGACCTTGCAGAAACATAATAGGAAGGTAGTTACTAGAGGCTGGGGGAGAGAAGGTGGAATGGAGAAAGGGAAGAAAATGTTGATCAAAGGGTGCAAAGTTACAGTTAGGCTGGAGAAATAAGCTTTAGTGATCCATTGCATGGTGACCACAGCTAATAATAATGTATTGTATACTTCAAACTTATTAAAACAGATTTACAACATTTTCAACACAAAAAGTAATAATTTGGTAAGGTAATGGATATATTAGCCAGATTAAATATTTCTATAGTTTATACATAAAACATCACATTGTACCCCATAAGTACACATAATTGTCAATTTAAAATAAAAAATTAAAATTAAAACAAAGCAGGTAAACTTAATTTCTTCACATGGAAATCTATTATAGAGCTATACAAGTTAAATAATATAATATTGTGTCCAGAATTGGTGGGTTCTTGGTTTTACCGACTTCAAGAATGAAGCTGCAGACCCTCACGGTGAGTGTTACAGTTCTTAAGGCATGTCCAGAGTTTGTTCCTTCTGATGTTCGGATGTGTTCGGAGTTTGTTCCTTCTGGTGAGTTTGGGCTCTCACTGGCTCAGGAGTGAAGCTTGCTGACCTTCACGGTGAGTATTACAGCTCTTAACACTGTGCGTCCGGAGTTGTTCGTTCCTCCCAGTGGGTTTATGGTCTCACTGGCTTCAGGTGTGAAGCTGCAGACCTTCTCGGTGAGTGTTACAACTCATAAATGCAGCATAGACCCAAAGAGTGAGCAGCAGCAAGATACATTGCAAAGAGGGAAAGAACAAACTTTCCACAGCATAGAAGAAGAGAGTAGGGTGCCACTGCTGGCTCTGGGAGCCTGCTTTTACTCTCTTATCTGGCCCCACACACATTCTGCTGATTGGTCCATTTTACAGAGAGCTGATTGGTCCATTTTGACAGGGTGCTGATTGGTGCATTTACAATCCCTGAGCTAGACACAGGGTGCTGATTGGTGTGTTTACAAACCTTGAGCTAGATACAGAGTGCCGACTGGTGTATTTACAATCCCTTAGCTAGACATAAAGGTTCTCCAAGTCCCCACCAGAGTAGCTAGATAGGAGTGTTGATTGATGCATTCACAAACTCTGAGGTAGACACAGGGTGCTGATTGGTGTATTTACAAGCCCTTAGCTAGACGTAAAGGTTCTCCAAGTCCCCACCAGACTCAGGAGCCCAGCTGGCTTCACCCAGTGGATCCCACACCCGGGCTGCAGGTGGAGCTGCCTGCCAGTCCCGCGCCCTGTGCCTGCACTCCTCAGCCCTTGAGTAGTCAATGGGACTGGGCGCTGTGGAGCAGGGGGTGGCGCTCATCGGGGAGACTCAGGCTGCACAGGAGCCCACGGATGAGAGGGAGTCTCAGGCATGGCGGGCTGCAGGTCCCGAGCCCTGCCTGGCCCGGCAGGCAGCTAAGGCACAGTGAGAAATTGAGCACAGCAGCTGCTGGTCCAGATGCTGAGCCCCTCACTGCCAGGGGCTTGCGGGCCGCTGGCAGCTCCGAGTGCAGGGCCCGCTGAGCCCACGCCCACCTGGAACTGGCGCTGGCCCGCAAGCCCCGTGCGCGGCCCCGGTTCCCGCCCATGCTGTACCTCCACACCTCCCTGCAAGCTGAGGGAGCCGGCTCCGGCCTTGGCCAGCCGAGAAAGGGGCTCCCACAGTGCAGCGGCGGGCTGGAGGGCTCCTCAAGCGGGGCCCGAGTGGGCGCCAAGATCAAGGAGGCACTGAGAGCGAGGGCTGAGAGGGCTGCCAGCACGTTGTCGCGTCTCAGTATTGACATAGATCAGTGGAACATGATAGCTCAAAAATAGAATTATGATTAATTCAGGAATTTGATATGAATATGATAAAGATGTCATCTAAAATCATGAAGGAAAGATTGTTCAGTAAAGAGAGATAAATTGGCTACCCATCTGGAGAGAAAATGAAGTGAGATTCCTGACTCACATCATCTAAAGGGTAAATTCCAGATTAATTACAGAGTTAACATGAAAATAAAAATTATGTAGAAGAAAAGCGAGAAGACCATCTGTATGACTTTCAGGAAGGAAAGTAGCACTAGTCTTTGAAGAATAAGTCTGATTTCTTAAAAAATGAATAATTAATGAGACACGAGGAATACATAATCAGGTTACATAAAGAACATATAACATGAATAAGGAAAATAAATCAACCCAATAGAAAAGTTTCCAAAGAAAAACCAGAGGCAGAGATTATAGGAGAGAAAATGCAAACAGCCAACAAATACATAGATATTGCTAGACTGTGAGCTATTGATGGGAAGCAGTGAAAGAAGAAACCATCTGGGCTGGAACATTCTCCTTCCAGCACCTCAAGCGCCAAGACCCTGGCCTACAGGAGAGGAGCTGGAACCCAGGCGCATTCCCGGCTCTGCTGTTAGCAATAGCTACACAGTGATAATCGTCGGAATGCTCTTACCTGGCTTGCTTTGACTAAACACCGCAGATGTAAATATGTTTATCTAGAAGAACAAACATGTAATAAACATTCATCTTGAGGTGAATGTGAAGTGGACTGGAAGAAGAATAAGGGCATGAACCTCTTTCTCCATTTTCACATGAGGCCAGTAGAGGATGCTCGGCAACGTTGGGATAAAACATGAACATGGATGTTCGTGTTTACTATTTTAGGGCACTAATGACTGCCTGAGCCTATAATGGTAAGGGAAAGTAGCATTGGTGTAAACGAAAGCCTCTCATTTCCTAGTGGAGAATTGATATGTAATGTCCTCTGTTGATGAAGCAGCGGCATAAACGCAGGAGCAGAGCTGAGAAGATCCCCAGCAGGCTTAAAACACGCGCCTATGGCTGCCTCCGGAGGAGACCCAGGCTGTCCTTCTCTCCCTGTTACCTCTACCAGGAGATCATGGTATCCAGCTCAGCAAAATAAATGGATTTTTAAATAAAATGAAACAAAACAAAATGAAAGGGTTGTAAGCCAACAGTATGGCAAAATCTCCAAAAAGACGATTTCCAAAAAGTTTTTTATTTCAATGATTAGCTCTAAGATTCATGTAGTTTTACTCATAATATTTATTGAGACTCTCACTTAATTTCTTTCCAACGTGGATCGCCGATTCTGACAACCTGTATGTCTATTTTGAGAAGTAATTTCTTCATCACTCTAAACAAGGGCCTTAAGTACCCTGCAGGCACAATCCCATCACCATGGACGGCTCCATCCGGGAGGACTCCCTCTCCTTCACTATTTCACAGTCGGAGGGGGAGAGTGCACAAGTGAAGCCCAGACCAGGCATCCACCCCGCAATGTATGCCACCCTCTGTGCCTTCTCTACTTGCATTCTTATTTTTATGTGGCTGTCACTATTAAATATGCAGAAAAATAGAAATCATTTTAAAAATATTGTTCCTAAAGGAAATAAAGAAACAATGATATCTTGTGGTACTAAAAGGTGTTCTCAAGTTTAAGCAGCAGTGAGACAAAGGAATTGATCTTGGTCCAGTCAATTCTGGAACCATCTAGGCAAGTGGGGTGGGGACCAACCCAGTCCCAGAGGTCTGAAGTCTGGCTTCATGGTTATTGTCTAACAGTAAGAAAGACAGGTACAAATCGGAAACCAGTTCACCACCAGAAAAGCAAACAAATTAACTCTCCTTTGCAGTCAAGCTAGCCAAGTAATCTGGAAAACTGGAAAATAGTCAAAAAAAAAGAAAAAAGAAAGAAGGAAATATATTCTTCCTTCATATGTGTATGCATATATATTAATATATGTATGTATATGTAGATAGATATATACGTATTGATACATATGTGCATATATTTATATATGTGTATATGCATGCATATTTACATGTATATGTATCATATACATATGTATACATGTATCTATATATTCACAAATATGTATTAATATATACATAGATTAGATTGAGGGTGCTCCTGACCCCACAGATGAAGGCCATCTGCAGCTGCTGCCCCGCCTTCTCCAGATTCTGCCCTTGCTTTTCCCTGAATCTCAGAATAGGGTCTCCCAGCAATCACCTGTATGCTGCTTCTTCTCCCACCGGAGGACTTTCCCTCCAGACGTCCAGACGCCTTGCCCTCCTTTCCTGCTAGCAGAATCCTTTTAAAAGCACTTAGGATCCTCTCTCATGGGGTTTATATATATTTATATATGTGGGTATATGTATACATATCTACATGTATATGTATCATATACATATGAATATATGTATCTATACATATTCACACATACATATTAATATATACACACATACACACACATATATACATATATGCATATATGTACACACATATATACATATGTGCATATATGTACACACACACATATATATATTTCTCTTTATTAATATAACAGAGAAAGGAAGAGAGAAAGTCATTGCAGGGCAAGCAGAGTGACCTACACCTGATCTCCGTGCCTCAGGCAGGACTACACACTGTCTCCATGTAAGGTACTATCTGTTTAGGGAAACTCCAGGCATGCACACTTACACTGGGCCTGTCGCATCCAAGTTTCTAAAGGGAAAGGCTGTGTTTCCTTTCACATCACAGGCACAAAGCAATCTTCTTAGGACAAGGAGCCAAGTAATGCCACTCAATTGTGTGACCTAAAAATGTATGAGTACATTAGTCTGACTCTTTACATGAGGATATTCCCACCACAGACAGACCAGCATCATAACGGATTTACAAAAGAGTAGAGATGGGAACAGAGAAGAAAAGTGATTCTTAATGTTGGTCTCAAAGGATTTGTTTAAGTATCCCTCATCTCCTCTTGACAGACTCTGCTTAGTTAGTGAGAACTTAATTACCCAATTAAGGATAAAATTATACGTGCTCTCTTTTTTCAAAATTAATAAACATGGTTCCAACTTTGGATTTTTAAGGAAACTACATTCATATCCAACAAACTATGGTAGCAGTCATTGCTCAATTGTAATTAGTTTTTTCTTTATTGCCTACCCACCCAAGGGGGCTGATCCCTGTGGAGCTAATGAAGACAGAGGTGCACTCACAGGAGGAAGGTCACCACTTCCAAGTACGTGTGCACTTCCAGATCCACCAGGGGAGGGAACTAAGCCGGTTAGAGTCCGCACTGAGATGACTGCTGGGTAGAAAAAAATTCAACCCGCTGACCATTACTCCCCAGCATGGGTGGCAACAATGGCTCTTTCCAGATGGACAACTTTTAGATTGAGGGTGCTCCTGACCCCACAGATGAAGGCCATCTGCAGCAGCTGCCCCTGCCTTCTCCAGATTCTACGCTTGCTTTTCCCTAAATCTCAGAATGGGGATCCCAGCGATCACCTGTATGTTGCCTCTCCTCCCTCCGGAGGACGTTCCCTCCAGGCGCCTTGCCCTCCTTTCCTGCCAGCAGAATCCCTTTAAAACCACCAGGGATCCTCTCTCATGGGGTTTCCTAATGTGGATTCTTATATGAGAGAACTGGAGTCTCCAATGGAAGCCTTTTTCTCCAAAAAATTCTGGGTTCTTTTTGGTCAATTTCCCTGACTTGCCCTCTTCCCCACACTCCCCATGCCAACGAAAAGACAATGCTTTCTAAGGCAGCCAAGACTTGAGCAGACACACACACACACACACACACACCGGCACCCTGCCTCTGTCTAGATGGTTTTCTAACCTCTCTTGCTGACATAGGAGGAACTGGTACAATTTTCAGGCCATCCTCAAAGGGCAGCAGCTGCTGACCAATGTTAGAGTCCATTAATGCCCCACTGCCTCCCACAGACAGACTCAGGATCTGCAAAGGCTGGAGCTGGGACATGCTGCACTGTGCTCCTCCTAGATTTAAGTGCCTTACCTGGAAGAGTGAGGTCAATGAGCACTGGTTGACATGAACTAATCTAACTTTAATGGGAAACATATTTAAACTCTGTGTATATGATCAGTTTTCAACACATTTGTGTATTCACAATGTAAGTTAGATTGTTTGGAGTTCTTCATTTTTCCACAATCTTAGCATCCTAATTTCATTGCCCTCTCTCTTATGGTCTCATATGAGAAAAAGCCTGGAGCTCATCTTCTCCCCTTGGTCCTGCTTCTGCCCTTGGTCACTGACACTGTGTAGGCCGTCCCTAGCATCTACAGCAGATAATATCCAAGTTGGTTATTACAAGTAAACTATGTGGCTTTTATTTGCAAATGTTCCTATAGCCTGCATATAAAGCCATTTTACTTAAACTCGACATTTTGAAACAGTCCAATTTTTAAAAAATCTAAATGGCTTCTTCTATAAGACACAAATAAATGAAAGACTATTCCATGTTCATGGATTGGAAGAATGTATATTGGCAAAATGCCTGTACTATCCAAAGCAATTTACAGATTCAGTGCGATCTTTATTAAAATTCTAATGATATTTATTACAGAAATAGAAAAAACAATCCTAAAAATCATATGCAACCACCAAATACCCTGAACAGCCAAAGAAATCTTGAGCAAATAGATCAAAGCTAGAGACATCACACCACCTACTTCAAAGTATGCTATGAAACTATAGTAATCAAAACAGCATGGTACTGGTATAAAAACAGACACAAAAGCCGGGTATGATGGTGTGCACCTGTAGTCCCAGCTACTCAGGAGGCTGGGGCAGGAGGATCAGTTGAGTCTGGGAGGTTGAGGCTACAGTGAGCCATTCTGCCACTGCATTCTAGCCTGAGCAACAGAGCAAAACCTTGTCACAAAAAAAGAACACACACACACACACACACACACAAACACACACACAGAAACATAGATAAATGAGACAGAATGGGAGAGCCCAGAAATAAATCCACACATTTACAGGCAATTAATTATTAATTTTTGGCAAAACTGTTGCAAACATACAGTGGGGAAAGGACAGTCTCTTCAATAAATGGTGTTGGGAAAACTGGATATCTACACGCAGAAGAATGAAATCAGACACTTATTTCGTACTATACACAAATCAGCTCAAAATGGACTAAAGACTTAAACATAAGATCTGAAGCTCTAAAACTACTAGAAGAAAACATAGACAGAAAGCTACACAACATTGGCCTCCAGGATTTTTTTTATTTGACCCCAAAGCACAGACAACAAAGTGAAATAGACAAGTGGGATTACATCAAACTAAAAATCTTCTGCAGAACCAAGGAAACAATAGTGAAGAGACAACCATAAGGAGAAGAGACAACAAAAGGGAAAAAGTATTTCCAAACCATATCCGATAAGGAGTTAATATCCAAAATACATAAGAGACTCAAACAACTCAATAGCAAGAAAACAAATAACCTGATTTTTTAAAAGGAGCAAAGGATCTGAATAGACATTTCTTAAAAGAAGACATACAAATGGCCAAAAAGTATTTGAAAAAACAATCAACATCACTCATCTTCAGAGAAATGCAAATTAAAACCATAATGAGATATCACCTCACACTTGTTACATTTTCTATTATTTTAAAAAGGGAAGACAACCAGTGCTGTCTGTAAGAACTAAAGAAAGAGGAAAGAAACATGAAAAGTGGCTTCAGTCAAAGACAGCTTTATTTTGAAGAATAAACCTGAGAGGGGCTTCTGGCCAAGTTAGGTCAGAGGCACTCTCTCTTACAGAACAAGAGTTTTTAAGGGTTCAGGGCAGGAGAGCTTATCAGAGGCTTGGACTCTTTCTGTGCCTCTTTGTCATGCTTATCTTGGAGAGAGAGTTTTTTGTCTGTTCCCATAAATTTTCCTGAAGCTGCAGGCATACCCTCCAAGTCTGATTTTTGCTTTCCTATCTTAGTGCACCTAAAGGGAAAGGAATGTGCTTAATAGGGCCCACTGTTTTACTGGGGCCCGTTGTATGAGTGTGAAGTTTGGCAGTTACTCAAAAGACTTTCCCCTCTCCCTCTGTGCTCCAGCTGTCTTATCTGTGTTTTACTGTCTCTCTTTCTGGCTGCTTGCTGTTAGAAGAGAAGTGATTTCCTTGAAATTCATGAGGCTAAAAACGGAGCTGGAACCTAAAGTGACAGTGTTTGTCCAAGATGACAGTGCCCCTACTCTGTCACTGTCAAGTATATAGAGAAAAGGAAACCTTTGCATACTGTTGGTGGGAACATAAATTAGTACAACCATTATAGAAAACAGTATGAAGTTTCTTCAACAATTAAAAATAGAACTACCATATGATCCAACAATCCCACGACTGGTATATATCCAAAGGAATTGACATCAGTATGTTGAAGAGATGTCTATGATTCCATGTTGATTTTAGCATTGTTCACAATAATCTGTAGTGGGATTGACAAGGAATCAGAGAGACTGACGAGGTTCAGGAGGATATTTATTATTTAGGTGCACTGGCCCAGTTGGATTAACATCCAAGGAACTGAGCCCTGAACAAAAAGTTAAGTTACCTTTTAAGCATTTCATGGGGCAGGGGGAGATCTGTGCAGGAGGAAGCATATTACAGAAGTGAGAAACAAAGACAGTTATTCAATTAATTGAGACATGCATTACATCATTTCTTACTTTTCAAGGAAAAACATATTTTACAACTTGAGTTTATCTGTTGAGTGACCTTGCAGCTGCACAGCTAGAGAAACAGGGTCTTCACAATGCCTGGGAAAGGAGGAGAAATAAGGCTCACTAGCCAGAGAAAAACAGGCAGTTAATTTTTGAAGGACTCCAGCTCTTTCTTTTTCTCAGGAGGAATTGGGTTTTCTTACATACAGCTGAGTTTCTGCTTACACATTCTTTAATTTCCTTTAATTCCTGTTCCAAACTAAGATATGGAAATAACCTCAGTGTCCACCAATGGATGAAAGGATTTTTTAAAATGTAGTACATGTACATGTTGAAGAACTATACAGCCTTTATAAAGAAGAAAATCTTGTCATTTGTGACAACATGGATGGAACTGAAGGATTGAAACAAGCCAGGAAGAGAAAGACAAACACTATATGATCTCACTTGTATGTATAATAGACAAAGCTGAACTCATAGATGTAGAGAGTAGAATGGGATTAGAGAGATGTTGGTCAAAGGATACAAAATTTCAGTTAGACAGAAGGAATAAATTCAAGAGACCCCATTGTACAACATGGTGACTATAGTTAATAACAATGTATTGTATTCTTGAAAATTTACTAAGAGAGACAACAAAAGGTAGAAAGTATTTTCAAACTATATCTGATAAGGAGTTAATCTCTAACATACATAAGGAACTCAAACATGAGAGTAGATGTTAAGTGTTCCCACCACAAAAAAAAGATAAGCATATGAGGTAATGCATATGCTTAGCTTGATTTAGCCATTCCACAACGTATACTTACTTCAAAACATCATGTTGTACGTGATAAATACATACAATAAAAATAGGAAAGAAATAATTCTGAAATAAATAAATAATAAATGGCCTCTTCTGATATAAAGGGTAAAAAGTAAACCTAACTATAAATTAATTTTAACATACTTTTTTTAAAACAATGATTGTGGCTGTTTTTTGAAATTTTATGATTTCCCCAAGCACTTGAGACAGTGGTTTATGCTTCTGTGAGGCAGTAGTGGAATAATTTGTTGAGAAAAATTACTGAGAGCAGAAAATTGGAGATCCTAGAGATTCTCAAATATTTTCAATAAAAGGGAAACTTCAGCTACCTTAGAATGTCATTGTTTTAATTATCTTCCCAGCTCCTTCCTTCCATTGCGATTATCTGTCCAAACCTTGCATTCTTGCTTTTCTCTCAGCCATAGCTGGTGGTTATTAACAAGCCTGAAGAATCTTAGATGCCAGAGGTTACATCACAGACCCAGTAGATTGCAAAGATGGTGAACAGCTAAATCAGAGGGTATGTGCTTGACAAAAAAAAAAAAAATCAAAACTTGGCTCTTTTGGGGGAAATTCGGCAAAAGGCTCTAGCAAAGTGTTTTGCAATTACGGTGTGCTAACCAGTGTAGCAATGTGGAGAGCAGACAGTAGGTCAGCATTTTATTCATGAAGCTTGCTTATTCAAAATAACAAGCAACTTCCTTCCTGAAAAACAGAAAAAACATAAGCATCAGCAAGCTGCCGGCCACATCCGCCTGGCCCTCATCTGTGGCTGGTGTGTTTTTGCTTTGGGTTTTTACTGATTACTCCCTTTTTCAGGGAGCATAAGAAAAAAAAAATGTCTGTGTGACCTCCCCCTATGCTATGCGGTACAATTATTTTCTTCCACAAACCAAATATTTCTTCATAGCTAGATAGATTTTATTCTAACAAATAAATTCATTTTAACGTAACTTCATCACATAACTCATCAGAATGCAGCTTCGGAGGCACTGCTGACCAGAATGCAAGCTGAGTTAGGTACCAAATGGAGCAATTAAATCTAAACTTGCTGTAACTATAAGGTAGCATTATTTTAAACAAAACAAACTCCTTATCTGAGCATGTGCATGTGAATGTGTAATACGTGTCTCCCACATAAATGTGTTTTATATTTTACACAGTGAACAGATGATTTTCCGTAATGATTACTATTGCTTTCTCCTAACTCTGTTTGAAGAGGGCCTTCATTATTTTTCATTTCCTTCCCTTTGACATTATTTCAAAGTCTTCCTGTTCCCTCTGATGCTGCAGGCATCAGACATCTGAATGTCTGCTACTGAAAGGCCCCAGGTGTAAGAAGTATCTTTCTACTTCCTCAGACTGCCTTTTCATCCGAGAGGGTGTGGTAGTGACTTTTCCCTCTGACATCTCAAGTGCTCTCCTGGGGCTCATCCCGGACTGGCCAAGGAGAGGGCCCTGCTGGTTTCCAGGAGTGGGGCCTGAGCTGGACTTCCAAACCACAGCAGTCCATCTGGGCAATGGAGCCCAGATATTTGGTCAAACAGTAGCCTAGATATCACTGAGAAGGTGTTTTTTAAATGAGACTAACACTTAAATTAGTAACTTTGAGTAAAGCAGATTCCCTTCTGTAATGTGGATGGGCCTCATCCAATCAACCGAAAGCCTTAGGAGGAAACAGACTGAGGTCGTCCGAGGGAAAAGGAATTCTGCTTCCAGGCTACCTTCAGACTGAGCCAAAGCATCCATTCATCCTTGGGTCTCCAGCCTGCCTTTCAAAATTTGGACTTAACAGCCCCCACAGGTGCATGAGCTAATTTCTTAAAGTAAATCTATCTACCTATCTACACACATATATATGCAGGCATGTGTGTATATACACATATATATGTATATGTTTACACATACTAATGTGTATGTATGTATATGACACCTACAGATATGCATATGTATAGACATGTAGATATAGATTATTTTAAGAAATTGACTCACAATTATGGAGGCTGGCAAGTCCAGATTTTGCATATGTGTACACATGTACACATATATGTGTGTATATATACATATACACCTACTCACATCCAACACCAGAAAGTTGGGTGTCACCCTTTACTCTCCCTACAATTCCTTGCCCTGTGGGTCCCCTTTCATAACTTTCCCTTGAAACCAAGCCTGTTTTCCATCCCCTGTGGGCACCATCCAGTTTCAGCCTCAGCCTCGCACACCCTCAACACAGTCAGACACTGCTTGTTGCCATTGTTATGGTCAAGAGATCACAGCTGAGGAGCTAAAAATTACATACACTCAAAATTATACATAATTATATGTATCATATAATTAGAATGCATATATGATAATGAATATAGGATATCAACTCCCTGCATGTGCTTTTAAGATGAATCTAACATCTTTAACTCAGCTCAGACACAAAAGCCAGTGCCTCCCTTCGACTTTCTCTCTTCCACACCTTTCGTCTGCCGCAGCCATGCCAACTGTCTTTCGCCCTAACCCTAGCCCTGGATCTCCACAAAGAGGTTTATTCTAACAAAATGTCTTTTCCTGAATCTTAGCTACCTACCTCCTACTCTCAGTCCAAGCTTTTGCTTCAGCCTTCCGTTTTCCAAGGGCTTCGTGTGCTCCCTTCACTAGTTCTGTCCACCTGGAATCTGCTCCGGTGGGATGTCACACTTCTCATCTCATCATCATGATGGGGTTGCTGGCTGCCTTCCCCACTGGTCTTCCAAAACTGGAGACATGGCTGTTTCCAGAGAGTAACAACAGCAACCAGCATAAAGTCTGACACAGTGTAGACTGTAGCCATGTATTAAAACAAATTAAATTATCGTACAGGTGAATTACTGAACTTATGTGACTATTCACTGTATACACTGGGTTTTCACATTCAAGATGAGCTTACAAAATAACTAGTTGTAGCTTATGGCTAAAGGATAATAACAAGTAAATAATAGCTATGATTCACATGACTGTGAGATCTAAGTCACATGTTTGTCCCAGCATTCTACCCATGAGAAACAAGTGGTAAGTGTAATGAATGTTTCTATGTGAAAAATCAGGAGAGAATGTACTGATTAAAATGAGGATAGCAAACTTATGTTCATTTCATTAGATCATATGGATTAGAATTTTGCCTGACTCAATATTTTATACTAAGCATCTTCTCCCTGAATAGTTATATAATTTAAGCCATAGAAAAATCGTAATAAATAGTTGTCAGTATTCATTAGAATTTAATTCATGCTTGTATTCAGAACAAGCAATGGATAGTTTTAAAGGACACCATGAAAATAAAGATAACATAACACAAAGTCGTTACTGCAGATGTCTTTTCACTCCAGGTCAGAAGCACCAAATAAGATCCATACTCACAGACACTTCTCTGAACACATTCTGTTGAGGTAAATAGACCATAAGCACTAAAAACAATTTGTATTTGAACTATGTAGTTGGGTTGATTTTATAATTAAAAACGTGTCCCCCACTGGTCTTTACAAGTTCAGTAGAGGGAGAAACTCTGTATACTTCCCTTATCACTGCATCCTTGGGGCCTCGCACAGTGCCTGGCACACTGCAGGAGTCATCCATTGTTTGTTTAATACTGTGAATAAGAATGGTTTCCAGATTGTGTGTGTATAGATGTATATGTGTGTATATATATACACATATGTACGTATAAATGTATAATTAAGCAATGTCACAATAAAACCCTATTTGCTTAAGACCTAATTGCCAAGATCAGCAAAGCTAAAGAGAAGAGTTTGTAGAGAACTTGCAACAAGCACTGATTCCCCTGGAGCAAACATCCCAAACCAATGAGACCCAAACCTACCAAGATGCTCACTCTCATTTCTCCTTCTCTCTGTTAGGATTCCTTCTTAGCTTTCTTTCCTTCCACAGGCACAGTGGCCACCAGCAGCCTCCAATTTAGGATGATCCTAAAGACAAAGCCCATTTTCACTCTCTTAAGTTTGAAAACTATCAAGACTGTGATTGGGCTGGCTTGGGTCATGTTGGCCATTGAAATGGAGCACCTTGATCCGTGTGACCAAGTGGGGTGTGGCACTGTGGGCAGCCCCAGTGTAATCAAGGAAAGTCGAATTTTCCCAAGGGAGATGAGATGCATGACAGAGCCCAAAAGGCCTAACTGATCTAAAAAGAGTAATGTGCCCTTTACTATTGAATAAGTGGCATTCTGACCATTCATAGTCTTCACCTCAGTCCTCCATCAAGTAAGTGAGAAAATCTAATTAATCTCCTTGAATCAGCATTATGATTCTAGCCAGCCATATCTCTGGACAGGGGCTGTGAAAAGTGCTTGGAATCATTTGCTCTGCAGCCCTCACCAACTCTCCTCTGACTTAAGTGGGATGTGGTTTCCCTGGAGCTGCTCTCGACACTGAGGAACCTTCCTTGATCCCCAATGATGGGATTTACACGAGCAGGCCCCCATTGTCCTCTGATGAAGGCAGTGCATTCTGACTTGGGCACAGACATGAGACATTGCATAAGAAGCTCACCTTGGTTGACAGCCTCCAAAATGATAATTTCACTGACGCACTGTCTTACCAGGAAAATGGATTTTAATGGGCTTACAATTTTGTTTAAAAAATTCCATCTTATTAATTGTGAATTAATGAGAGAATTCTTGAAAGAAAAGTGAAACATGGAGAGGACAGTGGTTCAAAGGGAAAGAAGGTCTATCTGTGGCAGTTTTCTGAATGATGGCTTATTACAGTCAATTCAACATGTACTGAGGACCCAGGACACTTACACACGCTGGTCATTTGAGCAAATTATTCTCACTCCATCTTCTTTGTTCTGGATGGCTTCTGGTATGTCTCAGAACGCTGCTTCATTAGCTATTCTGTCTCCACCACATGAATCTCTGATGCGGTTCATTTGTGCTGGGCACCACCAAAAACCGGCATCACTACTTTGGTAAAACTTTCAGCAAAATAGAAAGCAGTGGCCACTGCCACTGCCAAGAACCGCGAGGTTTTCATCAGCACATTTCTGACCTGGAAGACAGTTGTGTTGATAATGATCTGCCCTCTTTTGAAATTTGTTGGGCTGTGTGGGGTCCTGGACACAGGCAGAAACAGAGCACTGGGGCACGTGGTTATGGAAACAAGCGATGGACTGTGGACTGACTCACTGGCATGAAAGGCTGGCAGTTCTACTGCACACACCTACTGCACTGAGCAATTGAGTAAAAGGATGGTAGAGGATGGAGCGGGGAGGTTACCAATAAGCAGCGGGGAGGCTGGAATGACCCATGTAGGTAGCAACAGATTTGAGTCACCGACATCAGTATGAATTCATGCTTACTTCAATATAGATACCAATGGCTACAGAAGTGTGTATAGATGTGTGTGTGCACATGGTTAGTACACGCACACACATTCCCTTGTTCTGTCAGCTGAGAAAGCTCAGATTTGATGACACCTAAGTAGCAATGAGCATAACTAGTGCCCAGACCTTGGTTTCTAATCATGTTCTCCAGTAAAAGGAACCAGGGCTCCTTGGAAAATGGCTGGCCATAGGCCTGGAGCAGGAAATGTACAAATGAGCCTGGAGCATCTTGCAGCCCTAGAAAATTTAAAAAGACTTAAAAACAAAAAAAAGATGAAGTTATGTCAAAGCTACACAGTAGCTAACTGGAAGAGAGCTCTTCATGGCCAAAGCTGGAACAATTTGAGCAATAAAATGGTGTTGGATTATATTTAAAATAAATATCCAGGAGCCATAGTGGTATGAAGGATTACACAGATTAATTAACAGTGGAGAAAAGACAAATCTCCTGTGCAGGAAAGTTCCCAATAACTTATGTAGCTGTTCCACCCTCAAGCACGTGGAACCTAACTCCCCACCCTTAAATGTGGGCCACACACAGTGACTCCCTTGCAAAGATTACAGTACAGAAATGGAGTGGGTAAGATTACCCTTATAGTGGAGAAAACAGATCATCAGTACTTCAGCCAGATAATTAATGGCAAAGTCAACAGTGGAGGGTCACGGGAAAGGCCCAGAGAACAGACTGTGTCAGGGACTTGTTCCAAGCCAGCATGTGTTCTCAACTAAAAGAGCTATTTGGAGCTATAAGGCTTTATGGGATTCTGGTTCATTTTCTTCCATTGACCTTCTAAGGAAATGTGCTGCCAGTATACATGGACTGTGAGGAAGGCCAGTCCCTGCCCAGAGCATGCCAGTGTTTTCCAGACTTACGTGGCTCCCCGGGACACAGACAAGTGACCCCACAACATGCCAGCATTGTGTGTTCACAAAAAGCAGGCAGCAGCTTGGACTGAGCCGTCTCACTCTTCTTCCCCTAAGCAGGATGAATCTGTACATCAGAACCTGGGTGGGGCGAAGATCTTGGAAGAGCTGCCCCAAAGTCCGTTCGGGACATCATTACCCCCTGTAACCTCCAGACACTCCAGAGGGGAACAATTACTTCCAAATGTGCCTAAAACCATTTTCAGCTTTGCAAATCATAAAACTTCTTGATATGATTGCTCTTGAGACCATCTAAAAACAAATCCCAAAATTGCATCACATAGAAAACACAAACAAAAAAACAAAGAGCATCATTTCATAGTAGCACAGGGAAGTCATCCATGACTAAGTCAACTCTTTGCAAACACAAGGGCAATGATAATAATAATAGTAACAGCAACTAATACCTACTGTTGCTACATTAAGAGTTTTTTATGTATTACCCACTCTATTTTTAGTTAATTCTTACAAATACCACACAAGGGAGGTACACTTTATAAGCACATTTACCGAGGAGGATGCAGGATTGCAGAGGGTAAGAAACATGCCCATGGTCTCACTCCCAGTGAGCTGCCAGGCCAGGACTCAGGGCTTGGTGTCTCTGATTCCAGAAACATGAGGAATCTCAACTCTGCACTCCAGTTGTTCCAGCCAGTCATTGGCTGATAGCAGTAGGATGTTTCATCTTCTCATTGTTACAAATATCATCATACATGATTGGCTAAAACTGATCAGAAATGAAAACAGTAAAATACATTTTTGATACATAGATAAAAAAGATACAGATAGAAAATGTGCTCCATGGTTCATTAAATTATCAAGTTGCATCACCAGTGATTGGGACTATTTATTTGAGAGTTTTCTACAAATTTTTGGTAACCAAATCCCTGATGCATGACTTCCCAAACCAAAAGCATGAGAGAAAGAGCAGCGAGAGATGGACAGTGACAGCCCCATCCTTCCTGGGCTCCCACACCTTCAGCTGCTGGCCAGAGCCCTAACATGTGATTCCTTTTGTGGAAATAAACGAAGTCCACCCAAATGGAACAAGCAGAGGCTATTTATTCAGCGCTTTTGAGACCAAGGGAAGCAGCCTTCAGCACCTGCATTTGGCAGAGACTCAAAGGCAGGCAGAGGAGTGGGAAGGCGAATTGTGGAAAAAGAGAAGGAAGGCTTCAGGTGCACCCCGAGTGGGGGCTGTTGGTGTGGGGAAGCTGGAGGCAGCCCTCTAGAAGCGGGCGTCTGTGCAATTGGCAGGCTTTCTCCAGTTGGTCCTGAGTTGGGGGTAGGGTACAAAAATCAGGGAAGCTGGCGGTTGTGAATCAAGCCCTGACTGTTCTTGGCTGCTGACTGCAGAGGCTGTGTCTGGCTTTCTGGCCTGGTTGCTGCAGAGGTTGTAGAGCTGGACTGTTATACATAGTCCAGCCTTGTCACTTTGTATATTCGGTTTCTCATCCGGGTAACCTTCATGACAGAACAGTATCGCTCACCTTTCTTGAGACTGAGAGTGAGGGAGAGTACGTGGGGGTGCATATGGAGGAAGTACAAGGCTCTCCTGGAAGTCAGAGAATAATAAGCATAGAGCAGATACTAAATTGAATAGAGCACATGGTCATGTGCTCACATGCACATGCACACGTATGCACACACATATGCACATGCATGCCCATACATGCACACACATGCACATGCATGCACACACATGCACATGCACACACATGCACACACTCATGCACATGCGCACACACACACACATGCACATGCACGCATATGCACTGGTGATCCTGTACTGCACGGACAGCCCATCTGCCCATCCCAGAGGCCTCCTCATCACATGCAGGGAAAAGACACATCTTCCCACCCAGTGCAGAATGTGCCAACCTTGTCATAGGCTTACTCACCACACGGAGAGGTGACATTTCTCTGTGGAAGCCTGGAGATACCGCTTAAAATTAGCCTCCCCTCTCCCTTTATCACCCTTTTCCAATCAATGGGTGGCATTGTGGTTCATGAGACTTACAGAGCTATACCCGTTTGCAAAAAAAAAAAAAAAAAAAGATGAGTCTCATTCCTATAATTCAAGGTCGTTTCTATCTCAATCTTCTCATCCATCAAATGGTAAATAGTAACAGTGACAAGGAACAATCAAACCGCCTCCAGAGCTACATGGACACTGGTGTGTTTTCAGGCTTCCGCTTACATTCCAGATTGTCTGTCTTTCCTTCCTTCTGGGTGTTTCCAGGCCTCTGCCTCCAGGGAGAAGAGACTCCCACCTGTTTGCTGCAACATGTCTTCTCTCGGAAATGTGTGGCTGTCATTAATCACCTGTGTCCACTTCCCCTGATGGACTCTCTGCAGGTCTTCAGCTCTGAAGGCCCACGCTGCTTCCAGACCCTAGGCATAACTAATTCACCCCTGACTCTCTCCTGGGGGCAGGAGAGGAGCCCATCCCCCCAGGAGTCCGAACTCTCCAGGCTTTGAATCTTCCTCCACTTTCTCTGCTTGGAGGATCTTACTGAGCTACCCCTGCCCCCACTTGGAGAGGTACATTTTTCTGAAGTCTTCTTTTTCCTTTTGAGACAGGGTCTCACTCTGTCACCCAGGCTGGAGTGCAGTGGTGTCATCACAGCTCCCTACAGCCCCAACCTCCCAGGTCCAGGCAATCCTCTTATCTCAACCTCGCAAGTAGCTGGGACTTACAGGCACGTGCCACGATGTCCGGCTACTTTTTAAAATTTTTTATAGAGACAAGGTCTTGCTATGTTGGTCAGGTTGGTCTCAAACTCCTGAGCTCAAGTTATCCTCCCACTTCGGCCTCCCAAAGTGCTGGAACTACAGGCGTGAGCCATCATGCTTGACCTGCTTCTGAAATCTTTGGGTCTGAACAGAGGTCACTAAGACCAGGCTCACGGGCTGACGCCTGTTTCTGTACATGCCATTTGCCAGCATATAGCCACACGCATGTGCGTCTGCACCATCCATGGGTGCTTACAAGGGACAACAGCGCACAGGCACTGGCAGCAGAAACCAGGGGGCCCACAAGGCCTAAAATATTTTCTGTCCAGCCACTTAAGCAAATGTTGCTAACCTCTGGCCTAAAATATAGGTGCAAGCTTTTTATTTTTGAACTGAGAAGTTATCTTGATGCCCTTTCCCTTGGCAGAGAAACCGAATTCATCAGAGACCAGCCTTGATGGCTGCCTCGGTGCTTGGGTGAGTGAGGCAGAGCCCCTTGCTCAGCCAGTTGCCCGTTCTCAGCGTTAGCCCAGCTGCCCATTCCCTCTGTCATTTGTGGCCGGCTGACTCCACACACACTTTCTAGGATGCCTCTGCCTTGGTCTTAACCTGCTGCCATGGTGGATTGTGGTTCCCCTTTGCCATGGATGGAATGTTTGTGTCTCTGCAAAATTCCTATGTGGAAATCTTAACCCCCAAGTTGATGGCGTTAGGAAGTGGGGCCGCTTGGAGGTGATGGGTCATGAGGGTGGGATTAGTGTCCTCATGAATGGGGATTAGTGCCCTTATAAAAGAGGTCACGGGAGCGCGGCCTTGGCCCTTCCGCCATGAGGAGGAAGCTGTTCTAGGAACCAGGAAGTGGGCCCTCATCAGATACCAGGTCTGCTGGCTGGCACCCTGATGCTGGACTTCCCAGCCTCCACAACTGTGAGAAATAAATGTCAGGTGTTTATAAGAAGCCCCATCTACGGTGTTCTGATATAGCAGGTTGAATGGTCTAAGACACCCTTTGTCACATCCTCCCTTTCCTCTTCCCCCTCTGTGGGCACAGCATAGCCCGCTCCAGGCCATGACTTTGGGCCATGAGATGTTTGCAGATGGATGTGGCAAAGCCTTGAACATGGGTCTGCCCGGCCCAACCTGCAGATCCCGAATCAACTGGCCTCAGGCGCAGGGGAAAAGTAAACGTTGTTAACTGCCCAAGGTTTGGTGGTGGCAGGCTCACAGCATTATTGTGGTACCAAGTACCTGACAGAGTCCACACCATCTTCCTTCCATATGAGCCCCTTGTTCCTGGCACTGCCTATTATACCCTGAGAACTGTCAACGGTAGCTTCTCCAGCACTGCATCAGCCAGTCTCCCACCATGCTTCCTAGGCACATACGCAAGAGCACGACATAGAGACAGAGAAGAATTCTAAGAACATTTTACAGACAGTGTTCCAACCAGAAAAGTAATTGTGTAGCCTGCAGTCCAGATAAATGGATCAAGGTCTGTTTCCACAAATAAGCTTTATCCCTTTGGAAAACAAAGACAAAGTGTGACTGTCCTCAAATGGGTTTTGGCTCCAAGCTTAATCATCAGGATTCACAGAAAAGGCTGTGCAGCGGCTAGGCCCTTAGGATGAAGATGTATTTTATTACCATTCAGCAAATAGAGGACCATGCACACTTACGACTTCACTTGCAGAGAAGCAAGGTCATTTTCCATTTCTGAATCTTTTACAAAGGACAAACAGAGAGTTTGTTATTAAATGGCATTTGCAAACGTCAGGGGTTTGCATGGCTCATGGGATCCCTGTAGAATTTACATCAAGAATGGGTATTTTTGTTGCCTTGGGCCCCAGGTCTTTTGTCACTAACTTGACAAGTCACAGACACCTTGAGAGGTGACATGAACACCTGAGCTCGCTCCAGATTCAGCCACATGTGAGCTGCATGTTCCGGTCCTCAAGGCTAACCTGGCCTGTGCCTCATGCCTCATTCCCAGCACCATGTGAATGGGAGCAGTCGTATTCCATGGCTGCTGGAGACCTGGACTTCTCATGGATATGTGTGAAGCAGGGCAGTGCAAGCCAGGGAAATAGTACCCACTGTTCTGCTTCCATGTGAGGATAAGAAATAATAAATACAACTGGGAGGGTGGGAGAGGCTGCTTAACAAATACAAATAACAGCCAGATGGAAGGCATGAGTCCTGCTGCCCTGCGCCACTGGAGGGTGAACGTGGTTAATTATAATTTATTATATATTTTTGAAACCTAGAAGAGAGGATTTTTGAATGTTCACAACACAAAGCAGTGATAAAATGTTTGAGGGGATGGATGTGCTAATTACTACACACTGATCACTACATATTGTATACACACATAGAAACATCACCCTGTACCCCAGAGACACATACAATGATTACATCTCAACTAAAAATAAAAATAACTAAGTAAAAAGTACAATGTGCTACAACTGTCCCAGACACCTAGCACTCACTTAGTAAATAGCAATAATTGTTATTTTCCTCTGAATTTGCTAAATTGTAAAATTCATCAGTTATATACCCCTGCTCCCCATACACGGTAGAGCTGTGTAAGGATGCAATAGCAGATCTCCAAACACTTAGAAAAGCTGCTCATACTTACACAGGGAAAGCCCTGTCCCTGAGATCACTAATCTACAACATTCTGGGACCATCATTTTTAGAACAAGGCCTGCATGGTTCTGAGTAGGCGGTCTGGCAGCACACACTCACAGCGGTCCTCCAGCAGCTGGCGGAGTCCTGTGCCTGCTCCCAGCCTCATGCACAAAGGGAGCACGTTGGAATTGTATTTGTTGAAGGCGCTTCCCGCACTAAGGGTCGGGGATTATATACGCTCATCAAATGCTAAGTGAAGCAGTATAGCAATATCCATGCTGACCGCAAACCCTCGTAGTGCTCCCTTGCCAAGTTCCAGGTGATGTGCACACAGAGCCCATCCGTCTTCTCAGCGCTGAGTGTGCTGGAAGGCGCTGCGGCACACCTGCTGACTCAGGGTCACCTTCCTCAGGGATGCCCCAACTCTGGACACTGAGGCCTGGTGACCTGGTGACAGGCCTCGGTCCAGGACCAGCAGAGACTGAGGATGGAATTCCAGCTGTTCCCAGAGTCTTGGGTCGCTCATGCTGAAAATGCTTCCTTACGACAGAGAGGCTGGACAGGGATAACCTGTCACTTGAGTTCCCCACTGGATTAAGATGCAGCCCTTTGTTCTCCTAGAATGTAAGGCAAATGCCAAGGACACCTGCTGGCTCTGTGTGGCCAGCTGCCCTTCCCAAGGTTTCTGAAGATTCCTGAGCTGCTACTTCCAGCCACTGTGGACCCTAGACCCCACCACTCCAGCTCCCTCCAGCCCCGCGAGGCCTGACACCTGCCCAGCACTCTGAGAAGCCGCACGTGTTTATCTTGTGGCTTGAAGAAGTACATGAAAGCATCTGTAGGGTCGTTGTGCCTGGGCTGTGGAGAGCTGCTCATGGGCTCACTGGAACCTCCTGGGATGATTCCTACCTCCCCCTGCCCTGGGGCATACCAACTCCTACCTAGACAGGGAGGGGTTGAGCGTGAGGAGCCTGGGCAGCTCAGCACCGCCCCACCTCGCCCCTGCCAACATGCCCCTCTGCTTCTGCTTCATGAGCTCTGTGATCGATCTGGGAACCGGAGTCTGCACCAGCCTGTGTCCACTCCAGCACACAGAGGTAACCCTTAAGGTGCAATCAGCATCTCCCTGGATTCTTCTTGTTTGTCTTCCTCCACTTTCTCTTAGCCTGACATTTTTCTCAGCTCAGTTCTTTTTCATGATTCCCCAATGTTCTGTGCATTGACAAGAGCCATTCCAAACGTGACTTTTGAATGAGGTCTTAAATCAACAAGCGACATCTCACAATTAGGCAAACAAATCTCCCCAACCCTCAGTGTCCTCTCCTGCAGCCTCCTTGGACACACGTTGCTGGAAGCAGTTTGATCCTCCTGCCCTCTGCTGTTGGGTGGTGGTTACCCATGCCAGGTCTCCTCCCCTGTGAAGAGCAGCCTACCTAAGGTTGAGGTCAGAGTCGGGGAGTCCCCACTAGCTTCCTCATCAGCTAGGTCCTGTCCACAGTCACGCTGGCTGCACACACTTCACACTCGTGTGCTCTGGGAGTGGTACTGCTCATCACATGCCCACGGGAGAGGGACAGCACCCACGCGAAAGAGGAGCCCGCAGTCACTCAGGCTGAAGGCTCAGCCAAAGGCCCAGCTCCAAAGCCCACACTCTCCTCACAAAGCTTCTTCCACTAACTTCCACTGTGAACTCAGGATCATCCTCACCGTGGAGACTTTTGGGGGTCTCAGCCAGGGAGCAGGAATCCTGGCCTCTAAGCTTCATCACAACCCACCCTGGCCTGGCTGGGGAGTCCTAGGAAGCCACTTGCCAAGCTTCCCAGCAGCCCACCAAGAAGACAAGACTCATTAAAATGTTTAATCCTCTGAACACCCCTTTAAGGTAGGCAATGACAAGTTGCAGCAACCAAAACTACGGGTGGCTTTTCCTCAATCTTACAGAAGCCATGTGTTTTGGAACTGAATTCAGGTCAGAGGCCGGTCCAGTCGCACGGACTCTCCTGCTGTGAAGCTGGGTGTATTTCAGCAGTTCGATGCTGGCTATCTTCTGCAGTCCTCATCCTCTCCTCCCTCCTCTCTGTGCACTTAGATGTAGATACACACCTTGAATAGGAGGATATCCCAGCTGCTGAGCTGCAAAATGTTGGCGCCCCAGAGACTGGGGATCAGCACACTTGACCAACAGCAGGACTCTCTCCTGAATTCTTTACAGATCCATAAAGTGACAGCTTCAAACAGACCTGTTCTAGTGTGTCCACGAAGGCCAAGTGCTGACACCCTGAGCTGGGTCTCCAGGGCCTGGTTAGAAATTAACTTTCATAAAAAGGCAACATCATGATTCACATACATTCATCAAATAAAACATGTTAAGAAATTTATTTAATTCATTATCAGTGAGAGAGCTGGTAAGATCTTACAACTAGTTACAAGGAAGGAGAATCAGAGAACCCATGCATGTGTAGGTCTGGAATATGTAGGGGAATGTGCAGATGGAACCACGCCCGGCACTTCCGCCGTGAGGAGGGAGCCAGTGGAGCCTCCACAGGACTGAGCTCACCTGGCTGCAATGGAATCATCTCTCTGCATTGCTGTCAGTTGTCTGCACCTTAGTGAGTTGTGAAACGGTTCCCTTAGAGCCAGCATTAGATACCTTGGAAGGCTGAGCCACAGACAGTGCACAGTTTCCTCAAGCAGGTCTTTTCTCTCCAGGGCCAGCAGCACCGCACGGCACCAGCGTCCAGATCCTACTGGGGCCCCAGACTCCCTCCATCTGCAGCAGGAGTTGTGGCCAGGAGTTTGTGCCTTTCTATTTTAAAAAAGCAATCTCCCAATTACTTAGATGGACACTAAATATGGGGGAACACCTGACCTGCAATTTATATTCACAATCTCTTTTTCAATGTCCCTCTCTCTGTGACCCCATGCCCCCCTTGAGACCAGGTGTGCAGTATTTTAAGAGGGTGGCAGGAGGAACTGCAGGGATTCTGTCCCCTTGCTTAACATGGACTCTGACCTAAGGCCTGTAGCCCTGCCAGCAGAGATAGAGATCAAGGGGCCATGTCTCTGCAGCAGTCCACTTTGAGACTGAAAGCCTTCCTGGGGTGCACTGCTTTCACTGATAATGTGATCAGCCAGCATTTAGTGGGGGCTTACTCTTTTCTAAGCTCTTTCCATACACTATCTTATTAAATCAGCATAACATTCCTAAGAAGTGGTTATTGTTACTATTATTCCTATTTTATGGATGATGAAACTGAGACCCTGAGAGGCAAGACAGATGGCAAAGATAAAAGTATGAATTCTATAGCACCAGAGCCTGTCAAGGGATGTGGGTTTTCTTATTTAGATTATGTTCATCCTGGGTGAGAAGGGCCTCCTGAGAAAATGCATGTGTGCTGGGGAGAAGCAAAGGGAAGAGTCAGGAAGGGGTGGGGGTTGGGGGTCGGCAGCCAAAGACAAGCCTTTCACCTGACGCCTGGGAACACAACCAGCTTTTCAGGGGAGGAATCTACCCGTCTATCCTCTCTGATTCTGTAATTGCTTATAAAAAGAAGACAAGAGGGCAAGAGACCATGAGCCCGGCACACCAAACAGCAATCGAGCTGCCCCATGCACACACAGTCAGAGGGAGAAGCGCCCCAGCAGCTGATCAAATACAAATGGCACAAACACAGCGGCTGGAGCACCCGCTGCCTGGCAGGCGACCCGCTCATCAAGGACCAAAAGATTCAGAGAGCCTGCAGGGTTTGAGTTATGTCTGTTTTTCCAAACAAATATCCCTCCCAAAAGTATGTCTTCCAGTGACCATCAGTTCAAATAGTGATTCAGAAGAGAAGAAAGGCTGTCAATAAGCAAAAAGCACACTGATTCCTCCAAGTGAACACTCTCTTTCTGAGGAACCAAGGAGTGTGAATAGCAGAAGCTTGGTGCACACGCCTCCAGAACGCCTCAGCTCTCTAAGGAGCCACTGGCCTCTGTCGGAGTCAAGCTGCCAAATGCAGTTGTTCTGTGCTGAACACAGCACCAGGGAGAGAAGGGAAGACATTTTGGCTCCAAAACAGGCACTCAATACATTTCTGTTGGAGTAATAGGAATTTCTGATAATTGGGCCTACAGGCTAATCTTTATCCTGCAGAATTGCATAGATTACCCTATGCAATACTTTTGTGGAAGTGAATGGATAAAAGTTCCTTTTGCTTTCAGTTCAAAAGTCAAATTTTTATAAGTTTAGGGCTCAGACCTCTAACAGACTAATATAACCCAAACAGAAGTTCTTTCTCCTCCGCACACAGCCTTTCCATGGCTTGTTCTTTGAGAATGTTGTTAAAGTCTAGGTATCTGGTCTATTCTCTCTCAAAATGCAATGCCATTAGAAGAAAGTGGTGTGGATTTCTAGCACTTTCTTCTCCAATTTGAGCCTATATATAGAGAGAGAGACAGAGAGAGAGAGAAAGAGAGAGAGAGAGGTGGTGGAGTGAGAGCATCTTACTCTGTTACCCAGGCTGGAGTGCAGTGGCCTGATCATAGTTCGCTGAAGCCTCAAATCCCCAGGCTCAAGTGATCCTCCTGCCTCAGCCTCCTGAGCAGCTGGGACTATAGGCGTGCACCACCATATCCAGTTAATTTTTTTTTATTTTTATTAGAGATGAAGTCTCGCTGTGTTGCCCAGGCTATCAAAATATATTTTAATGAACACAATAAATGCTTTAAATGAGCTTTAAAAATAAAAATGACTTGTAGGTGCCCTGACCCAACTGCTACCTGTTGTGGCTTCCCCTCCCCACACCTCGTACACAGGCTCGCCACCAGAGGGCAGTGGGGGCTGTTTTTGCCAGGTCGGTAGACCAGAGACAGGACCCCAGCAGTGAGCGAGTTGCAATGGATTTGCTAATATTCTAGTGAGCAGTGCTCGTCTAGTGGAGTCTATTCACAAAGCACCTTTTTACAGATGACCATTAACGAGTACTTATGACATCCCAGCACGTCCCAGGGCTGTGCATTTGCTCACCCACGTGTCTGAGCCACAGCCCCCAGGGAGGGTCCCCTCCTCCCTCCCGCTGCACTGCTCCCGTCGGAATTGCTCATCTACCTGTGCCTTCTTAGTATTATAGTAATAATAATAAGAGCTAGCACTTATATCAATTTAATATACCCCAGAAATATGAACATTTTGCATGTATCCATTTTAAATCCTCTAAACATCCCTTTAAGGTAGGCAATGACAAGTTTGAATTTTCTCTGCGCTACTAGAAACCTCATGGTTAAGAAGTCCCCTGGCCTCTCCCTCATCCTTTTGTTCCAGGAACTGGCTTACTGCAAAGATCTACCCTTCCCCCTGTGACTTCACTAAGACTCTCAAATGCCCCTTTGTTTATCTGGATAAGACCCTCATAAATGATTAGCTGGACTATGTCCCCACTTACCAATCTGGACAAAATGTCCAATAATTTGACTTGGCCAACTGTAGTCAGGATTCTCTCCTACGCACAGAGGCAGAACCACCCTCCTTCATGCCCGCTGAGAACATTTCCTGCTCAACTGTGGGGTCACAACACCCTCTCACTCCTCTCACCATATCCTGTTCTTTCCAGCCATACCTACCCCTTCCTATTAAAGAAAATCCCTTTCTTTCTGGCCTTTGCCACACTTGCAGGTCTGATGGTCGAAGCATCCCCCACAGCAACAGCCCCTCCCTCAATGGCATTGGTCCTTTTGGATAAAGTCTCTCCTTACCTAAGTCTGGATTCCTGATTGACAGTGCCATTATTATCCATCCATTTACTAGTGGATAAACTGAGGCACAGGGAGGTTCCATAGCTTGCGGAAGTCCAGAACATGCCCATCAGAGCTGCAGCCAGCCTCAGCCCTTGTGCTGAGCTGCTCTGCTGTCACCCGGCGTGTGTGTCATCAGCTTTTCCATCCTTCAGTCAAAAGAGAGGAAACTTAGTCTATCCGCTTCAACCTCAAAAGAATTTCAGGCCAGAAATATGAGTGTGCGGCAAAGAGGCTGAATCACTGAGACCCTGGGAGGGATCAGCTCCCATTCAAATTATGAGAACTAAAATAGAATTTGCTTATCTGATAAAGAGATGAAAATAGGCCACCCCATCCAAAGTAAAATACTACCTTGCGCTGATTATGTCACTTGAGAGAACTTACATTCTTGGAAACTCTTTAGGAAGATCAGTTGTTAGCAAGTGCTTTGGTTTCAGTGATGGTGTCCCCTCCAAAATTCAGGTTGAAACTTAATTCCCGTCATGGCAGTATTAAGAAGTGGGGCCTTTTGGGGAAGTGATTAAGTCTCAAGGATTCTACCATCAAACATGGATTAGCACCTTATTATTTTTTCTTTTTTTTAATTTTAATTTAAGTTCTGAGGTACATGGGCAGAATGTGCAGGTTTGTTACATAGGTATACATGTGCCATGGTGGTTTGCTGTACCGATCAATCTGTCATCTAGGTTTGGAGCCCTGCATGCATTAGCACCTTATTTTTTAGAAAGAGCTGGAGGGAACCAGCTTAGGCCCTTTCTGCCCCTCCGCCTTCCACCATGTGAGGATGCAGCTGAGAGAGGACCCCGTGGATGAAGCAGCCCTCACCAGACACCAAACCTTCTGGCACCTGCTTCTCGAACTTTACAGCCCCCAGAGCTGTGAGAGATACATTTCTGTTCTTGCAAATTACCCAGCCTCAGGTATTTTGTTATAGCAGTATTTTGTCATAGCAGCTCAGACTAAGGTAGCAAGTAATAAATATAGTCATATGCACTATATTCAGACTCCATCTTTGCAAATTGGCCTGCTCACTAGGATGTATTTGTAGCCCCAAAAATCAATGCTGGCAGCACTTTCACAGTCTTCTGAGGACACACACAAAATGGCAAAGAATTTGAATTGCCTGGTGGGCACGTTCCCAGCTGAGGCAGCGCAAGGCCTGCGTTCTTGTCTCCTGCTGTAAACAAAATGTCCTTTCCATGGTCTGCGTGGTGCCCTGTTTCTCGCACTTTTGTGCTTTTTGGTAGTGATTTTCCTGTTTAAAATGGCCCCAAACATAGGGATGAAGTGCTGGCTAGCGTTCCTAAGCTCAAGCCTGATATGTGCCTCATGGAAAAAATACAAATGTCAGACAAGCTTCATGCAGGCACAAGTTATAGTGCTGTTGGCGGTGAGCTCAATCTTAATGAATCAACAGTATCTCTAGGTTAAATATAGTGTCTTTCCATAGAAACACACTCAAAAAAGGTTATGTATTGACTGCTTGACAAAATTCTGTGACCAAAGACTTGCAGGCACCAGACCCTGTGTTTCTCTAAGAAGCAATAGTTTAGTATTGGCCAATGCAGTGTTCCAGGTAACTTCGTAGAGCATAGCAAGTGCCAAGAATAAAAGGAATTTTCCATATGTTTTATGGTCTTTTGTAAACTCTGACACCTCTGCTTTATGAATTTCAAGGTAACTACAAGTTTTTTACTTATCAACTATCAAGCCAGCTATTTGTGTGAGGGGAGGGAGGCTTTAGAAAGAGGTGGTGGAAAGGCGGAAGCGAGGCACTTTAGAAGGTGCAAACCACCCCCAACTAACGCAACATTGTTCATTTTGATGCTTTGACATCTGTTCTGAGAAAGAACAGCAGGTGGACCTACGGAAGAAAAGAGATAAAAATTCTCATTGCTGAGGTTTTCTTAGTATATGATATTCAACTGTATCCCCAGTTTTTGTTTCAAGGTTAATGCACATATTCACAGAAACTA
Organism: Nomascus leucogenys; assembly: GCF_006542625.1. Taxonomy (NCBI): domain Eukaryota; kingdom Metazoa; phylum Chordata; class Mammalia; order Primates; family Hylobatidae; genus Nomascus; species Nomascus leucogenys. Next base: position 75,936,881 of record NC_044386.1, read on the forward strand.
AATTACTTGCAAGAAATTCTGGTTACAAATATAATCCACTATGACCTCCTGTTTTTCCCAAGTGCTAGCATAATCATAGAAACTGTTACCTGTAAGAAACTCAGGTTTAGAATATAAACCTGTGTGTACACCTGTGTCCCCACATGTGGGCTGAGATGCCCTGTAACTCCCTGGCCTCAGCTGGCATGGCTGTACAAAGTTCACCAGCTTTGCACCTGGTTGACGTGCATCTGCAAAGCCCTCACTGGCAACCTATGCCTGCCTGTGTTCTTCTTTGTGCCTACTTCCACCCATCTTTCCCCTAATACTCACACTCTGTCCCATAAAAGTGGTTTTTCTCCTGGAAGCAGCTTTGAAATCAACACCCCCCAGCTTCCAAGCATCATGCAGCATGGCCTGCTGTGGATCGAGCTTAGGCTCTGCAAAAGAAGGTCTTGTTGCATGAGGCATAATAAATAAAGGTGACATTGGAGTAAACAGTCATATGCTAGACCAATTTTCTTTATATATGCCTAAGTCCCAACTGTAAACCAAAAATAAAATCTAAGCCCCCCAACAGGAACAGACCCCTCTTCTCAGCCAAGGGCATTCCAAAGTTAACCTGAAAAACTAGTTCAGGTCATAAGGGGAAAGGGAAGCCAGACATGCCTCATTATACCCTCCTCCTTTTTTGAACTACTGATGGGACAGACTCTTTAAGTCTGATAAGAAACATTCACAATCTACTCTCTCTGAAGTCGGCTACCTGGAGGCTTCATCTGCATGATAAACCCTTGGTCTCCACAACCCTTATCTTGACCCAGACATTCCTTTCTATTGATTCTAAGTCTTCAGACAATAATTTAACTCTTTCAACCAACTGCCAATCAGAAAACCTTTGAATCTACCTATGACCTGGAATCTTCCACTTCCAGTTTTCCTGCCTTTTCAGACCAAATTGATATACACCTTACATGTACTGACTGATGCTTTATGTCTCTTTAAAGCATATAAAACCGAGCCGTAACCTGACCGCCTTAGGCACGTGTTCTCAACATCTCCTGAGGGCTGTATCACAGGCCATGGGTCACTCGTATTTGGTTCAGAATACATCTCTTCAATTTTACAGAGTTTTAATCTTTTCATCAACACATCTGTAAAACTTGATCCTGTCCTCTACAGACAAAATTATATCCATAACTGTGAACTCCACCTAGGTTTTTACAGCATAATTTTGAAAACATTTCTATCAAACATCCTTTAAAATTTTTTTGCTTATGTCTGATCCTGTTATGCTTAGCATTTGTTCCAAAGGAACTGGAGCCAGTCAGCTCTAGTAAATTCATTTGTGCTCTTGCTTGTAAAAAAAGGGAAAAAATAATAATATTCTGCAGGCTGAAAAGAGAAACAGGAACTACAGATACTTACATTTGCAGAGATAGCAAAGGAAAGGATACCAACATTTATGGAATGTAATTAGACTGTTGAATGGATACAAAACTACCCACTCCACAGTCCATCAGTGTTGACGCTGGTCAGATGCAGGTGGAATAATTCACACCAGAGGTTTATTTCCCAAGGACAAGCTTGCCCTTCACGGTACTTACAGGTAATGGCCCATTAGTGGCATTCAGTCTTGGCTGAAAGGAAAAATCAGAAAGTGATGGGTAGGCAGTATTTTTCATCTAAGCTGACAAGTGGACTCAATAAATGTCTGGGAAATGCAATGGAAATTTCAAAGGAAAGACAAGTGAAGGCCAAATCTGAAATTCCAATGTGTAATTACCTAGCTGTCAAACCTGGCAGATAGTGCTTTCTCACATCGCCCTGCTAGCTCTCTGTAACAAATCCTTTATTCCAGGAGGAAAATCACTCTCATCAGGGTACAGAGCTCTCAAGTTCTTGTGCTCTTCTGCAGTGACACCTAAGACTGGCATGCAGCGGGGCGTCCGCTGCAGGTGGATTTGAGGGGCTTCTCTATGAACTTTCAATGTGTTTTCAGAGGCCACTCGTAGCCAGTCATAAACTGTGAGATGCTAGAAAGTTACTTAGAAGCAGAGCTAAGATATCCACCAAGGCAGTGTTGGGCTGAGAAAGTGATACCCTGAGGACCAGTGCTTTGACGCTGAGAGGCCTTAGAAGCTGCCTCAGAACCAAAGTCCCTCCAACCTTGTCTGGTCCTCCACCCCTAAGCACAGGGAGGGCCTCCCTCTGTAATTTCTTTATTTGACCAAAAAACTTCTTTCCAAAACAATGCAACTATCTTAAACCCCCTCCCTAGGGATTTATCAAATAACCCAGAAAGATCAACCATCAGAGGAGGAGAAGAGACTGGGAGTCCTCCCTTCTCCTAGACAGACTTAACCATCTATTCTCCCAAGGGAAGCTCTTAGAGTCTACCTAAAGGAATTTATCTGCATAAAACAACCTTTGTTCGTACGAATCATTGTCTGAGTATTGCGCCTATTCATTCCCCCAGCTTCCCTTCCCCTATGAGAAAAGGTAAATAGGTTCCTGCAGCACACTGGGTTACTGGGGGATCATTCTCCTGAGATTCCCCATGCTGGGCATGTTAAAATTTTGTAGATCTTTTCTTCTACTAATCTGTCTTTTGTCAGTTGATTTTCAGAAAACCTTCAGAGGGCAAAGGAGAAGTTTTCCTTTGGCCCTTACAGTGAATTTCTAGTACACGGGGTGTGGTCAGGTCCTGCCAGCATGGAGGGTGGTGTGAGGCCAGGCCTGCCACCCAGCCCCGCTCTCCCAGGAAGAGCACCAGCACCTGGGCTTCCCTCTGACCCTCCTACCCTGGTCCAGTGTGCCAGATGCATTGAGCTCAGAATAGTAAAACTGGAGTGATCAATAGACCTACCCGGCACAGGTGCGGGTTCAATCAATTCAGTCAAATACCTCAAAGTGTTCGGGAGGTGGGCGTGACTTGGAGGAGTTTGGGAGGCTGGAGGGGGTGTGGACAGGGGCAGCTGCAAGAGCTGAGGCTGGGGCTTTAGGCTGTGTCTGGCCAGGGAGGATGGCATCAAATGCAGATGTTCGACAGGTAAAATGGATACACAGTTTTGATGGGAAGAGTACAGGGAGCTGGCCACCCCCTACCTGGCCACCTCATTGCTCTCCACAGATCCCAGGGCCCTCAGCACACAGTGTGACCAGTGTGGACCTCCGCCACATTCCCGTCTGGCCAGAAGCATGGTCTTGGACCTCACATATATCCCTGCACTTTGGTCTTTGGCCATTACTGACCATTGAGTCTATTTGCCCTTCCTTTTCTGGTCAGCCCAGGAATCACAGAGACAAATCCAACTTCTGCTTCTTTTCCAGAGAATCCCTGCAGATGCCCTCCCCTCCCATCTAGTTTAATAACACGGACTTGGGCAGGACACTGTTAGGGGAGCGTTCTCCAGAGTGGGGTGCTGGATCCTAGGGAGGTAAGACCACCCACTCAGTGGAACATTCCTGCTTGTGAGAAATCTGGTCACAATAGCATATGTTTATAATTTGTAAACACGTGCATATGCATGAATTAAAGGCTCATTGTCAGAAACAGTTTACAGGGTGTACAGGTGCATTATCAGGCATGCCTGATCAGAAGAATCTAGATGCTACTGAATTGAATCACACTGTATCTAGTGTTATATGTGTCTTCGTCCATTCAGGCTCCTATAACAAAATTCCGTAAACTGGGCAGCTTATAAGCAACGGAAATGTGTTGCTCACAGTTCTGGAGACTGGAGAATCATAGTTACAATTTCTCAATCTCTTTGTGTATTATCCTCTATTTAAACACCTGCTTCCTCCCCCAGGCTGTGAATTCCGTGAGATGGGGTCATTGATTTTGCTCCACATCATGAGCCCCTAGCCCATGCCTGGCATGTCGTGGTGTCCATATAAACACCTGGGAAATGGGTGAATTTGCCTGTGTGTGAAAGGCTTTAAGTATTTACAGCTGCCATAAGCAATGACTGGTTGGTGAGCAAAATTCAGTTTCCACATTAGAAGAATACAAACCAGCTGTCTTTATGGTCAGCAACTAGTGGTATTAAATTAAGTTTCCCAGTCAACCCTTGGGTCGACAGGAGAATGAGAAGGCAGAGTAGGTCCAGAGAGGGACTCGAGTGCAGAGGCAGATATGGGCCTCCCAGTTCCAGACACTCCTCTAGATACTAAGGATACAAGCTTGTCCTCCAGAGGCTCACAGTCTAAGATTCCAAGACTGTCCCAGTGATCTTCCATTGTGGTTCTATTTGTCTATGTATTTCCCAGCTAGAAAAGCCACCTACTATTTTCCAGTATGAACGTCCTTTTTCAGAATTTATTTCTGGTTCTTCCTAGAGTTCGGGTCTCTCAAGTAACAGATGTGAAATACAAATCACTGGGCTAGAGCTTAACCAGCTGCATCACTCTACACAGACAGCCGGGGCTAGACGGGTGAAGGTAGTGGGGCTGGCATTACACACCATCTCATTTAAGCCTCATGAGAACCCTCAGGGGCAAATGCTATTTTTATCATCCTTATTATATATTTTAGAAATGGAAGCCTAGAGAAGTTAAGTAACTTGCCTGAAGTCTCTCAGTTAATATAGATGATGGAGCCATCACTTTTCCTTCGTCTACTTCAATCCGAGTTTAGGACTTGCCCACTTCAATATACTGCTCAGTATGCTAGGTACTGAAGTGACCTAAGTTCACACAGTGGTATCAGGATTGCATGGCATTTTACACACAAGCATGACTCTGTATTATCAAGGTGCAGTAGGCATCACTAATGCTCACCAACATCAGGTAATGCTCACCAGGCACATGCCAGGGCTCTTCTTCTTTCCCTCTTTTAGACTCTGTTGTGTCATATGATTGACTTTGACAGATAAGGTGTGAGATGAAGTACTGTGCATCATTTCTGCATAGTTCACCATGCCATCTCTTCCCCACCATATTGACTAAGGAAGGCATATGCTCCAGATAATGTCATGACAGGGTCACTGAATCCCTGCAGAGATAACAGCATCTTAGAGAGTCACACAAACCCAACACAACTTTTGTTTGGGTGAGAAATGCCTTTTGCTTCCCCCATGGAGCCATTGGGTTTGGGTTGCTTCTTGTTGCCGCATTGCCAATCTTACATTGACTGATAGGTTGGCTTCCCATCCACTATGGTCACAGCGTTTTCTTCCAGCTTCCCAGTTTTTCTCTGGCTTGACCACAAGTATCCACTCAGACTTCAGTGAGCACTCTCAATATGCAATGCACCATTTTCATTCTTACTTCATGAATTTTAAGTAGAAAAGTTCACTGGAGTGCTTGAGGAAAGGAGAGTCAGGTTTCAAGATGATTTTATGCATTTTAATAGGATTCAGTGCCAGTGAATAAAATAAACAACAATGTGAATCCCAGGAATCCGCCTCATGATGGCCTCGGGCTGCACTAAACCTAAAACAATACAGACAGAATATGGAGGCATGATAAAATCTGGGTTCCTGTAATTTACCAGAAAATGTAAGTTGCAACTGCACATGTCACCTGGAGCTATTCAAAGATGCAGGCTTTTCAACATTCATACGTTACTGCTTAAGTTTCTTGAAAATATTTCCAGTCTGAAGGAATCATGTCCCAGCTGGGAAGCGAGCGAGCCATCCTCCGTGGAGGGCTGCAGTGTATGCAGTCTCCGTGCCGGCATGGGGCTTGCTCTGTGTTCTGTGAGTCTTCTCCTCTGGCCATCTCCCGCCATGAGCACTCCACGGAAACTGACGACCCTGCCCTTGCAAAGTGCCATCCAATACTCAAGACGTTCACATCTTCTTCTTAGAACATATTACGGCAAGTGTTCTTCCTCATTGTTCTAAAGGATCTCTAGACCTTCCCTTAGCAGAAAATTACTTTTCTGGTCAACACGTTCTGCCCTGGGGCTTGTTCTTTTCGGCCTTTGGGCTCATTTGCCCTGTCTCTTCTGTGGATTTGGAATAGCAGTTGGTAATTTCATCCACGTTTTACCCCCTCAGACAGTTAGAATGCTTGCTCAAGTGTGCAGATTCCTCTTCCTCTATCCAAGATGAATTTTTCTTGTTTAGGAGATTCCTTAATCTTCACATCCTTGGGGAAGGACAGATCTGTCCCAGGTGAGCAGGCCTTTGGTGGGGATATTGCTAGAGGTTCGCTGGCTACACAGCTGTGCCTAGGATCCCCAAGAGCCAGGGGATCCCCTGCCAACCTTGGGCAATACCCTGGCCTGGACCAGCTGCAAGACACCAGCCTGGAGAATGGGGCCTGACAGCAAGGAAGCTGAAGAGGCAGGAAGGAAACAAGCCCAGCTCCCACCTATCCCAATGGTAATGCTGCCTCATGTCGGGGAGGATGGTTTCAGACAGCCAAGCCTGACTCCTCCTGAAGAGACGGATGACATTTCTCATGCAATGATGTCAGGAAGCTCATGGCAGAGAGGGGCTCTTAAAGCACAGCCCAGCAAATGCCCAGCCTCCACCTGGGAGTGGAAGAGATACAGTGGGTTCCTTGGCCCACTCCTGCTGCAGGGGAAAGATGTCACCTCTCTTCCCAACACACCTGTGGATTGCTAATGCCAGCTCTGCTGTGACCCTCAGCCAGCACCTGGACTCTGGGCCTCTTTCCCTCTGCTTTTAGATGCCAGGCACACACCCAGCTTGCAGTTTCCCCTCCCACAAACTCCCTCCGAGTTCTCGATCACACACTGCCTCTTCTGTACTCTGTCTCACCAGGTGTGGAATGCTGTCCTTTCCTTTGATTTTATTTAATTTCCCCTTCACCATCACAAGAAAAATCACCTAAATCCTTGATATGTGTAGTCAATTTTTATACTTTACAACAGATCTGGGAGCTGGGGATACCTATTAAATCACACACTGGTCACACTTCTTCTAAATGCCATTTCAACTCTCTTAATCATCTCTTTCTCCCTCTCTTCCACTGTCTCCAATTTCTGATTTATTACAGAATTAATTAATTCTGCAATCTCCTCCTCCCCTAGAAATATATTTGCCTCCTCTGTGGCTGACCTCCTCTGTGCTGACCTCCTCTGTGGCTGACCTCCTGTGTCGCTGACCTCCTATGTGGCTGACCTCCTCTGTGCTGACCTCCTCTGAGCTGACCTCCTCTGTGGCTGACCTCCTATGTGGCTGACCTCCTCTGCGGCTGACCTCCTCTGTGCTGACCTCTTCCATGGCTGACCTCCTCTGTGGCTGACCTCCTCTGTGCTGACCTCCTTTGTGGCTGACCTCCTCTGTGGCTGACCTCCTCTGTGCTGACCTGTTCCATGGCTGACCTCCTCTGTGGCTGACCTCCTCTGTGCTGACCTGTTCCATGGCTGACCTCCTCTGTGGCTGACCTCCTCTGTGCTGACCTCTTCTATGGCTGACCCCTCTGTGGCTGACCTCCTCTGTGCTGACCTCTTCTATGGCTGACCCCCTCTGTGGCTGACCTCCTCTGTGCTGACCTCTTCTATGGCTGACCTCCTCTGTGGCTGACCTCCTCTGTGCTGACCTCTTCTATGGCTGACCTCCTCTGTGGCTGACCTCCTCTGTGCTGACCTCTTCTATGGCTGACCTCCTCTGTGCTGACCCCTCTGTGCTGACCTCTCTTGGCTGACCTCCTCTGTGGCTGACCTCCTCTGTGCTGACTTCTATGGCTGACCTCCTCTGTGCTGACCCCCTCTGTGGCTGACCTCCTCTGTGGCTGACCTCCTCTGTGCTGACCCCCTCTGTGGCTGACCTCCTCTGTGGCTGACTGTGCCATTGTAGCTCATCTGCATCCCAAGCATCACCATAGTGTTTTCCTGAGCAAATTCCTTCCCCTTTCTAATAGGAATTGGACTACATATAAGTAAAATCTTTGACAAACACTGGAAACACAAACAACTCATGAACAATAACCTGATGTGGAAAGGAACAGAGAGCAACCCATTAAACAAATGCCTGGAAATTGGCCATGGCCATACCTTGCTTCAAGGGTTTGGCACTTTCTCACCTGACGAATGAAACACTTTTGGCCCCTGGGTTAAAAGGCAGAGAGCTGGCGCTATCCTAGCACACACACACACAGACACAATCCCAACCACGTGAGTGGATGAGAGCATCGTGGCATTGGGTAGATGCTGCCTATGCTCTCCGTTCAGTTTTCTCTAGGAGGATCATAATGGTGTTTAGAAATAAATAAGAATCATGTAAATACACTGGGTCATTCATGTGAGAGCTCTGGTCACATGCAGACAATGCCTCTCTACCTTTACACAGGACACTTACAGGGTGGTCATTAGAAACAGTTGAGCACGGCACTAGATGCACCTGCCACAGGTTTGGTAACTGATGCTTCAAAGACCCTGGACACCAGCTGGAATTATCTGGGGATTTTCTTAGCCAAATATCTATAGAAAAGCCCATGCTCTTGTAGGGGAGAAAATATAATTTCTTTTCCTTCCCTTTTTACGTTCTTAGTTGAGACACTATCCTGAAAACGAAAGTTGGAATAACAAATGAAAAACCAACAGAAGCTTACTAACGGACGCTGCACCCATCATGCTGGAGAGTTCAAAAAGTATTTATCTCTTAAGGCATCTTTTACCCCCTCAAGCAAAGGCTGGGGAGCTTTGCTTAAATAGTATTGGAACAAAGAGCCATAACTCCTATATAGCAACAAGACAAAGACAAAAGTTGCTCCAGGTTTTCGAAAGGCAGGAAGACGCAAGAAGTTAGATTTGTGGGGAAAGTGAAGTCTGCTTCTAGAACCTCTGGTGCCACCATCTCTGAGCTTTCTTTCTGAGCTGGTGAGCAAGCGTTGCAAAGGGTCCTGACTTTAGGTGAGAAAGGCAGAAAGCACGGCAGAAGGCAGAATGTGCCTTGCACCTCAACCCCCTTTTTTTTTTTTAGCTCAACCATCATCAGCATTTTAGAGATGAATATTTTGTTGTCCATCACTCCCATCATGAAGCGTGAAAAGATGAGCCATTTCTTGGCAGCAGAAATAGAAATGGTCTATAATTAGCACCTGGATTTTCACTTTGCTGCTAGCCAGTTGGTAGAAGAGCATTGAACCAAGTGTAATGGCTAAAAGAGCTTACCTTTCTAGATGCCTCAGGAGCTACCTTCAGCAGCTTATTTTTGTAAGGGTGGATAAAGCTATCAAAAAGTACCCCTTAATTAGCCTGGCCACTAGCTCCAATTTGAAGGCCTAAAAGACATTTGCTAAAATGCAAATGTTTCCTGGAGCAGGTGTAACTTCGGTTTCTACAGTTGGGTTAAGACAAGCAAAAACGTAATTGAATTAAAGTTTTCCACTAGGCTAATACGCACAGTAAGTGAGTAGCCCACTGAGCCTGCAGTGATCCCACAGGACAGCCTGAAAGCCTGCATGTGTGCCCGCCGGGAAGGGGCTGGCCAAAATAAGAGCAAGGGAAGGCTGCTTGAGGGAAAGTTGGTGCATCGCTCCTGGCTGGGGAGAGATAAGGCAGGAGAGGCTCAGGGTTCAGCACGCATGTGTTCTCTGAACATGTACTGAGGCCCTCTGTATGTCTGGGACATGAGAAGAAAGCGCCCCACCCAGGGAGGGGCTAGGGCCACCGGGGGAGGGCTGCAGGCAAGGCATTCCCAGGTTCTCTAGTGTGCACAGCAAATGTCTCCTCAGGGCCAAAGCCAGCCCCTCTCTGTTGGCATGCAGTTTCGAGCTAAGAATGGTTTTCACGTTTTCAACTGGTTGAAAAACCATCAAAAGAAGAATACTTCGTGACACATAAAAATTACATGAACTTCAAACTTCAGTGTCAAATAAAGTTTTATAGGAACACATCCACACCCATTCATTTACATCTATGATGCTTTCTCACTGTGGCAGCAGAATCAATGGTCACCATGGAGACATGTGTGGTCTGCAGAGCCTAAAATATTTGCTTTCTGGCCCTTCATAGAGAGAGTGCCAATTCCTGCCTCAAATTGTCTCCTGAAGATCAATGCTGTGGTTTGCAAGTTTGGCCCCTCCAAAACGCATGTTAAAATTTAATCCCCAATGTGGCAGTATTGAGAGGTGACTGGATCATGAGGGCTCTGCTCTTGCAAATGGATTAATCCATTGATGGATTAACAGATTAATGGGTTAGTGGATTGATGGGTTATCATGAAAGTGGGGCTTTATAAGAAGGGGAAGAAAGACCCTACCTAGCACACTTAGCCCTGTGCCGTATGACACCCTGCACCCCCTCAAGACTGCAGAGAGTCCCCACAGCAAGGAGCCCTTACCAAAGGCAACCCCTCAACCATGGAACTCCCAGCCTCCAGAACTGTAAGAAATAAATTTATTTTCTTATAAATTACCCAGTCTCAGGTATTGTTATAAGCAACTGATATATTTCAGATAAGTATCCCCACCCAAATCTCAAGATGAATTGCAATCCCCAGTGTTGGAGGTGGGGACTGGGGGGAGGTGATTGGGTTGGAGCATGGATTTCTCATGAATGGTTTAGCACAATCCTCGTGGTGCTGTTCTTGTGATAGTGAGTGAGTTCTAATGAGATCTAGGTGTTTAAAAGTGTGTGGTATCTGGGCGTGGTGGCACATGCCTGTAATCCCAGCTACTCGGGAGGCTGAGGCAGGAGAATCGCTTGAACTTGGGAGGCAGAGGTTGCGGTGAGCCAAGATCACGCCATTGCACTCCAGCCTGGGCAACAAGAGCGAAAAAAAACCTGTCTCAAAAAAAAAAAAGTGTGTGTGGCATCTCCCACCCTCTGTCACTTGTTCCTGCTCCTGCCATGTGGCACGCCGGCTTTCCCTTTGCCTTCTGCCATGATTGTAAGCTTCCTGGGGTCTCATCAGAAGCCAAGCAGATCCCAGCACCATACTTCCTGTAATCCTATAGAACTGTGAGCCAATTCAACCTCTTTTCTTTAGAAATTACCCAGTCTCAAGTATTTCTTTATAGCAATGCAAGAGCGGCCTAATACAGCAAAAGAAAACAAACTAAGACAATTGAGTTTTTGCTTCTGTCCATAGCTGGTCAAGAAACATGCTGCTTGCTGGCCCACAACCCCTTTAAGAATGTGGGATATGATGAGGTTTCTCTTCAAATAGCCTGATCAATTCTTTATTCTTTAATTCATAGTACCACCCCGCCCCTTTTCCTTGTTCTTTTTTCTGCCTTTGTTACATGCCCGGACACACCACCGTACCAGGCTTATCAGTACCAGCTCAGATTCCTTTCCTTATTTGGAAAGAAGACTAGCTCTCTAGCTCATTGCAGACATCCCTTCCCCTCTCCCCTCTCTCCCTTATATGCCCACCTTATCTGAAGAAAAGTTCAAATATTTAGCCAACCAAGATTAGTTTAGATTGTAAAGCCCAACCCCAGCCAATGAGGAAAAAGTACAGAGGCAGGACTTGCATCAAGAATAATGGCTCTCATGCCCCTTTGTTCAGGTGTGCTCTCATGGCAACTGGCCAAAGAGAAGCACTCCTCTGCCCAGAAGTAAAATTGCTTTGCTAAGAATCCTTTGTTTAAGTGTTCAATTTCCTTAAGATTTTGAGCGTTATTCCCAACAAGAAGCTTCCCCGTGACTGCCCGGCCGTGTTTGTTTGCAGACACTGTTCCTTGCTGGTTGTTTCAAATTTTAGAGATAAAGGAAAATAGGAAATATTTGACACTAAACCATAGTTCTCATAAACATAATGGAATTATGACAAGCCACCTTCACAGGTCCACCAGACGCTTAATGGGGCCAAGGATCATCAGTGTCACCGAGGGTATAGAGCTGAAGGCTGCAGGGAGGAGGCAGAGTGGGGCCTGCTGAGAGGAACAGAGCGCAGGGAGTCCCAAGCCACAGAAATCAGCATGTGCAGGGGAGCATAGGGGAGAAACACCACGGACCTGAGGCTGTGGTCGAGGATTTCAGATGACTGTGACTTCCCCATTGTTTGACATGCTACTTTGGTTAATCCCAATCTCTTTTAAGCTTCATATTTTATGTTTATTCACCTTTTCTTGCTTTGAGGCTGTCTACATGTTTGCTTGGCTATGAAACAGTCATTTGAAAAGAATATTCTTATTCTGCCTTCCAATCCAACTGAAATACAAACAAAGTAATAGATGTTCACTTAAAATAATTAGAGGATTTTATAGGAGAGAAAAGCAAAATGCTTCAAAACAAATTTGTTTGAATGGGATTGTTTCTGACCAACAATGGCCTTCAGAGTGTAGTTTTTCTCTTTTCATCTTTCTGAATGTTGGAAGAAGTCTAGTAAGCCAGTCACTGCTGCCATTTGGAAATGTCAGAATGTCTCTCGCTTTGCTTCCCTGATCCCAGCAAAAAGAAACACCATGACGCACATCCCAAACACACATACATCCCCCAACATACCACACATCACAAACACATGCACAGTACATACATATGCACACATGTACCACACCACACATACCACACAAATGCACACTCACCACACCACACACCACACACATACACCACACATACCACACATAAATGCACACTCACCACACCACACACCACACACACATACACCACATATACCACACATAAATGCATACTCATACCACACCACACACACGTATGCCCCACACCCCATCCCACACCACACACACACATACACACAGACACCATATCATAGCCCAAAGATAGTCCATACTCCACACCTGTACCACACACCATACAAACACACAACACACACACACCATACCACATACCAACACCACACACACAGATTCACACTATAGAACACATATAAACACCCCCCACACACATACCCCACACACACATACCCCACATGCACATGCACCGCAGGCACACACCCTGCACACACACTTACATACACTACACACACAGGCCACACGGCATGGAGCACACACACACAAACACACTCAATAAGATAAAATGGTGCTAAGTGCTTTTCCCACACAGGCGTGGAGAGAGGCACAGCAAGAAGCCAGGGCAGGAGGGGATCGGCCAGGAGCCATGTGGGTGGAGAGCATGCATTGAATCATTTTCCAAAGGCCCTGGCTATTTCCTCTCAGCATTAAGAGGCTCTTCTTGTGGCTTTGGAGAAATGCACAGTGCACAGAGGTGATACAGAGAGAGAGAGGTGATGGCAGGCTTTAGGCGGGTAGGCAAGAGGCCACACGCTGGTGCCACAGAGATGGCTGGGCTGTCTAGCAGAGTGCACTTGTGAGGGCTGCCCTGTTCCTGTTTACCTATCCGGGGCCATCCAGCTACAGACTCACTTTGGTCTAAAGCAAGATGAGCTGCCAGTTTAGGTATCTTGTCTTCCCCAAAGCTCCCGCTGACTAACCTGGGCAGCACCCCAACAAAGCTAGGGTCAATGGCCTCCTCCACACCCCGTGCCACCTCCATGTCCTCTGTGTGCCCATGCCTGGACCAGTAGCACTTGATCATGTGCCTCCCCAAGCACGAAGGGGCCTCCCACTTCATGTCCCGGTGAATGAAAGGTGCACCTGTCCTGCCCTTGAAATGCTGTGAGCCCTGTAGCACCCAACAACACAGACCTGGACAGGCTCCCACAGAGGCCCCAGGGTGCTCAGAGCTCAGCATATATGCCTGAGGAAGGGTGACGCCTGCACCTGGGACGGCAGTTTCCAGATCAGAGAAATAAATGGTGTCAGGAGACACTGCAAAGTGAAATGTCTTTGCAAATTATAAATCACCCGGAAATGTAGCCACTTTTGTCTCCTTCGCCCCGTCCCTGTGATATATATATAAACATATTTTGTTAGAAATATGTTGTTTCTCATAAATAGCCCACACGATCTCCACTTGTTGGTTACGGATCATGTTCTCCCGTGGCAGAACAGAAGCCCAATGAGGACAGCATCTTTTCTTCTTCACAGCCGTGTACCCAGCACCGAGAACTGTACTTGGCATCCAGTCAATGCTTAATAAATATTCATTGAGAAAAAGAAGAGGGCATTATAAGAGAAAACACCCACATGAAAAATGCAGGCTCTGCGGAGGCTGAGCTTCCAGCCTTCCCCCACTCCACTTCCCCACCACCAGCACAGGCTCCGGGCTCTCCTCACACAGGCCATTGAGAAAGTACTGGTTGCCCAGGTGACACCCAGGCCACCCAGCACTCCAGGGAGCTGACATCTCTTTTGGCCAGAGCAGCCACAGCATCTGCCAGAGGACTGCAGGAAACTTGAGTTTCAAAAGCAATACCAAGACTTGCTGTGATTCCTCCGCACCTTTGATATTGTGATGGGTGTGTGATTTTTCCTGGTGCTTCAAAGGTCTGCAGGCTGAGAGCCCAGCTGTATTTGCTAATCTGTTCAAAAGCCTCAGACCCAGCCATTAGGATATTCCCACCCCCATTAGAATTAAGACCTCCCTTCCACACGCAGTTGGGTTTGTAATTCAAGAAGTCATACTACACACACACAATGAGACCCCGTGTTTCAATGACCTGGAAAACCCAGGCACAATGGGCAGCTCCCTGCCCATTACCTCAGATGTCCCCAGGCACACCAGTATTTGATGTCACACCTGCAAGACCAGGGCAGGCACCTAAGGTCGGTCACAGAGGAATGTGTCCAGATACGTGCGTTGGGACAGAAGGTGAAGGGGACAAGCCTCTGGGAAGGTCCTCATGGAGAGGAGTAGAATCCCCCACCGCCTTTCACTCCATTGGCTTTCTTCCTCACACTGTCTAAGGTCATCTGCCATTTCATTCTACCTTTTCACCTGCATTCATCATTGGTGGGGCACAGGATGCTCGGTGGTTCTCTGTGTATCCCTACCTGGCAGCCAGGGTCAGGGCAAAAGCACGGGTCATTGCCAAGGAGAACTCCATCTGTGGTCACAGGGGCTCAAGCAAAGGGCTCCACGAAGAAAGGGTGCATGTCCCAGGGAAGGCACCTGCTCAGCCTCGCAGAGAGTGAGACATGTGAGCTGAATCTTGAGAGAGGAAGGAGACCTCACTGGACAACCCCAGGAGGAAGAAAACTTCAAGCAGGAGAGGTCCATGGTGGGGCTGGTGCAGTCAAAGCTCCGTCTTCAGGCTGGGTTCTGAGGGGCGGTCCCATCTGCATGACGGCAATGCATGTCCCAAGGGCTGAAAGTGCTCTGTAGGCAAGGTCAGCTGAGAAACAGTCAAGCAGAGCTTAGCAGGTTTCCTTTTGACAGGACGTCCTAATACTCTCAGTATGCCATGTCACTGGAGATCTCCAAGGAGAGAGGGCTTGGATCTGTGTCCCCACCAAATCTTATGTTGAAATGTGATTCCTATTCTTAGAGGTGGGGCCTGGGGTTGGCGGGGGAGGTATTGGGTCATGAGGGTGGAGCCCTCAGGAATGGCTTAGCACCACATCGGCTTGGTGATGAGAGTTCACAGGCGATCTGGTTGTTTAAAAGTGCGTGACGCCTGCCTACACTCTCTCTGTAGCTCCTGCTCTCACTCTGTGACGTGCCTGCTCCCACTTCGCCTTCTGCCAACCTCCCTGAGGCCACCCTGGAAGTTGAGTGCCATGCTTGTACAGCCTGCAGAACCATGGGGTAATTAAACCTTTCTGTATTACCCAGTCTCAGGTGTTTCCTTACAGCAATGCAGGAACAGCCTAAAACAGGGAGACACATCTCACACAGGACTTGCACACCATTGACCAAGCATCCCTGTTCTCTCTAGGAATATCTATTGAAATATGCCTTTACTAAGGACCTAACTGGCTTTAGTAGGACACTGGAGACTGAAACCAAATTACAGGGGATCACAGTGACCAGGTGTGGACAGCTGGTCTTTTAATCTAATTGCTGGTAAGAGGAAAAAGAGATTATTAGCCATGGAGGGTGGTGACTCGATTATGGATGCCTGGGAAGAACACACATCTGGGAGAAAAGAGGAGGGATGAAGGAAAACTAGATATAGAAGGTGGAAGAGGGATGGCTAATCGGGTGCACACCCAATAAGGATGGGGACCCAGGGGGACGGGCCCACCAGAGGATGTCTACTTTGTGCAGAGACTTTGGGAAGGACTAGATGTGCCTCTGACTCCCCCAAAAACTGCAGTCAAAGTGGCTAAGCTGTCTGTGGCTGGACAGCCACTGGTGACAATGTAAATGCACAGATGAGGTCTGAGGATAAAATGAGTCAAGGGATTTCAGGTGCTCAAAGCAATGTCCAAGCTCAGCTTGACAGAGACAGACTGGGAGGGTCAGAGAGGTCAGCTTGCAGTGTGACGCTGGGCGAGCCACCCCCGCCTGCCTGCCAGGAGCCGGGGGAAAGGCAGAGCCACAGTGGAGCAGCACCAGTATGTCAGGGAGATGGAAGCGCGGCAACACAGGGAGACTACAAATGCAGGCGACAGGACAGAAGCTTCTAGGAACAGGGTGCTGCCCTGGGAGGAAGGGAGCTCCCTGACATAGAAGGTGATTTTAAAAGGTACCTACACACTTGTCCATCTGGAATAGCAGAAAGGGAATTCCTTACTGGGTGGGGCTGTCTACTTTAATAGCAATATTGTACAGAGATTTCTGTATATGTTTCTACCCAAATAAAGACATAAACTCATTGCAAAAAAATATAAGATATGTATGATCACACATTCCAACTAGGTGAATACTATTATAATATTTTCAGGTATATCCTTCAAATTCTTATTTATGTATTTTTTATTTTCTATTGATACATAATATTCGTACATACTTATTGGGGACCTGTGATATTTGACTGCATGCCTAGGATGTGTAATGATCCAGTCAGGGTGCTCAGGATGTCCATCACCTCAAGTATTTATCGTTTCCATGTGTTGAGAACACTTTAAGAGCTCTCTTCTAGCTATTTTGAAACTTATACTCCACTGTTGTTACCTACAGTCGCCCTACTCGGCTACTGAACATTTGAACTTATTCATTCTACCTTACTGTTATGTTTGTACCCATCAACCAACCTCTCTGTATCTCGCCCTCATCCTTATCACTCACACACTCTTCTCAGCTTCTGGTATCTGTCATTTTACTCTCTACCTCCAGGAGATCAACTTTTTTAGCTCCTACATGTGAGTGAGAACATGTGGTATTTGCCTATCTGTGCCTGGCCTATGTCACTTAACATAATGACTTCCAGTTCCATTCATGTTCCTGCAAATGACAGCATTTCATTACTTTTTATGGCTGAATAGTATTCCACATGTTTTTACTCATTCACCCATTGTTGGACACTTGCGTTGATCCTATATATTTGCTGTTGTGAATAGTGCTGTGATAGTCATGGAGATGCAATGATCCTTTATGTTATACTGATGTCCTTTCCTTTGGATAAATACCCACTAGTGGGGTTGCTGGATCATAGGGTAGATCTATTTTTAGTTTTTTGAGAAATCTTCCTACTGTTTTCCATAGTAGCTGTACTAATTTATCCTCCCACCAACATTGGATAAGAGTTTTTCTTCAAATCTGTGCCGGTATCTTGTAATTTTTTGCTTTTTAATGCTAGCCATTCTGACTGCTGTACTATGACATCTCATCTCATGGTGGTTTCATTTGCATTTGCCTGATTGATTACTGGCATTGAGCGTTTTTTCATATACCTGTTGGTCATTTGTACACCTTCTTTTGAGAAATGTTTATTCATGTCCTATGCTAACTTTTTAATTGGATTATTTGGGTTTTTATTACATTGAATTGTTTGAGTGTTTGAGTTTTTTGTATATTCTGGATATTCGTTTTTTGTCAGATGAATAGTTTGCAAATATTTTCTCCCATTCAACAGGGCTTCTCTTTATTCTGTTGTTTCCTTTGTTGTGCAAAAGCTTTTCAGTTTCATAGAGTCCCATTTGTCTATTTTTGTTTCTGTTACTGTACTTTTGAGGTCTTAGACATAAAACCTTGGCCGAGACCAAGATCCTGAAATGTTTCCTCTGTTTTGTTCTAATAGGTCCTATGTTAAAGGCCTTAATCCATCTTGAGTTGATTTCTCTATGTGTTGGGAGATAGGGGTCTGGTTTCCTTGGCGGGGGTGTTCAGGGCAAGCCCGTCCTCAGGTCCCCACGGTGGTGCTTGCAGGGCTGGCTGTGCTAGGCGGGGGCTGGGTGATCCCCAGGCCTCCAGGGCAGTGCTCTGGTGGAGGTGGAAGCAGCTGCCCTGCAGCCCTGTTGCTGGGGGGAGGAATGGGGTGCTTTTGGGAGCAGCAGCTGTGGGCAGGCAGCTGGGGAGCATGCTCTTCAGCAGCTGTGGGCAGGATAGCCTGTGCTCAGCGCGCTTGTAAATGTTCAGCAGCCCCAACCTACTGGGGCGGCAGGGTGGCTGCAGGTGGCACGCGCTTTGTTCTCAGTTGCAGTAGGCAGCAATGGTGGTGGCTACAGGCTGGGGATGTCGATGTGGCTGCCATTGTGGAGATGAGGGCCTGCTGGGCTGGCTGCAGTGTGGTCCAGGCTATCTGCTCAAAATGGCGCTGTGAGGAAGCTGCTTAGGACTCAGGGTGTGTGGGAGGCAGTGTGAGCTCCCTCTCTGTATCCAAACCATGGTGCGGTCTCCAGGCAGCTCCCTGCATTAGTGCCACGGCCTGCGAGAGCCTAGGGGGTCTTCCCTGGTTAGGACTGCAGGGGTCTGGGGTGGGCTGCAGACCCCTGAGGGTCTCTGACTTACTCTTTCCCCACACTGGGGAGCCCCTCCAGGTTCCCCGCCTATCCTGGCCAACAGGCTGAACCATCTCCCTCTCCTCTCTTGCCTCCTGTGTTGCCTGTTACTTCTCAGTTGAATTCCAGAGTTCTCGCTTAGATTATCCATTCAGAGTGTGGTTCTCCACTCGCTATTTTGGTTCTTCTTTGTGGAGGAGGTAAGCGCCAGATGCTCCAGTCAGCCATCGTGAAGCCCCTCTTTCAGAATATGCTTGGAAAATATTAAATTATACTCTATGATTCTAAAAGCTTTTTTAACTCCCTATGTGAAGAATGTCCTTTTCTTTCACTAAGCACTTATCATTTTAAGAGTTGCTTACTGGCTAAAGCACCGTAAGATTTCTGTTGGACATGTGTTATTTCCAGATTTTCCCTATTACTGACATACGGCTGTGAGCATCTTTGCTCAGAATTCCTTTAGCTCCCTCTGATCGTTTCCTGGGAGAAGTTCTCAGAAGTGGTTAGCTGGGTTAAAGGAGATGCATATTTCAATGCCTTAATGTATTTTGCCAAATTGTTGTGTGGAAACCATCGGCTGTTTACTCTCCCAACAACAGATCATATCATAATTTTTTATCATCTCTTCTAATTTCATAAAATGTTAAATAGGCATCTCGGAGTAGCTCCATGATGCACACAGGGCAGATACTGTTATTTTCAGAATGAAGAAAAACAAAAAGACCCCAGGGGTTGAGTGACTTAATTTGGTGAATGTTACGCTGCTCTAGAGCTGAAACCCACCAAGCCTTGTTCCATCCACTGCGCCTTGAGCTTTGGACAATCCCAAGGTGACGTCCTCCCATTTGGATTTTGGCCCTTTTAACATTGATGAGTCACCCAAGGCTTCCCCTGACTCTAAAAGGCAATCGTCTCATCTTCTTTAATCTTTTTCTCCTCTTCCACTGCTTCCCTGGCCCCACCCCTCCTCCCAACATCTTTCCCCTCCCTTAGATCATTGCCACACATTTCGGTTGGGAGAAAGAAGAATGAAGCTGACATTCATTGAGTGTTTAGTGGGTACCAGGCACTGTGCCCTGCAGATAAGAGAAAACTTCCCTCTTTTCTATTTGGAGTAGACTTAAGAACATTTTCCCCCTAATTATTAGCTATTTATACGTGTATTAAGGATTTTCCACTTCGTGCACTTTGCACATTTGATCTTCACCACAGCCTTCTTGAGGAGGGGCTGAGGACTGGGCGTGCATCCCTCAGCTCAGGTCTGCCAGATCCACCTACCTGGAAGCCTGGGGAGGAGAGTCCTCAGTGCCCTCCTCTGCCTCTGGTCACGGCCACAGGGGTTTAAGCTACATTTACGGGCTGAGTGAAAAACAGACTTTTTCCTCAAGGCCTGTCCAAGCCAATGAACTCATTGAGAATTGGGGATGCAAGATAAACATAAGACATGACCCTTCCCCTTAAGACTCTTCTGTCTTGTCTTGGAGCCAAGACTTTACTCCACCTAAGCCTTGGGTTATGGGAGAAACATTATCTCACTAAAAGCCTCATTAATTGCAAGCACACACAATGAATGTTGTAGTGGAACAGGTAGATGAGGGTGGAAGGAAGGTGAGTGACAACGGACTCCAGAGCCCTCAGAGAATGTTCTGGGAGGGACTCCTCCAAACGAGAGGAGAGACAGCTCAGCACTAAGGATCAGCCCCTTGAGTACTTCCTCCCTCCAGATCCAGACCAGGGTACTGGGAGGAGAGTGCCGAGCAAGGAGGGGAAGGGGTATTTCTTCTTCCAGTAGATCGTAGGGCCAGAAAGGGGGCGAGAGGTGCTGAAAGCAGATTTGGAGCGGAAGCCTTGAATGCAGCTGCTGGCTTGCTGCTTGAGAATTTCTCATCTCTCTGAGACTCCGTTTCTTCATGTGTAGAGGTAGTAACAGCACCTACCTCCCTGGGTTTGAGGGATTTTGGAGGGAGAAGATGCAGACAGAAAGCCTGCAGCGACAAGTGGGTGCTCAATGTTTTTTGTTTGTTTTTGCTTTTGTTTTTGTATTCTAAGCAGTTAACCACTGCTATGGTTTGGTTCTGTGTCCACACCCAAATCTCAGCTTGAATTGTAATCCACACATGTCAAGGCAGGGAAGTGATTGGATTATGGGGGCAGTTTCCCCCATGCTGTTCTCATGTTAGTGAGTGAATTCTCACAAGATCTGATGGTTTTATAAGGGGCTCTTCCCCCTTCACTCTCTCGCCTGCTGCCCCGTAAGACGTGTTTGCTTCCCCTTCCGCCATGATTGTACGTGTCCCGAGGCATCCCCAGCCATGTGGAACCATGAGTTAATTAAACCTCTTTCCTTGATAAATTACCCAGTCTTGGGTATTTCTTTGTAGCAGCATGAGAATGGACTAATCACACAGAGCAGGAGGATGGAACCCTCTATGTCAGGCCCAAAGCCCATGTTTCCTGAAATAGGCACCCCCTACCACCTCCAGAAGCCCGAGAAGAAGCTGGGGCAGCTCTGCACAGGTGTCACCTGTTTACTCCCTTCTGGGTGCCCTTTCACTGTCTCCTCCAGGACAGGCCAGGACTAGACAGCCCCTGGTGGACCCAACAGCCTTTTGTGCAGGCAAGGGAGATACACAAACCTCCAGGAATCCCACGGGCTGGCCATTCCTAATGCTTAAATAGCAACCTCCTACAAGCTCTTCTAAGCTACCTTCTGTCTGATATGAAAGCTGACACATCCCTTTAGAGAGTCGTTAAGGCCAGAACATGAACTAACTTCCTGTCAAACTAACTCTAACTCCTTGTCACCATGGTCTGCATTTTCCTGGCCAAATGCTCTGTGAGAAACACCAGTTCCATGCAGCTGTTCAGGAAGACAGAGATGCCCATGCTGGCACCAGGAAACCGAGTATTCCACTGTATTAAGCTGGCTTAGGGAGGGGCTCCATGGAGGAGCAGGGCCATGGAGGCTGCCTGTCGCCTTGGCAACCCAGCTTTCAGCCAGCCTCAGGGTGTGCTCCCTTCACCAGGTTTAAAGAACTGGGAAATCTACCAGCCAGCATGAACAATTCTGAAAGAGTGGGTTATGTTTTAGTCGCATCCTGACAGCTAATCTGTGAGGATGGCCCACCCACTACCTGTGCCCCAGCCACCTGCAGAAGTTCATGAGCTACCTGGAATGGTTTTCACAGCACCCTTCTTATGAAAACTCTTATTCTTTTTTTTAAATTATTTACTTCTTGTGACTGAGATTTAAAAATAAAATAAAAGGTATGACTTGTATTACTGCAATTTGTCAACATTATTTTCCTTCCTAAAAACTACTGCAAAGGTTTAATGGAAGCACGAGTAACTATCTGGAAATTCCCATCCACAGATATCAGCTTTGATCGTGGATGCAAAATAATTTTTAAGTTAAAACATACATAAAAGCTATTTAATAGCTGAATTAATTTTCTTCAATTATTCAACACTTCCTTGAAGTTGCGTCTAAGCTGTATAAATAGTGACCTATTATAAATGCCCTCTCCAGCCGAGTAGGAGAATGAATGCACTTATGAATGAATGAATGCTTTCCACTGCACTCGAGAAAGACTTGCCTTTAAAGTTCCTTCAGGCAGGCTGCTGAGAGTGTCGGGGGAGAGAATAAGGAGGCATGGCTATAGAAATGCCTTTCTTCGGGGTTTCCGCTGGGGAAGATGGAGAAGTTCTGGAAACAGGTGGAGTGATGGTTGTGCAGCATCGTGAATGTACTCAATGCCATGGAACTGAAAAATGGCTACACTGGTAAATTGTATGTTTCTGTATTTTACCACAATTTTTTTAAAAGAAAAGAAAACGTATTTCTTCTTAGAGTTCAACACACTGAGGCCTGGAAGTTTTTCATTTGACTTCTAGGTTTGGAAACCAAGACTTGTCTGCTCTGAACCTGGCAGACATTCTCCCATCTAATTACTCTCAGTTGGACACGATGCTGGTTGTTGTTATTCCACATGGAACATTTTCATTTGTGTAGCATTAAATGTAGGAAGAACAGCCAAAACCATCCTGCAATGTTGCCCCCATGCGGCATTGCTTGTGCCTTATTTTCTATTTCCAATCAAATCTAAGCGGACTGTCATGCATCTCAGTGTGACCAATGGAGACCACAAGAGACAGGAGGTCAGAAATTGTGGCTGTCACGCCCAGATCACAGAAACTGTCACTGTACTACCTGCCAGGTGGCTGTCTACACCTTCCTAGTGAGGCAGGACGTGCACAAACCACAGGTCATCTTGTACAGCTTCACAAACAGCCCACCTGGCACCATTCCCCCTCCAGGTCACAGGCACACACCAGCCTGCCTGTCTCTCTACTGACTTGAATATCCAGGGCCAGCTGTGCTTCTTTTCTTACTTTCTGTAAATAGAATTGCACCGTAGGTGCTATTTGCGCCTGGAGGTTCATCCATATTGGTGTGTGTCTTTGTTGCGAGTCATTTATTTTCACCACTCAGCACTATTCCATTGTGTGAATGTTTCATGGGGTATTTATCTATTCTGCTGTTGATGGACAGTTGGCAATTTCTAGCTGGGCTACTATGTACAATCTGATTTGAACATTCTACCTGTCTTTGGAGAATATATGCATGCACTGCTGTTTGTAATATTGGTAGGTAATAGTTAAACCTCCTCCTCCCTTGGTTTTTTATGAAAGCTCAGGGTAGATTTTATTTGGATTAGTTTCCTTAGTGCCCTAGACAGCTGTGACCTGATTTTATCTTTCTTGGTTTCTTGCATTACCAAAAAAAAAAAAAAGTTTGCATTGAAATAACATTTTTACCAGGGTATTTCTGGAAGCTAAATTTTATATCTAAATATAAATGTTTGAAGCATGGAAGCCCATTTCTAACTGAATAAATGATAAACCATTTTCATAGCATCTCGATCATGCCGCTGTTCTCAAATGCTTGATGAGGTTATCCAGAGATGCTGTCCCCCAGTGGTGAGTTAATTCAGAGGGTCAGTCCATGTGCTCCACTGGCTGCCCCTCATTAGCTGGCATTAGAGGATGGCCAAGGCGATACCAGGGACTGCTGGAAGCCCCATCTGAGTGGGTCTGGATGATTGCCTAGCTACATGGCTGGCTTCCAGGGAGGGAGGGTTAGGGCCAGCCAGAGTAAATGTGACCGCACTCCACCCTCCTCTTTCAGACTCATCCTCTGCCATGGCAATGAAGGTTTATGTGTCTGAGATTCTTCATCTTCTTCTGCAGGGCAGAGCTGTGCTGCCAGTGCTTCCAAAGAGCAGAGAAGCCGCTTTTGCTCTCCTGCCTGATTCTCTGCTTGAACAGCTCTGCCAGCTTATTGCTGGGTGCAGGGAGACTTTCTGGGCAGTCCTTAAATTTATGGAAATGCAGACTCTAAGGAGAAAGACTGCAAAGTTCTTCACAGTGGCAGAGGGGCAGCTCAAGACTAAGGAGGTCCCAGTTATTCTCTGCCCAGGCCAGCCCTGGCTCCTCAGCATGGCCACCAGCCCAGCGTGGGAATCTGGGGCACTCTCCACCCCACCTCCTGCCCCAGGTGGCACCCACAACCACTTCTTAGCCTTTGCCAGCCTGACCCATGGCCAGAGTGGACCAGACTCCACTACTTTCATTGTTACAGGACTCTGCCCAAGACATTTCTGAATGAGATTAAGATATTACATATTACCCAAGACAGCCCTCAGTGTACAGGCTTCATCCCACTGATCAACCTTCCGCTAGTAGTGTCCTCCACTTACAAACCCTCCTGTCCGTTGTTTCAGTGGGGTTGAAAAATTCCCATTGCAATAGTCTGAATACATTAGTTCTTGCCTTTATAACTTTGTCAGGTGCAATTTTTGCCTTGACAGTGTCATAAGCTATAACTTCTAAAGGAGATGCCAAACACCCTCTCTCTCCTGTTACTTCATCAAAATATCACCCCTGTGAGTCTGGAAAAATTCAGAATTTTGTACTAAATCTCATTAAATATAAGCCTTCAGCATCTGTCAGCCCATCTGCTCCCACACAGCTTCAGCCTCTCCCTTTATGTTGTCATTGTCACAGATTACATCTTTATACATTGTGTGCCCATTAGCAAAGATTCATAATTATTGTTTTATAAATGTGTCCTTTAAATCATACAGGAAACAAAGAGGAGCTACAATCCAGAATAATGTTGGCTTTTATATTTATCTATGTAATGACCTTTACCAGACTTCTTTATTTCTTTGTATAGATTTGAGTTATTGTGTAGTAACTCAAGCATCTAATAACTAGCATCATTTACACCTCAAGTACTCCTTGTAGCATTTCTTATAAGGCAGGTCCACTAGCAACAAGTTCCCTCAGGTTTTGATTTTCTGGGATAGTATTAAGTTCTCCTTCACTTTTGAAGTATACTTTTGCTAGATATAACATTCTTAGTTGATAGATTATTTTTCCTCTCAATGCTTTAAATAATACCACCCCACTGCCATCTGGCCTCCATGTTTTTTTCTGTTAATCTTATTGAGGATCCCTTGTATGTAACTGGTCATTTCTCTCATGTGACATTCAAGATTATCTTTGTCTTTTGCTTTTGACAGAACTATAAAATACCCAGTCATAGATCTCTTTATCATTCTTGGAGTTTGTTGAGCTTCTTGGATGTTTAAATTCATGTCTTTTATCAAATTTGGAAATTTTGAGCATTATTTCTTCCAATATTCTTTCTTCTTCTGATACTCCCATTACATGTATGTAGTGAATTTTCATTTCAGTTATTGGGCTTTTGAGCTCCAAAATTTCTGACTGGTTCCTTTTTTACCACTTGTCTTTATTGATAGTTTCTATCTATCTATTGAGACATTAGTCTCCTTATTTCCTTTACTATTTGTCCATGATTTTCTTAGCTCTTTCAGCATATTTAAGACAGTTGATTTAAAGTTTATTTCTAGTAAGTCCAATGTCTGTGCTTCCTCATGACAATTTCTTTTAATGTTTCCTCTAAATAGAGCATGCTTTCTTGTTTCCTTGTATGCTTCATACTTTTTGTTGAAAACTGGACTTTTTAAATATTATAATACGGTAACTCAGGAAATAAGTTTCTTCCCCCTCCTCAGGGTTTGTTTTTATTCCCTGTTTTGGGTTATAATTGTTTGATAACTTTTCTAAACTATTTTTATAAAGTGATATGATTTGGCTCTGTGTCCCCACCCAAATCTCATCTCGAATTATAATCTCCACATGTTGAGGGAAGGACCCGGTGGGAGGTGATTTGATCATGGGGGCATATTTCCCCCATGTTGTTCCCATGATAGTGAGTGAGTTCTCATGAGATCTGTTGGTTTAAAAGTATTCTCCTCTCACTCTCTGTCTCTCTCCTGCCACCATATAAGATGTGCCTTGCTTCTCCTTCACCTTCTGCCATGATTGTAAGTTTCCTGAGGCCTCCCCAGCCATGTGGAATTGTGAGTCAATTAAACCTTTTTCATTATAAATTACCCAGTCTCAGGTAGTTCTTTATAGCAGTGGGAAAATGGACTAATACATAAAGACTGTATTCTTTGCCATTTGTAGTTTCTGATGTCTCTGTTCCTCTAGCTTGCAGTCAGCTAGTGTTTTTGACAGAGATTCTTTGAATGCCTAAAGCCAGAAAACAAAATGCAAAAACAAGAAACCTCTCAGAGTGTTTGCAGAATGGCTCTTTATTGGACACTCTTTCAGTGCTGAGCCCAGCCATTTACAATTCTGTGTTAGCCTTCACTACCTGCTGACACCAGCCTTAAAGGTCAGCCAGAAGTAGAGGTTTAGGGTCTTCTTGAGTCTTTTCTGAGCTTATTTCCTTCCCTGGGCATGCCTGTGGCTTTCTAAATACCTGGAATACATAGGTGGTTTTCAATACTGTAATCTGCCAAAAAATCTCTCTTTTAAGCTTTTCATCCCAGGATTTTGGTATGTCTTTTGTTTGCCTGAAATGTAGTATTTCCCCCAGTCACTAGAAGGTGGCTAATTTGCCTTTCAATGTTCCTGAGGAATGCTCTCAGCATAGCCACTTTTCTGCTCTTAGAGAGTTCCAAGTTAAGGGAAACAAAGACAAGCACATTGCATCATTCCTTCAGGTAACACCCAGACAGATCAAAACAAAGATAATTCATTGAGAAAAGTTCTTCTCTGTTTCCTCTGAAACCAATGACTAGAGTCCCACAGTCAAAACACTGGCTTCCATCTTCAAGAGCAATGACCAGCTAGTGAGGGAGGTAAAACAAGGGAAAATAAAAATGCCACAAATCTCTCCTACTGTTTTTATATTGCCTCAAAAAAAGAAAATAAAACAAAATTGGCTGGTGTAAGTCTTTGACCAGTTTCTAGAATTCGGATAAAGTAGATCCTCACAGATTTTCTCATTATTTCGGTGTTTCTGTGAAGGGTCTAGCTAGCCTTAGAGCTACCCACTCTGCCATTTTTGCTAACATGACCCCAGAAGTGATGCCTACTGTTTACCTACTGCATTGTGTTTGGCAGAATAATGGCTGCTTAAAGATGTCCATGCCCCAATACCCAGAACCTGTGAATATGTTACCTGGCAAAGGGATTTGCTCTTGTGACTAAGATTATAGGCCTTTATGTGAAGGAAATTTTTCTGGATTGTCCTGGATGGGCCTAATCTAATCACATAAAGCCTTTAGAAACTGGGAATGACCCCCAACTCACAGCTAACAAGAAAAGAGGTATCTCAGTCCTACAACTTCAGGCAACTAAATTCTGCCAAAAAAAAATAAAAATAAAAAATTATGTCTTTCTTTTGAGCCTCCAGAAAGGAATGCAACCCTGCCAACACACTGATTTTAGCTTGATATGACCAGTATTGGACTTTTGACCACAGAACTGAGAGATAATGAATTTCTATTATTTTAAGCCATTTGGTTTGTGGTTATTTTTCAAGGCAGCAATAGAAGATTCATACAGGCTATTAGTGCCTGGAAATGGTGCCTGGAAATGGAATGCGTCTATAACAAACACCTAACTATACAGAAGTGGATTTAAAATTGGATACTGGTCAGAGGTGAGAAGAATTTTGAGGAGCATAATAGAAAAAGCCTCAGTTGTCTTAAACAGACTATTCATGAATGTTAAATACTGCCAATGAAGGCTAAGAAGAAAGTCAGGAGCATTATAGAGAAAAACTAAATCACCTTAGAGAATACCTAAATCTGCATGAACAGACCATTGATAGAAAAAATGGACATTAAAGGTGCTGGTGTTAAGAGCTCAGAAGGAAGTAAAGAATATATATTGGAAATTGGAGGAGAGGTAATACTTCTTACACTGTGGAAAAAAGCCTAGCTGAATTATGTCACAGTTTTGTGACAAGAAGAACCTGTAAACAATAAAATTAAATATTTAGAAGAGAGATTTTCAGGCAAAATGTTAAAGATGTGTTCTGTTTTTTTTCTAGCTGCTTATAGTAAAAGGCAAGATGAAATAGATAAATTGAAGGAAGAACTATTAAACAAAAAGGAACTAGAACTTGATGGTGTAGGAAATTCTCAGCATGTCTGGACAGTGAGATGCATTAAAATTAAAAGATTTACTAGCATGAAAGCATACTCTAGAGAAATGGCTTAAGGTAAACACCTTTGAAAGATCAAAAAGTCAGTTTTCAGTTACACAAAGGATCTTTGAAAACATTAAGGGTAAGACTTACAGATCCCCTAAATCAAGCTACAGAGCATCTAGGAAATGTAACAACATTGTCCCTTGGCCATCTCGACAAAAACCAAAAATTGAGATGGAATTATCTAGAAAAGATTTGTGGACACGCTTCTTGTCTAACATAGTGAATCACCATGATATACACAGGAGACACACAAGGTTCCTGAGAATTCTATATCAGCAGAAACAGTGCCAGCTTGGACTGAAAGGGTTGGGGAAAGCACAAAAGAAAAAAAAGCTGTTGAACATGAGAGAACAACTTGGACTCTCCAGATGCCACAGGCAGGAAACTGGATGATAAAATTACTCAGCTGAGCATGTAAGTTACTTTTCATTAAGAAAGATTAACTCAAAGGGGAGATCTCAGAGTGTAGAGGGTGGAGTCACAGGCTCAAAAGGTGGAGCTTGAGGAACACGGGGTTGTTTCCAAGCCTTGACACATAATGGAGTTTTCCTTGGCTGGATTTGAAACCAATGACTTCTTTATTTCTTCCATTTCCTCCCTCTCTAAATGAGAATGTCTATAACCCTTATCCTACTGTACCTGGGGAGCAGATAACTTATTTCTGTAGTTTAACAGGTTCACAGATAAAAAGAAATTTTGTCCTAAGATGGATCATACCAGATCCTTACCCATACTTAATTTAGACAATTTAGATAATGATACCTGAGACTTTTGAGCTGATGATATTCAAACAATATTTTTAGATTTTGAGTTGATTTTTTAATTGGATAAGACTTAAGAGAACCTTGGGACTGGGTGGATGTATATTTGCAATTGGGACAGGTGTGAATATTTGGAGGCTAGAGGACAGACTGCAGTAGTCACAATAGTCCTTCAGAGGAGTCCGTGTCTTCCTCTTTGGGCTTTGGGAATATGTTACCTTATGCGGCAAAAAGGATTTTCAGATGTGATTAAAGATTTGA
This sequence comes from Nomascus leucogenys, assembly GCF_006542625.1. Taxonomy (NCBI): domain Eukaryota; kingdom Metazoa; phylum Chordata; class Mammalia; order Primates; family Hylobatidae; genus Nomascus; species Nomascus leucogenys. Next base: position 75,966,098 of record NC_044386.1, read on the forward strand.
GGAGGAGATATTATCCTGGATTGTTTTGTGGGCCCAATTAATCGCATGTGTCCTTAGGAGAGAGTCTTTCTCAGCAGTGGTCAAAGTAAGATGTAACGGGGAAGAGGAGGCAGCCTGCTGATGCTGGCTATAAAGATGGAGGAGGGTCCATGAGCCAAAGAAAGCAGGGAACCTTTAAAGTTGGCAATGGCCCCAGCTCTGTCAACATGCAAACTTTAATCTAAACCCTACAACCACAGGAATCTGAATTTTGCTAGCAACCTGAATGAGCAAGGAAATGGATTCTTCCCTAGATCTCCCTAAGGGAAGGCAGCTCTGTCAACACCTTGGTTTTAGCCTGGAGCAGCCAGTGTTGGACTTCTAATCCACATAACTTTAAGAAAACAAATTTGCATTGTGTAAGCCACTAAAGTTCAGGCAGCAATTAAAAAAAAATTAATGCATATATTTTCAGTAGGACAAGCAATCAAACTTTTGGGCAACTACTTGTACTATATGTGTTTAAATATAAAACCTGTCACCATTGCTATAAAATAAAAGCTTAAGCACAGATATTTTTCCTTCTTAGACTTACTAATGCTTAAAATTCATGGCCACACATTGATGATTGTCTCCCTGATAAAGACACGAAAATGTACTTTCTGTTCTCCTCTTTCATCCACTCATCTAGCACATTATTGTGTGCCTACTGCATGCCAGGCAATGTGCTGTGTGCTATGGAGACTGAAAACAACAGTATGGACACGGCTTTGCCACCTCTGGATGTCACAGGTTCACAAGAAGACAGGTAACCCAGTAAGCAGTGATAAACATTTTTTTTCAATTGCTCACATCCAGTCTCTTCAAAAAATCTTGTTTATTTCTTTTAGAATCACATTTAAATTTCTATACTTTTTAAGAATTCCACTACATAATTCCTACAAACCTAAATCTGTTTTTCCCCTAACACTTCCCTTCATGATTCCTTTGTAATTATAGTGGATCTCAAATTTTAGCATAAATTAGAATCACCTGAAGGGTTTGGAGAAACTCTAGCCTCCCCCACCCCCCTTACAGGTGAAGCCGGCTGGGCTTCTGGGTCAGGTGGGGACTTGGAGAACTTTTATGTCTAGCTAAAGGATTGCAAACACACCAATCAGCGTTCTGTGTCTAGCTAAAAGTTTGTAAATGCACCAATCAACACTCTGCAAAAACGGACCAATCAGCACTCTAAAATGGACCAATCAGCAGGATGTGGGTGGGACCAAATAAGGGAATAAAAGCAGGCCACCCGCACAGCAGCACAACCGGCTCGTCTCACTGCTTGAAAAGCTGGAGTCTTTGTTTTTTTGCTCTTTGCAGTAGGTCTTGCTACTGTTGCTCTTTGGGTGTGCTCTACCGTTAAGAGCTGTAACACTGTGAGGGTATGCAGTTTCACTCCTGAAGTCAGAAAGACCAGGAATCCACTGAAAGGAACGAACTCTGGACTCGCCACTTTTAAGAGCTGTAACACTCACCACGATGGTCTGTGGCTTCATTCCTGACATCAGTGAGACAACGAACTCAGTGGGAAGAATGAACAATTCTGGACATGCCATCTTTAAGGGCTGTAACACGGCGAAGGTGTGTGGCTTCACTTCTGACATCAGCAAGACCACAAACCCACCAGAAGAAAGAAACTCCAGACCTATCTGTACAGCTGAAGGAACAAACTCTTGACATACCATGTTTAAGAACTGTAACCCTCAATGCGACGGTTCGCGGCTTTATCTTTAAAGTCCGCGAGACCCAGAACCCACTGGAAGGAACCACTTCCAAGCACACGACTAGACTTTATTCAGCATTGCGGGGGTAGAGAAAGAAGGGACACTAAAAGGATGGTTAAATGCTGGTACTGCTGAAAGTGGGAACTAACACCTTGAACCCCACCTTTCTAACGAAAAACAACTGAATGCAGAAGGATGTGAGTTGCCACTCCAAGTTGACTCGGTGGTTACCACCGGCAGCCAGCTTTCTCATTACTGAACATGGAACAAGCTCAGCAAACCTGACCACTGGGGTGCTCTGTGCATTCCTGTTGCTGGGTGGCACAGACTGCCAGTCAGCTTGCCAAATTCTTCAGTCACAGCATTAGGTTTAGTGGTGCAAACCATCAAGCACTGTATTGACTTTCCCAGAATCTGTTGCAGTTTGATGAGTTCATTGACTAAATTCCAACCAATGGGATGAGTCATATCCATAGAGAAAAGGAAGGTGAGCCCGTATTACTCATTTCTGTCCTACCTGGTGGTTAGAATATGGGCATTCCAGAAAGCTGCCTTAAAGCTGGCATAGAAGGAAGCTAGATGGAACCATGTAGGAGTGGACAGACACCACAGCAGCCCAGGGTGACGTATCTGTGCACCAATGCATGAAACACAAAACTGTCTTGTCTAACTTGTGAAATTGTGGGTCTCTGCTATATGTGGCCTAATCCAATTTATTTTAGCTACACAATAGAAAGGCAACGTATAAGAAACCTGACGATACACAGGACCAAATTCGAACTTGGTTTGTGTTTCTTGCCTTGTTTACATGACTAGCGAGGAAAAGCAAACAACTTTTACTCTGGTATTTAATGAAAACAGAGATTAAAAAGGATTATCAAAGTAACATTTTGGTTTTATCCACTGGGTCTATGTGAGATTAATTTTTCTCCAAGGCTTGAGGTCAGGATGCCGTTTCCTTTTGGAGTCCCAGCGAGGAATCGACTGTTCCAGCGTCATTTGTTGAATGTCAGCATACAATGGCAGCACTGCTCTGTTGCTGGTTGGCATTACCCCTAGGCCTGCTTCCAAACTTTCCATTGTATTTATTTTGTCTGTGTTCCCCTCTCTGTATTGATACACACAGGGTTAATATTTTTTAACGTTTTATTTTGAAATTATAGATTAAGAGGAAGTTGCAAAAATAATACAGAAATGCCTGGGGATCCTTTACCCCATTTCCCCAGGGCAAATCTCATATAACTACAGTGCAATATTGAAACCAAGACATTGACAGTAATACAATCCACAGCTCTTATTTGTATTTCACTAGCCTTGTATGTACTCGTGTGTGTGTATAACTCACTCTATGTGAATTTAATCCCTTGGGTAGAGTTGTGTAACCATCACAATGGTCATGTCACAGAGCTAGGCCATGCCTACAGGGTTTCCTCGTGCTCATCCTTTGTAGCCATACTCTCCCTTCCATCCTCCACCCTTCTCCATCTCCATGGTAACATGTCTCTCCATTCATTTAAGTGATGTTTGATTTCGTTCATCAATTTTCAAGTTTCAACATACAGATTCTGCACGTGTTTGTTAGATTTATACCTGAGTACATAATTTTCTTTGGAGCAACTTTAAATGGTAATATTAATCTCAGTTTCTATATATTAGCATATAAAAATGCAATTAAGCTCTTCTTTGCTCTTAAATCCTACAACCTTGTTAAGCTTCCTTATTAGTTTAAAGAGGTTCATCGTTCGTTTATGCGTTTGTTTTTGTAGATTGTTGGGATTTTTCTACAGACCCTCATGTTATTTGCAAATAGGGACAGTTTAATTTTTTCCTTTCCAATCTGCATGATGTGTTTTTTTCTTGACTTATTTCACTGCCCAGAACGTTCAGTACTATGTTGAATAGGAGTGATGATAGCAGACACCTTGCTTTGTTTTTAATCTTAGGAGGAAACCATTCAGTCTTGTCACATTGAGTGTAGACTTTTTGTAGAGTCTCTTTATGAAGTTGAGGCCATTCTCTTCCATTACTACTTTGCTGAGAGATTTTTATCATGACTGGGTGTTGCATTTTTCTGCATCAATTGATTTTATTTCAATATTAATTGATATTACTTTTCTTTAGGCTATTGGTATAGAAGACTACACTGATTAATTTTAAATATTGAACTAACTCACTTTTCATCCCTGGAATAAGTTCCATTTGGCGATGGAGTATAATTCTTTATATTGCTACATTCTATTTGCTAATCTTTTTTGAGTGTTTTTGTGTTTAAATTTATAGAAATATCAGTCTATAGTTTTCTTGTACTGTTTTTATCTAGTTCTGGTATTATGCAAATACTGGCCTTGTAATGTGGTTGGAAAGTATTCCCTCCTCTCCTACTTTCTTGAAAAGACTGTGGACAACTCGTGTTGAGTATTCATTAAATATTTGGCAGAATTTGGCAGTGAAATCGTCTGGGCCTGGTGATTTCCTTTTTAAGAGCCTTTTAATTACAAATTTATAGGTTTTTCAAATTTCTATTTCATGCTGTTTGATTTTTGGGTAGTTTTTGCCTTTCAAAGAACTGACTCCCTTCCTTAAAGCTGTTGAATTTATGAATGAAGGTTGTTCATGGTATTCCTGTATTATCATCTGGATTGCTGCAGGATCTGTAGAGCTAACTCTGCTTTAATTCCTGATACTTGTGATCTGTGTCTTCTGTCTTTTTATCTGTGTCAATCTCGCTAAAAGTTTATCAATGTTATTGATCTGTTTTGGAGACTAGATTTCGTTTTTGTTTTATTGATTTCCTTTACCATCTTTCTATTTTTATACCATCTTTCTATTTTTTATTTTATTGATATTTGCTCTAATATCTATTATTTATTTGCTTTTGCTTGCTTTGAATTTTTTTGCTCTTCTTTTTCTAATTTCTCAAAGTTGGAATCTGGACCATTGATTTGAAATCTTTTCTCTTTTCTAATGTAGCCTTTTAGTGCTATATATGTCCCTCTCAGCACTGCTTTAGCTGCATCCCTCATACTTTAGTATATGGCATTTTTACTTTCACTCAGTTAAAATATCATCTTTAAAACAAGCAAAAATCCATATAGTATTAACAAGTTGCTCCTGGACATTTAAAAAGCTTTCCATTTTTGAACATGTGCTCTGACCTTATGGGGATTATTTCCTCATCTGTGAACAAAGACTGTCTGATGTTATGGTAGGCTCATGCCTCATTCCCAGACAGCTAGGCCTGGAAGAAGGATGTCACCAAAATAAAGGATGGTGCCACATCAATCAGTAACTGTGATGGATGACCTTCATCAGGGTAGACATTGACATTCTACCCCACATCAATCACTAACTGTGACAGATGACCTTCATTGGGGTAGATATTATCAGCTTTGCTGATAAGGATGGGGCTAGAGGATATCTTGTCTTTTTCCACTCAACTTTGAGGGTAAAGACTAGATAATTTTCTGGGAATCAGGACAATGGCTAGCAATTACATAGAAAATGCTTAGTCAATGTTGAGTGAAGGGGTATTGAGTTATTACATGTGGCAATTAATCCATAGTTAGCTGAGCCTGTGAGGCCAACTAAAAGTAGGATGGAAACAATTGGGAAATATAGATTGGTATGGGATGACCCCAAGAACATGGCAAGCAAAGGTCAAAAGTTAGTGATCTGTCACCGACAGCAGTTAAATTCCTGACAGCAGGAGGTACAGTGATGTGCATCGTTCAGGTTTGCAGTGGAATCACTGCTTTGCTCTGTGCAGGTTTACCCTGGTCATCCCTGCAGCCTCGCCATGGCTCCAGGCCTGCTAGGAAGATGCCTCATCTGGCCAACACTTGTGTGAATGTACTGGCTCCATAGTGCAAAATGACAACTGAGAAGCCAAGGTGCACCTTTCTTCTAGAGAGAGGATTTAAACTGATCAGTGATCAATGATGTATTATTACCTCATGAGCCAAAGAGGATAACATTCCTTAGACTAAACAGACATGAGCCCTCTCACAGCATCTGGAATTCTTGGTTACTTCCCATCCTCCTCCCTCTCCTGGAAGAAAATCATTCTAGCTGCAGACTCACTCCTCACTGCTCCCATCCCTTGTCCCTGCCCAACACCCCAGTCATGGGTCAGGTGATACTACCTAGAGGTGGTGGGAAGGGCACCTTCTTATAGGCAGGTGGCAAAGATTCCAGAAGATGCCTGGACCACTAGACAGAAAATTCCTCATAATAGGTATTTTCTAACAGTCCTTATAGGAAATAACGTGACCAAAAGGGAGAAATTCTCCCCCTTCCAATCACATTATAAATGCACGAGTATGGGGTTATCCCCCTCACCAAAGAGTGTGTATCATTCACATTGTATTGCATTGTACTGCATTCACATTGTATTGGCCTAGCCCCAACTTCTGACATGAGCAAGGGCTCACAGCATATTGGGATTTAACTAAAGGGCTAATTCCTATACTACTGCTCAAGCAGACGAGCAATAGACACCCACTAGGATGTCCTTGAGAACACTGAGTTCAAGTCTGAGATCTTGAACATACTGGAAGTCCAGGACGAAGATGTCTTCAGGGTTAGTTTCTCCTGGGTCTTCCTTCATTGCCTTGCAGTCCTTCTTGCTGCGTCCTCATAGGGCTTGTCTCTGTGCGAGTACATCCCTGGTCTCTCTCTCTCTCTCTTCCTATAAGGACACCAGTCATATTGAATTAGGACTCTACACTTAACCCTCATTTAACCCCAGTTACCTTTTTAAAGGCTCTAGCTCCAAATACCTAAATGCTTTCCCGCTGGGGTCTGGGGTTTCAACATATGAACTTGGGGGGACCACAATTCAGTGCATAACACATATATCTACACATACATGCACGTACATGTAGGCACACTCATACGCACATATATGCTGCAGGGAATGTACAATAGTTTGAAAACAGTTTAGCAATATCTTAAAAAGTTAGACATATACTATATCTGTTTCCATAGCCTGATCATTCTATTGCTTGGTATTACTCAAGAGAAACAGAAACATATCCACATTGTCTTAGTCCATTTTGCATTGCTATAATTGAATACCACAAAGTGAGTAATTTATTAGGGTAAGAGGTTTATTTTGGCTCACAGTTCTGGAGGACAGGAAGTGCAAGCTTGGTTGGCCCCATCTGCACAGCTTCTGGTGAGGGGCCCTGTGCTGCATCATGATGTGGCAAGAGGCATCACAGGACAAGAGGACTGAGGATGTCACTCATGTCTCTCTTTCTTCTCGTATAAAGCTGCTAATGCCCCACCTTCATGGCCCCATCTAATCTGATTCTCTCCCACACCTTCCCCTCTCACATACTGGTATAGATTTCTCACCCTCTGCATTTCATTTTAACAAAATTTAAACTCTCTGGGGATCCCAGAATCAACCAACAAAAAGCACAGGTAAGTAATTAAAGTATTAAGTATTGCCACAATGAAGATTAGGTTTTAACATGACTTGATGGGGGGACAAACATTCAAACCATAGTGCACACAAATATGCATTGCATCGCATCCTTCTTTGTAATAGTCTGAAACAAGATAAAAATCCAAATGTCCGTTAAGAGTGAATGAATAAGCAAATTGTGATCTATGCATTCACTAGAATACTACTTAGAGGAGAGAGAAAGGACAGGGGTGGGAGGCAGGGAGGGACTTAGCAATCGGGGGAGAAGGAAGGCAGAACAAACAAGTTTCACATAAATATATATATATTATATATATGTTTATATATAATTTATATATATGTATTTATTTTTTGCTCAGCCTAGTAATTTTGAGATTCTTCTATGTTTATATATATGCATTTTTACATGTTTATGTATAGCTTCATCTATGAAGAAGCTGTAAAAATATATAGATTCATTGACATATATGTTTTTATATATATACATATATATAAACATAGATCTCAAAACCACTAGGCTGAGCAAAAAATGAATGCATACCTTATCATTTTATTAATATAAAATTCTAGTGACAAAATTAGACCAGTGGTTGGTTGCCTGAGCACACAAGGAGGCTTTGGGGGCTGACAGACATGTTTGCTATCTTGACGATGGTGACAATTCACAGGTGTATACACATGTCACAATTGACCAAACGGTATACTTTGCATACATGAGTTTATTATACAGCAATAGTACTTCAATAAAATTGTAAAAAAAGTACACTCTTATTCACCATGTCACCTCTGACAAGCAACCTGTACATACCATGTTTACTTCCCAAAGAAAGGAGCCTGCGAATCCTGAGCCTGAGTCCCTCCAAAGCCTCTGGGAAGCCCCTGCGTGAGTTCATGAACATGATGAGCAGGGTGAGCTGGAAGCCGCATTTCACCTGCTGTCCTCAGCAGTCGGCATGCATTCTAGTACACTTGGCACTGCGCAGCTAAATTTCTGGTTACTGACTGGCTTTAATACTTTAAATACTTGTGTGTGCTTTTTGTTAGTTGATTCTGGGAACTTCAGAGAGTTTTTATTTTGTTTTAAATTTTGCTTCTTTAAAGAGTTTTCTGATTCAAATCCATTTATTAAGAAATATGTAACTTGCAGCCAGGTGCAGTGGCTCAGGCCTGTATTCCCAGCACTTTGGGAGGCTGAGGTAAGAGGATCGCTTGAGCCCAGGAGGCAGAGGTTGCAGTGAGCCATGATTATGCCACTGCATTTCAACCTGGGTGACAGAGTGAGATCCTGCACCCCTCCACAAGAAAATTATGGAATTTTCACTTTTAATACATCACATTATACGTGACACTACAGAAAACTCAGGAGGAAAAGTGAACAATATTATTTTAATGAGTAACATTAAAAATAGAATTATATCATAGGAGAAAATTTTGTTTTTTAATCAGCAACAGCTGCACTTCACTGTAATGAAAGTTAAATACTACTTCTTTACTACCTTCACGTAATAAAATGATTTGTGAAAACCGGATAGAAATTGAAGTATAATCAGTATTTTCAAAGGACAATTATCACATTCCTCAACTATAAATTCAAGTTGCATTAGTCCCAAACAAACATGGTTTACATTTGTGTGGTATTCTTTTGTAATTTACACAGATCTGTAAGTGGAAATGACAAAAATTTTATTTATTTATAAAATGCTTACTCTCCTGCTTTAAACCCACAGAATCTTTTTTTATTTTTTATTTTTTTTTCATCAAAAAGGTAATGTGTTCTTTAGAGAAAATATGGTGGGGGGAGAAGTGACAAGAAGAAAATCTCCTTCTATCTACACACCCAGTATTTTTTTTTTTTTTTTTTTTTTTTTTGAGACGGAGTCTTGCTCTGTCACCCAGGCTGGAGTGCCGTGGCACTATCTTGGCTAACTGCAAGCTCTGCCTCCTGGGTTCATGCCATTCATGCCATTCTCCTGCCTCAGCCTCCCGAGTAGCTGGGACTACAGGCGCCCGCCACCATGCCCGGCTAATTTTTTTTGTATTTTTAGTAGAGACAGGGTTTCACCATGTTAGCTGGGATGGTCTCGATCTCCTGACCTCGTGATCTGCCCACCTTCGCCTCCCTACACACCCACTTTTTAAAAATCCAAGAGATGACCTCTGTGTCTGTGCAACTGATATATTTCTTCTAAAATTGATGGAGACACATTTGTATCTATTGCAAGATCTGTACTACAATAATTTCACCAGCCCTTTCAACTTAATGCTGTGTGGACATTTGCCCGTGTCATTAAATGAACTTATTCAGCATAATTGTGGAGTATTTAATTCCATGAATCAAGTAGTTACTGAAACTCAGTAGGGATGCAAGAATGTGTGCTGTTCAGTGAAAGCATCTGCTGTATCTGCCGTACTGGCCTCTAAGCTTAGACTGGGTCGTGTATTCTACTTTTCTATGGTAAATAAAGAGACTGTGAATACCCTAGCACATCAGTCTTTGCAAATATCCAGGGGCATTTTCTCAGTATCAGTTCTTGGATTTGAATTGCTCAGTCAGAGATCACGTGACAAGGTTTCCATGACTGAGTAGAGGTTACCAAAATGCCAGATGGCCTTTTCCTTCTGCGCACCTGGCGGCCTTGTGTCTGTGTGCCTCTCTCCTGCACCCAAGGCAAGGCAGGTATGGGCAATCTGGTTCAGTTGTAGCAGTGGCCATCTAATACTTGCTTACATTTCTTTTAGTATTTATGGGAAACCCACAGGATCCTAACGATGATGTCCCCACTCCCTCTCTATCACCTTTTATCTCCTTAACCTGTTTTTTCATTCTTTCTTCTTTCTTTGTTTCTTCTTTCCTCTTCCTTCCCTTCCTTCCTTCCTTCCTTCTTTCTTTCTTTCCTTCTTTCTTTCTTTCTTTCCTTCTTTCTTTCATTTTTTTTTAGACTGAGTCTCTCTCTTGCCCAGTCTGGAGTGCAGTGGCATGATCTTGGCTCACTGCAACCTCCACTTCCCTGGCTCAAGCGATTCTCCTGCCTCAGCATCCCGAGTAGCTGGGACTACAGGCCTGCATTGCCATGCCTGGTGAATTTTTTATATTTCTAGTAGAGATGGGGTTTCACCACGTTGGCCAGGCTGGTCTTGAACTCCTGACCTCAGGTGATCCGCCCGCCTCAGCCTCCCAAAGTGTTGGGATTAACAAGCGTGAGCCACCGTGCCTGGTCCCTGTTTTATATTTCTTAGCCCTTATGAGCACCTAAAATATTATGCCTACATGTGTTTTTGTAATGGTCTATCCACCTCTACCCCCCACTTCAAAAAGCAGGAACTTTTTTCTCCCTATTGTTTCCACCTTGCCTAGAATAATGCCTGGAGCATAGTAGGAGTGCAATTAATATTTATTTAATAAATAGCTAACAAATGACGTGTGCATGCCAAACACACGTGTGTTATGAGCACTGATGTGTGAGTCCAAGGTCTCCTTTCGTCCTCTTATAAATCATAATCAATGCCCCACAAACCACATCCTCACAGACTCTAAACCTGCCCAGGAGTGCAGGAGAGGCCACATCGCTCTGATCTGACCAAGAGACAGAAGGGCACCCCCCCCAAGAAGGCAGAGAAGAGGGAACCAGTGTGAAGAACCTACGTGGGGACAGGTCAGAGATAGGCACCCAGGGAGGAGCAAGAGGGGCGCAGCCAACTTCCCGGGCGGCTTCAACCTCTCGTTCACATTTTTCTCACCATCCTTGGTGAGTAGATAGTCCCCTCCCTCATTAGTCCAGAAATCCTGTCACAGTGACTACACCTTAGTCCTGTCTTGTCAACATTTTGGATGCAATAGAATCTTGAGGTGCTTGTTCGCAGTAAATTCTGAAAGCCTTGGTCTAGAAGGGACATCTCAGGTGCAGAATATGGGAAATTGCATGTTTATAACCAAAGCCAGGACACAGCCTCACACGGCTCCCTTCTGTGTGCACAACCTCCTCCTCCCAATGCCTCCTCTTCAACGCTTGCCTCTTCCCAGCAGGCCTGCCATCAGCTCCTATGTCCCAGTGGGACCCTGTGTTCATTTCCTGGGGCTGCCGTAACTAAGCATCATGAACCACATGACTTGGATGATCTCTGGGGATGTTGCAGCTGGAATCACAGGCAGAGGTGGCCAGAAGCTTTCTAGAGGCTCTGTCTGCCTCAGCATGGGTCGTCTTTTAAATGTGCAGGTGTCTGTCTGCCAGGGCTGCTGTAACAAGGTACTGCAGACTGGGGGATTCACACAGCCGACTTTTATTGTCTCACAATTCTGGAGGCTGGAAGGCTGAGATCAGGGTGTCGGCAGGGGTGGTTCCTACCCAGGATGGGAGGGAGAGTCAGCCCTGGGCCTCTCCCTTTTGCCCCTGGCTTGTAGGTGAGGCACTCCCGGTGTCCTTAATCATCACCCCTCTGCTCACATCGGTCTCTGTGTCCAAACTTCCCCTTGGTATAAGGACTCAGTCCTGTTGGATGCAGGGCCATTCTAAGGACTTCATTTTAACCAGATTGCCCGTTTTAAGACCCTGTCTCCAAATACTGTCCCTTTGTGAGGTCCTGGGGGTTAGGACTTCAACATTTCTTTTTTGAAGGGACACAGCTCATCCTCAGCAAGCCCCTGACCCCAGGAGCTTCATGCGAATGGTGCTGGCCATATTACTGCACAGTCCCCTCCCAGCTGCCCTGTGCTTCTAGAAACCTCCATCAGAGTCCGGAACCCTGACTGCTTTAGGGCCCTAGTCATACATACCTGATTCTCTCCCGCCTCCCAAGAAAAAGCACAATTCTGTGAGAGACGCTTTTTTTTTTTTTAACCCCAATTTACATATCAGAAAACTGCCGCTCAGATAAAGTCAATCGGGAACTCAGTGTTATCCAGGAGTTACTAGTGAAAGAAGTGGCCCTCAAATCCAGGATGTCTCTGCCTAGAGTTCTGTGAAAAAGTCGTATGTTCTCTTGTTTGAGGCAAGTAGCTGTGACTTATGCTCTTGCTTTCAGCCAATTCAAAGCAGAGTTGAAGCCTCAAGATCAGGGATTAGGGAAGGGAGAACAGTTCAAATGCCAGGCACCCGAGGTAAGTGCTCAACCGCAGAGCAGGCAGTGGGAGACAGAGGAGCACTGCTGGTGATTCCTCGAAGGGCCACACATATAGGAATCAACAGCGGAACTTTTACTAGTGCCTGTCCATTGCTTACTGGACCACATGCCAACATGGGCATTTGGCATCACTGCAGGACATAGACTGCAGGCCAAGACCTACCTTCCTTGACCGGGCATGGTGCCTCATGCCTGTAATCCCAGCACTTTGGGAGGCCAATGTGGGCAGATCACCTGAGGTCGGGAGTTCAAGATCAGCCTGGCCAACATGGTGAAACCCCCTCTCTACAAAAATTAGCTGGGCATGATGGCAGGTGCCTGTAATCCCAGCTACCCAGGAGGCTGAGGTGGGAGAATCGCTTGAACCCAGGAGGTGGAGGTTGTAGTGGGCCAAGGTCGCGCCACTGCACTCCAGCCTGGGCAACAAGAGCGAGACTCCCTGAAAAGCAAAAACAAACAAACAAAACCACCAAACAAAAAAACCTACCTTTCTCAACAAGGGAGCAAAGTACAAATAGGACAGATCAGGGAGGTTCTGAAGCTTCTTTAAAGGCCCTTACTTTTCACTTGGGAAGAGAGAACAATGGAGCTCTCCCTCCAGGGTGTCTGGAGCTTCTGCCTGCAGGGTCTTCCTTCTCTTAGGTTTTGGGGCCAGGAGAGGGTGGGCACTGTTTGCCTTTTATTTGAAGAAGGTCAGCTTTTTTCCTTGCTTTCTTAAAAAGAGTGGGTTGGGTTCTCAAAAAAAGTTCATGTGGCCTTCTGGTTAAGCTGGGTGCGTGGAATGCATGCATTGGCAGAGGCTGCCAGCATCTGTCAGCTGTGCCCTCTCTAGAGCTGGCGTCTGCAAACTCTTGCTGTAATAAGATACTAGATCATAACTACCAAATAATAAATAGTTTGCTGGGCGCAGTGGCTTATGCCTGTAATCCCAGCACTTTGGGAGCCCGAGGCGGGTGGATCACCTGAGGGCAGGAGATCGAGACCAGCCTGGCCAACATGGTGAAACCCTGTCTATACCAAAAATACAGAAAAATAGCTGGGTGTGGTGGCACACGCCTGTAGTTCCAGCTACTCGGGAGGCTGAGGCAGGAGAATCACTTGAACCTGAGAGGCAGTGGTTGCAGTGAGCCAAGATCGCGCCACTGCACTCCAGCCTAGGCGACAAAGCCAGACTCTGTCTCAAAAAATAAATAAAGAAATATAAATAAATAGCTGAGACTTTATGGGCCCAGTGCTGTCTGTGTCACATCTTCCTCTTGTTAAAAAGAAAATTGTTTAAAACTGCATGAAAACAGCCTTCTCAATACAAAGAAAGAGGCAGCAGCGGGATTAGGCTGCAGTTTCCTGACTCCGGTTGTAGTGTAATGGAACCACAATGCTTAGCTCAGCACATGGACCCGGAAATAGAATCTTCTCCAGCTCTCCTGTGGCCAAACGTGGACGTGTGATGGGGTTCGGACAGCGGAGTGGAAGGGAAGTGATGTGTGCTACTTCTGTCCTGCTAGGGACATCCTGAAGAGGAGAGACCAGAGCGAAAGCCAGAGGAATGAGACAGGGCATATGTAACAAACCTGCACGTTGTGCACATGTACCCTAGAACTTAAAGTATAATAAAATAAAATAAAATAAAATAAAATAAAATAAAATAAAATAAAATAAAAAGAAGAAGGTGAATCCAGCACTTGGCTGTCTGCTTCCAAAAAATTGCATGAAGAAGAAATGTTCTTCCTCTCTCTCAGCCACTGTTGAGATGGATCTCCATTACATGCAGGGGAACCCGAATCTTAAACAGTAAAGAATGTGCCTCCTGAAAGCAGAGGGCTGCACATGGCAGAAGCTAAACCCTGCAGCATCAGCTCGGCAGTCTAAAGGCAAGTAGCAAAGACACAGGCATTTGCAAACTGTGGCAAATGTTGTGGCAAATCATTAGGGCAAAGCTCACAGGCATGAGATGTTAGAAGGCCCACCATGTGCAACAAAGCTTCTAACTCTAGGGAAAAGGATGGGAAAATGAGGCATGTGGCGGTGTCTCAGATACACCTCTCTGCTCTGCAAAGTCTGAAGAGAGAATTGAGCTCAGGCTGGAGCAGAGCAGGGAGTGGTACAGTCTCCTTGAGGATGAGAGCCTCCCTACAGCTGCCTCTACGTCGACTGAGAGTCCAGGAATTTAGGGCCTCACAGGGCAGCAACAGTTACTGCTTCTGTGACCCACACTAAAGCTGTTACAGAAGTGGTAACTTTAACCTGGAAAAAAACTGTGATTCCAACCAGTGATACTGAGGCCAACTTCAGAGATGTGATTACAGATGTTACCCTCTCATCAAAGGGATTGCCATGGAGTGAGAAGAGGACACTGAAGGTGCAGGGGCAGGAGTGTAAAGCACGGAGATTTTAGGCTTAAAAACAGCACCCAGATGCAAGTCCTACAAGGTAACATCGGCTCAGCTCATTAAGTTAGAATATATCCTTACATCTTCCCAAAAATACTCAGGACAGTGAAGGTGCATAAAATCATCCAGCACTCAGGCTAACAGCTTGACTAAGAGACAACACCAAGAAATGAATTCATCTGCAGACAGTGAAGTGAGTATTCTAAATGATCACGGCCTGCCATGAAGGCCACACTAGGGCAGTGTCCTGCAGGCACCACCACAGGGGAGAGGTAGTGGGGCTCCAGTAGGAGTAGAACCAGATGACACTGATGAGACCCACACCCAAACGGAGAGTGTCCTCCCCAATTCAATATCCTTACTTTAATCACATCTGCAAAGTCTCCTTTGCTGTTTAAGACAATGTATTCACAGGCCCTGGCACGAGGACATGGACATCTTTGGGGACGAAGCTATGCCAGGCTGCAGTCTGCCTTCCAAAGGTGTATGTCTCTCACACACGCAAAAGGCATTCACCTCCTCTCAAGGTCTCCAAAAATCTCAATTCATCACAGCAACTCCAAGTCCATTATCTCATTAAATCTCACCAGCTTAAAAGCCCAAAATATCATCTAAATCAGGCAAGGGTAGGACTCTGACAATAATCCATCCTGGAGCAAAATTCCCCTTCAACTGTGAGGCTGTGAATCTAAAGAAACAAGTGTTTTGTTTCCAAAATACAATGGCAGGACAGTTGTAGACATTTGCATTCAGAAACAGAAGGAAAGACTGGTCCCAAGCAGTTTTGAAATCAAGAAGGGAAAACTCCATTAGGTTTTGAGGCAAGAAAAAAAATCCTCTGTAGCTCTCAGCTCTACCCTCTAAATCATCTTACCCCCCCGCCTTTTTTTTTAATGAGATGCAGAGCTGAGTCATTTTATCAGCCTGTTTACTGCCAGTAGAATTTTGGGGGTCCACCAGCCTTCTTTCATTTTTGCTCTTTCCATCCCTTTCAGCACAAGCTGGCACTGTTCCCGCTGATGGGAAATTCTCAGCAACCTCGTGGATCACACATGTGCATCATGGGGATTCACTCATTGGACAAGAGGCTTGCCCACAGATCTTTCCAGGTAATCCCATCTCTACTTTTCCTTTGCCGAGATGGCTGAGGAACAACGCCTTGAGCTTCCTAAGGGCATTGTTAGAAAGAGGAAGAAGCTCTCTGGTTCTGGGACATTTGTGAGTCCCTTTCTTTACCTCATCAAAGAGCTTTTTGTGTGACCGAATACTCTGCCCTTTTGGTCTTCCTAAGATATTTCCAGAAAGTGTAGAGCCATACCGTCAGCCTTTTTTCTAGAACATGCTTTTCTGACAATAAATCTCTGAATTTTAGTGTCGTTTACAACCTGGAGGGACTGAGAGTTTTCCAAACCATCAAGTCCTGGTTTCTTTTTATTTAATGGTTCTTCCCTCAATGTAACTTTTCTCTCTTCCACTCTGCAAGAAGAAGCCAGACTGCACTTTCAACACTTGGCTTGGAAATCACTTACAGGTTCTGCTTTCCACGCCTGCAAGACCTGCAAGCTTTCTGCCATTGGCCCCCTTTTCCTCCATATCCAATACCACATTCCCTAATTTCTTCTGCGTCCTCACCAGCTGTGTTTTTAATGTCTATTATTTCTACCAACAATCTGTTCACGGCAATTTAAATATTCTCTAAGCCAGACCTAGGTTTGTCTATTGTATCCCTCGCTTTCTTCTGTTTCCTCACGGGCAATGTCATTATCTTTTTTTTTTTTTTTTGACTAATAGTCTGCTCAAGGCAATTGAGACTTTTTGTCATCTCAAAATTCTTCCAATCTCTCCCTATTTCCAATTTCAAAGCCACTTGCATATTTTGAGATGTTTATTACAGCAACATCTCACTTCCTGGTTCCAAAAATATGTATTAGCCGTCTGTTGTTACTATAGTGAATTGCCACAATTCATTACACTACCAGGCTCAAATCAAGGTGCTGGGAGGCAGTATTTCTTTCTGGAGGCCCTAAGGCGGATGGCTTTCCTTCCTGTTTGAATTGTTGGCAGAACTCAACAACAGGGTCTCCCTACCTCTCAGAACCAGCAACTGGGGCATCACAGCCTTCTCATGCTACCATCTTTCTCTGCCTATGGCGAGAGAAAAAATCCTCTAGGTTCTCTGCCTTTAAGGACTCATGTGGTTGTTATTAAATTGTGGACCTCTTTGTTGGGGCATTATTCTGCCTACCACAATGGACATATGTAAAACTTCACTGAGCTATAAACTGGAGTGTAGCCATTTAGTGTTTTATAATTTACACTTCTATTAAAGGACATCTTAAAAAATAGATGACATTGGGGCTCTATTGTGTTTCTACTCTAGTGTACTCACAACATTCCTGGCACCAAAAATGGTTGTTTCTTTTTCCAACACCAACAAATTATTTAACTCTCTGACAACAACTAGGTGTCCAACAATTCAATCAATTCCAACACTAACTACCTAGAGTTAGTGCGGACCTCACAGGTTAAGGGCTCAGTCCCTCAAGACCACCCCCACTTCAGATACCAGTCTCAAGTCCTGGTCCTCCTATGATTCTAATCAATCTACTAAAAACTGGGGGCTCACACAGCTCCTCCTCTGGTTTGATAATTTGCTAGACTGACTCACAGAATCAGGAAAACACTTTATATGTCATTGCCAGTTAATTATAGAGGATACAAGTCAGGAACAGCCAAATGGAAGGGATGCATAGTGTAAGGTCCTGGGGGAAGAAGGGGTGCACAGAGCTTCCCTGGCCTCTGCAGTTTGGAAGAGATGCATAGTTCAAGACGCTGGGAAAGGAAGGTACACAGAACTTCCCTGGCCTTGGCAGGTGTGCCAATGTGCATACCAACTAGAAGGTCTGCAAACCCCATTGTTTAAGGGTTTTATGGAGGTTTCACGGGGTAGGCATAATTGATTAAATCACTGGCCATTGGTAATTGGCTCAATCTCCCCGCCCCTCCCCATTCCCAAGGTTTGGGGGCTGGGCTGAAAGCTCCAACCCTCTAATCACGCCTTGGTGTTGCTGGCAGCCAGCCTCCATCCTACAGCTATCTAGGGTCTCAGTCACCATTTGCCTCATTAGCATGCAAAAAAACACTGTAATCACTCCTCAGATTACAAGGGTTTTAGGAGCTATATGCCAGGAACCAGGGACAAAGACCAAATATATATATATATATATTTTTTTTTTTTTAATTATATCACAGGAGCTTTGAGAACTGAACTGACGGGCAACACCAAAAACAATCCAAGCCTAAACACAGCAGAATACTGACACACAGGATGAGCAATAGAGTGAGTTTTAGACTGTTTTTCAGCTATGCATGGATCAACTAATTCTAAAGCCTGTGTTTTCTTAGCATTTTCCCTAAGTGAGTTAATAAATTTTTTTATTTCTGAAATCCATCAAAGTTAAGTTTTCTATTACCTGCAGCCAAAGTCATCCTAAATGTAGCCACATATTAAGCAGAATGGCATTCTCAGTTCCTATGACTTAACCCTGTGTCACAGGCTGCTACTACACTGGCTGTAAGGTGCCTGCAAACACCTTGCACAAGCATATTCACTTTCATTTGATTTTGCACTTGATTATAACATTCTCTTAAAATTCAAAAAGCAATGGTGGCTTTGCATGCAAAGTCTTCAAAAGTTATCTCGTAAAACTCATATACTTTGTCATAAAATTATAATGGATCTCTGAATTTATAGTACCTATTAGTTCTCAGTGAGAAAATTATCTGTATAAAAATATTATTAAGCAAGAACAGCCATTTTAGCTGTGACATATATATATATATATATTTCAAATTACATATCTCTTTTGGAGAAGGAGCTGTTGATGGTATTTTGTTTTGTGGCAGGTGTAGAGATTTCTCATATGTGGGATTTGGCCTCAGCCTGGATGTAAAAGGAGAAAAAGAATTCAAAGGAAATGAATACATTGTGATGTTAATGTTAAGCTATTTATAGATAGAAATGCTGAACTACATCTTTCTTTGATTTAATGAGGTATGAAGGGTTACAGAAATATTATACTTTCATTCTTCACTCTCTTGTACCTGCTCCATCAGTGACCCTGGGGGTGTACTTAAATTACCTCAGCTGAATGGACTTCAGTCAGTTCTGGGAATGAAGCAGGGTTTAGGCGTCAGGTGCCATGTGTTCACAGGAGAGAAAAAAGGAATCTCCTTTAAATAGACGCAGAAAATTCTGAGGGCATATTTAAATATGATGCATATGTTAACACTATTTAACATACCAGCATCCCCAGTGTGGGTTCTTATATTCATTCATATATTTAAGCCATCAATAAGCAAAAATGTGGAACCCATTCCAGTACTGCCAAGAGGCTTAATCACTTTTGGCTCAGCTTTCAGGCGAGACCCCTGGAGTATCATATCCACAGCCCAGGGTCTGACAGGATCTCTTGACAGCTGCCCTTGAAGTAGAGTGAGTAGGTCTGCTAATGAGACACAGTCCTGCTGGCAAGAGATGGTATTATTTCAAGTGGCAATCAGCCATACACAGTATTCACTTCTAATTTCAGAGTGAAAGAGCTTCCTCCAAAATTTATACCTGAAAACAATGAATATGAACCTGAGTTTGAGAACAATGAATTCCATCATGCATGAAAATTGTGAAAATAGCCAGGACTGGGGATCTTCCCTTCTCAAAGTGGAGGAAGAAGAAACAGAAACACACTAATGGTTTATGGTTGGTTTCTATCTTCAGCACCTGTCGTGCACCAGACCTGGAGGGCCCGGAGACATGGAAGAGAGCCACTCTTTGAGAAGGCACCATCTAAGGTGGCGCGTGAGGTCCAGCCCACCACAGCAGGCACAGTCCTCGCAAAGCCACGATGGAAGACCCAGGTAGGTAGGTAACTAGGAGGTAGGGGCTGCCAGCAGAAGACTTCACAGCTGAAAACTAAGAAGAGAGACTAGAATCCCCTGCATTCAAGGGAATGGCAGCAGAGTGTGGAGGGTGCAGAGAGGGCATGTTTGGGGGTGCAAGCCCCTCAGGGAGTCTGTCCTTGCTGCTGTATTGCTGTGCAGGCTGGGTTCTCCCTAGTGACACTGGTTCCCAGCAGACATCTCCAAGGTGGCCCTGTGATAGGATAGCACTCTGCTCACTAGCACAAGTCTTCTGTGGGCCCCTCCTGCACACACCATGTAAACAGGCATTTCTCCTCCCTCAGATGTTTTAGTAAACTAAAAGCCCATTCATGCCTTTTGGAGATAATAACTTACAAAAATAGGGTATAAGGAAATAGTCATTTATTGCTTTGGTTTTGCCCAACAGGAAGAACTCAATTTGATTGCCATTTATATTCTCACCCTGACCATTTACATCCTTTTTCATCTGTCCATTACAGAAAACTGGGGCAAAGGATAATTACAACTTTGTAACGAAAAGCAAAAACAAGAAAGAAAAAGCACTCTCAGAGGCAGAAACCTATGACCCCCAAATCCATTAGCACTCATCTCTCATGAAAGGCTGATCACGAATGCCTACATTCTTTTGAACTGATCCAATTTGGTTGAAATATCATCAAAATACCTCAATTTTGTTTGGTTCATCTAGACTTTCAAAAGACATGAGATATGGTTACATTCAGATGTTCGGATTTTTTAAAGTTCATATCTTCTTTCAGATAGAATATTTTTTTCCTTTGAAAATGTAAGTAAGGTCCCATCCTTCCCGTAATAGAAACCAGCAGACTGCCCACATTTCACCGCCCCTGTGGTCTTCAGGCTTGTCTGCCTCTGCCCCAGGTCTGTCACTCCCCTGTCTCCAGCCCGCCCACACTGGTACATCCTGAACATCAGGCTGTCAGTCTGTCAGCCACCCACGGCCCAGCATGCTCTTCCCTCAGGCAAACTGGCTCATGGCCTCATGGCCTCAAGTTGCCCACCCTTCCTAACAGGACTGTTCTCCATCTCAGTTGGCTGTGCCCATCAGAACCACTCCAGGCCCTCCCAGCATTTCCCATAAACTGACAGGGTTAGTGTGTGATTCTCTGTGTCTGCACCTGAAAATACAAGCAGAGATCTTTGTATTGCTCATTGATGTGTCCTGAGCATCTAAAGCTGCGCGATATGCAGTAGGAGTTCACTAAACATTTATTGATAATTAATTTTTTATTTATATTAATGAAAAACAGCCATAAAATTGAATGTCTCCATTTTAAATCATCACATTTTATGTACATTTAACTTCACTCAAAGTATTAACTTATTATTAAAATATCATTTAAAATAGTACATATTAAAGTATATTATTAAAATTATATGAGAAGCCAGGTACAGTGGCTCACACCTGTAATCCCAGCACTTTGAGAGGCCGTGGTGGGAGTACCATGAGGTCAGGAGTTCAAGACCAGCCTGGCCAACATGGTGAAACCTCGTCTCTACTAAAAATACAAAAATTAGCTGGGCATAGTGGCACACGCCTGTAATCCCAGCTACTCAGGCTGATGCAGGAGACTTGCCTGAGCCTGGCAGGCAGAGGTTGCAGTGGGCCAAGATTACACCACTGCACTCCAGATAGAGTGAGGCTCTGTATCAAAAAAAAAAACAAATTATATGAAAGAAGTGGAGCCAAATGGCAGAATGGCAGAATAGTGCAATCACTCTCCAGTGATTGCAGAAACATCAATTTGAACAACTATTCATGCACAAAAATACCTTTTCAAGAGCAAAACAAACAAAAAAAAAATTGAGAGATCATGATACCTGTTTGTAGCACAGTCATAAGAAAGAATGCATTGAAAAGGGTAGGAAGGGCAGTTTTACATTACCCACACCATGCCTTTCCCAACCTCAATCAGCGCAGCATGGAGTGAGATAATGTCTTCTTGGGGGAACGAGAGGAAAGTGAGCACAGGACTTTGCCTTAGGCCCCAACACTGGGCCTGTCATAGTTAAAACTCAGCACCAGACAGATCCCCATGAACCCAGACTCCAGGTTAGTACCAGCAAACTAAGCTTCCAGACCTGTCCAGGTGCAGGGCTTCAGGGCTGTGAGGCAGGCTCAACCTCCAGCTCACCCTAGCATTATGCTGGTTATAATAGGCCTGGGTTTGGGGCATGCCCCAGCACCATGACAGCCATTGCAGCCTTAGGCTTCCAGTGTCTCCTGGCACCACACTGGCCACAGTGGCACCAAAAGTCAGGTCCACCCCCACACCACATTGGCCCTAGCTGCCCCAGGCTTCAGAACCATGCCAGACAACCAGCTCAAAATCTCTAAACAGCTTGACTGTTGAACGGCTTTATAGAGAAAGTAAGTCTGCAAAGACTGAAATAAGCTCCTACTTCTTGAAATGCACAAATATCAACACATGACCACAAGGATGAAGAGCAATCAGGGAAACATGACATCATCAAAGGGACAAAATAAAGTGCCAATGACTGAGCCTAAAAAAAGGAGAAAGAGAAAAAGGTAGAAAGGATATTTAAAGAAATAATAGCAGAAAACTTTTCAAACCTGGAGAAAGATATAAATAACTAGGTACAGGAAGGTCAAAGATCTCCAATTAGATTCCATCAAAACAAGACAAACCCAGGACATATTATAATCAAACTGTCAAAGACCAAAGACAAAGAGAAGATCCAGAAAGTAGCAAGAGTAAAGAAGCAAATAAAACATAAAGGAGTTATAATATGGCTAGCAGCAGATTTCTCAGCAGAAATCTTACAGGCCAAGACAGTGAGATGCTATATTAAAAGTACTGAAGGAAAAAAACAAACAACAAAAAAAATGAAAACAAAAAACCTGCCAACCAAGAATCTTGCACACAGCAAAACTGTCTTTCAGAAATAGAGGTAAGGTGGAATACTTTCCCAGACAAAAGCTGAGGGAGTTCAATACCAGACCTATCTTTCAAGAAATGCTCAAGGGAGTTGTTTAAGCTGAAAGAAAAGGATGCTAATGAGTAACAAGAAAACATCTGAAAGTATAAAACTCACTGGTAAAAAGAATAGATATTGGGTGTTCTCACCACAGAAATGATAACTATGTAAGGTAATACATATGGTAATTAGTGAGATTTAGTCAATCCACAATGTACGTATAGTTTGTAGCATCATACTGTACATGATAAATATAAAATTAGATCTGCTAATTAAAAATAAAATAATAAAAATAACTATAGGTGTACACATTATTTTCATAAAATATTAAAATCATTATTTTGAAATTGTGTATTACATATGCTAAAATTTGCATTTTCAGAAGAATTTACTCCTGCTTCTTGCAATAGCGAATTAAGTTATTCCTGATGGACTCTCCCCAGAGAACAATATAAAAGTTGGACAAAATATTTTTGTTGAGAACAAACAGATGACCAGAATTCAAGGATTCCAAATTTCAAGAGTAGGGGGAGGCACCTAGGGCTTCCTGACACTTTTTCCTCAGTTTATTTGTGGACTCTAAGGTGGCATCCGAAAGGCAGGACACAGAGCAGAATGGAGTAGCTGAGAAGCCAGGAAGCTACATGGAGTTTTCAGTAGTCTCATGGGGCTAGAAAGATAAAAACCAGGTCTATCCTGCTAAAGGCATTCTTATAAAAGGACTTATTACATAACAACCCCTAAATATCCCTGGTTATCTTCCAATTAGCAAATTCCATTAGTATGTTTACAAATAAATCTGGTTGAAGCAAAGAAATAATGGCCTCAAGTGTCGTCACAGAAAACAGAGTCAAGTTCCCACCTCCTGTAAAATCCTCCCCAGAAAGAAGTTTCTTACCTGTTAAATACACAACAATTCACAGCCAACATCATATTTAAATATGAAATGTTGAAAGCTTTCACTATGAATTTGGGCATGATATAGAAATGTCTAGTCCTGACCAGTGCAATAATTTGAGAAATGGGATAAGAGAATAGATTGGAAAAAAAGAAATTTAAAATGCCATTATTTATTATGACATACTTCTGTGGAAACTACAGGAGTTCATTCAGACATATTGTGGGAATTATTAATTAAATTTAGCAAAGTTAGTTTATAGACAGAGGGCCAACACATACAAAAAAATCAATTACCTTTGTTTACGTCAGCAATAATAAATTAGAAAAAAAACTTTTTAAAGGATACCATTTACAATAGCCTCAAAGAACATGAAATTATTAGGAATAAATCTAGTGAAAAATATGCATGGCCTCTCCACAGAACTCCTACAAATCAATCTTCAGAGAACCTAAAGAAAGCCTAAATAAATGCCCATGAGTATGATTCTTCTCAAATTTATTTGTAGATTCAATGCAATTCTAATCAAAATCATAGCAGGTAGATTTATAGCAATTAATAAGAAACATTCAAAATTTATTTATTATATTTATTTATGAAAATGAAAAAGGCAAATAGTCAATACAATCTTGAGAATGAAGGACAAAGTTGGAAGGCTCACACCTCAGCATATCTGGACACATCCTAAAACTGCAGTTATTAAAACAGGGAGTGTTGGTTTGAGGATAGCAAAATATGTCAATAGAATAGAATAGTCTGTTCTAGACCAGAAAGAGAAGAGATAGTCTTTTAAATAAAAAGTCAACTGAATATCCACACCAAAAAAATGCTATCTTGACTCCTACCATACATAAAAATAATAAGACTAGCTGGATTGTGGAGCTAAACATAAAAGGCAAACAGTAGAATTTCTACAAGATCTAATGGGAAATTACCATGTTTTGGGAGGTGAGCAAATATTCCTTACTTAGGACACAAAAAGCACTAATCATAAGAAGAAAGATTCATAAATTGGACTGCCTTAAAATTAACAACTTTTGTTGCTATCAAATATGCCATTAAAAGAGTAACAAGGCAGTCGTTGATCCAGAGTAGTGAAAGAACTCCCACAAATTAGCCAGACAACATCATAGGAGAATGGACAAAAGCTGTGGACAGACATTTTACAAAAGAGGCTGTGCTCAACATCATCAGTCACCAGAAAAATGCACATCGAAACTGTCATGAAGTGCTATTACACACCCGCCAGAATGCCTAATAACAAAATGCTAACACCACCACGTACTACTGAGGACAGGGAGCACATGGAATCTAATATTCTACTGGTGGGAGTATAAAGTAACATAATCTCTTTAGAAAACTATGTACTAATCTTGAACCTATGCTCACTCTAGGGCAGAGAAATTTCATTCCTAGATATATAGCAACCAGAAATACACCAAAAACAAAACAAAGCAAAAACTATGCACAAGAATGTTCTTAGCATAATTATTAATAAGACCTAGAAACAAAAAACAGCCCAAATACCAACCAACCACAGATGGTAAATAAACGGCGGCACATTCACACAATGGAATACCTGAAGGATCAAAATGAGCAAACTCTGCTACCTGCCAACACCACCGATGAGTGTCATAAATATCGTGTGGGGCGAAACAAGACTGACACACAGCAAAACCACATAGTGCGCTTCCACTTATAAGAAGCTCAACCTCGGGCCGGGCGCAGTGGCTCACTCCTGTAATCCCAGCATTTTGGGAGGCCGAGGCGGGCAGATGACGAGGTCAGGAGATCGAGACCATCCTGGCTAACACGGTGAAACCCCGTCCCTACTAAAAATACAAAAAATTAGCCGGGCATGATGGCGGGTGCCTGTAGTCCCAGCTACTCGGGAGGCTGAGGCAGGAGAATGGCGTGAACCCGGGAGGCAGAGCTTGCAGTGAGCGGAGATCATGCCACTGCACTCCAGCCTGGGTGACAGAGCAAGACTCTGTCGGAAAAAAAAAAAAAAAAAAAGCTCTACACCAAACACAACTAACCTACAGAGCTAAAAGTCAGTATTTCCAGAAAGCGTACAGGGAATGGGGCTTCTAGGTGGTAAGAGTTTTGTGAAAATTCACTAGGGAAATATTTATAATTTCCTCTATGTATGTTGTACATCTACCAAATGTTTATTTAAAAATACGAAGGCATCAAGGTTAAGCATCTAACTTAATATCGACAGTCTAGAAGAAGAGTCCGGCAGCCCCTTGTCCAATGACTCTGCTCTACAGGTGGGACACTGAGGCACAGAGACCAAACAGTGTGTCTGAGGTTGACTCAGTGGTGGAACCAGGACAGAGAAAGGTCGCCAGCATCTTCTAGCACTTGGAGCCTCTTTTGCCTTTTCCTGTCAACATGAACTACTTGAGTTTTCTTTAGTTCCAGATGCCTTCATGATGAAAAATGAGAAGTGGGAAATCCTAAAAATAGATAGAAAATGATTTCTTAAAGACCCTTGCCAGCCTGCAGCATCCTTTAAGAACACTAAAAGAGGACTACCTCATGATTTGGTCAACTCCACCCCTAGGAAGGATCCTGAGATGCGTGGTCACCCTGTCTTTATAAGGGATAGCAGTGCTTGAGTATTAGTTCCAGATTTAAGTTGTTCCTTGGAGAAGCAGCGATGATATGACTGCCTGCTGATCATTACACTTACCAATGATAATATTAATAATTTCTTTCTTTTTTTTTTTTGAGACAGAGTCTCACTCTGTCACCCAGGCTGGAGTGCAGTGGCATGATCTCTGCCCTCTGCAATCTCCAACTCCCGGGTTCAAGAGATTCTCCTGCCTCAGCCTCCCAAGCAGCTGGAACTACAGGCGCCCACCACCACGCCTGGCTAATTTTTGTATTTTTAGTAGAGATGAGGTTTCACCATGTTGGCCAGGCAGGTCTTGAACTCCTGACCTCAGATGATCCACCTGCCTTGGCCTCCCAAAATGCTGGGATTACAGGCGTGAGCCACAGCGCCTGGCCAATATTAATGATTTCTAAGCACATGAATTCTCTTACCTCCAACCGGATCTACCTCAGGCCTAAATCCCATATCTTCCTCATCTCCCTCCACGCACCCATGAAGAGCTCTTTTACCTCAACTACAGAAGCCACCTTCTCCCAAAGAGTAGGCAAATGTCTCAGAGATCACTGTCAGCAGAGGACGTGACTCAGGAGTGCAGAGGTACAGGTGAGATTTGCATTTCAGGCCATTTCCCTCAGCACGCTACTGTTTAAGGTATATGTTTAACTACACACTGGTTATTTTTTGTGATCGAGTAGTAAAATGAATTGGATGTTGTCTTCCACTTTCCTGTCTTGAGAAACTGTTCTGTTGATAAATGGCCTTGCCATTTACATCTGCTTCCATAAACATGACTTACAGCACAGGGTGCTGTGCCCATATGCTGCTTTCAGAAATGTTGTTTAGAATAAAAGGCCAGTAAGGGTGGCATTTCTGAGCTCTGTGACCAGCCCTGTGCTTGGGTGTGATCCCTATTTCCAGCAGGGCCAGCTTGAGTGTCCTTGGCTGTGGAGGGACAGAAAAAGATCAAAAGGTCCCCTACAGTTTTCACCAGAGGCCAGCCCCTGTGCCCATCCTCCCAATTCAGACACAACCCGGGGGCCACAGGCTGCAGCCCTGAGCATCACCCCTGGGAGGGTCAGGGAAGGGCATCAAAGCCTTCCTGGGTCCACTCGTGCAGCTGGTCATCTCTCCACTAGGAGAGAAGAAGAAGGAGAGATGAAGGGTGACTTAACCTAATTCATCCATTTAGTCAACAAAAATACATGCAGTGCAAGTATGTATGGGCATTTTGCCATGTGCTGGAAATGTAGAGTTGAGTTACACATGGTCCTTGATTTCTAAGGACCTCATGGGGAGGACAAGCAGGTGAACAAGTGCTTATTAAATATTGATCCTGATGACTGGAATCAGCAGATTAATTCAGATCCTGCCTGAAGAAGCAGCGATCTCTGCTCCCCGCGTGCCAGCAGAGCTGGGCATAGGCACAGGCTGGGTCGGCCAAGCCCAAGGTGCACCCTGCTCTGTCCTTACACAGTCAGCAGATCTGGGAGAAGCTCCCATGCTTGTCTCATGAGTCTCCAGCCTCCTGAAGTGGGTCCTATTCCTCCTCATCCATCCCACCTAACTCCCCGAGGAGCAGACCTGCAAGAAGCTTGGAGGGCCCTTGCTGAGTCTGGTAACAGTAAGTAGAGTAGAGGAAGCTGAAGGCCCAGCGGCATTTCCAAAGCTGTGGATAATAGCAGGGTGGGTGGGCAGCAAGGCTTTCCAGCACAGCCTTGTGTACAGCACAGCTCTTATCTCAGGCCTGCTTACGGCGGAGGCCTCTAACCCTCGCCAAGACAAAATGTCTCTGTCTTAGATCATGAAAATATAACTACGACTTCACCAACTGGGCACTTCAAAATGGAGATCTCTGAGAAACACGTCCCTTACACACATAGAAGATTCCTATTGTCAAATAAAAACCAAACCCAGATTTAGGCAAGGAGAGACTGTATCCAAAAGAAACATTGCCATTGGGGGAAGGACTGTTGCATGGGGGAGGCTTTGACCATCAGACCTGCAAGTGTCCCAAAGGCCAGAAGGAAAGGAATTCTCTTTTATAGGGAGGGGTAGGCACGGCTATAAGGAACAGGATATGGTAAAAGGAGTGAGCTGGTGTCGTGAACCCAATGGTTAAGCAGAAACCATTCTCAGTGGACATGAAAAAGGATGGGTCTGCCTCTGGCAGTGGGACAGAATCCTGAGTACGGTTGGCCAAGTCAAGTTACTGAATGTTTTGTCCAGATTGGAGAGTGGGGACAAAGTTCAGCTAATTATTTATGAGGGTCTGTGCCTGGCCTTATCCCAGATAAACAAGGGGCATTCCAGGGTTTTATGTAAGTCACATGGGAAAGGGTGGATCTTGGCAGTAAGCTTTTTCCTGGGGAATAAAAAGATAAGGGAGGGGACAGGGGCTTCTTAGCCATGAGGTTTCCAGGAAAGCAGAGCTCAAGGAAAGTGTAACAATGCCACTATGAATTGTTTCAAATTACTTTTATTCAAATGTGTCATACAAATTGTTTTAGATAGCATATTGCTCATTATTGTTACATGATTAACATTAATCATCTTGCAAAACAATTCAGCACTGAAACAGTAGCAACTTAACCAAGCTGGTTTCTCTAAGGACTGGACATTTAGACAAGGATTTAAACATCCTCCTCTTGACATTTTCTTTTGCTGAAAATGATGGTTTTAGGAAATACACGTTGCAGACTTATCTGAACTGTGGCAGCTATGCCTTTGCTTGGAGGCAGGTGATACGTTCATTTCAACACGTGCTCAGTGTTGTCTAGGAGAAGAGCACCGTGCCAGGTCCAGGGCAAGGCGGGAGGAGAGAACACATGCCCTGCCTTCTGGTTGGGCCTTGAAGGTGGAAGGGCGGTGAGAGTGGGCACTGACAAAACAAATGGGGCCTCTCTGGCTGTAGATTGCAAGTTAAACATCATTCCCCAGTACTCTAAAGCGTGATGTTGATGCACAGCAAAGCAGCTGTGGAACTTGGAGCAGACAGCATGGCTGGGGAAAGGTCAGTCTTCAAGAATTTGTCAAAAGATCGGACCAACCCAGACCAACTGTGCATAGATCAAGGGAAGGACCATGTGGGAGGGGGACAAAAGCCAATCACCTCCCACCCCAAGAGTCCCATCCCGGGCTGAAGACTGAGAGGCAGAAGAAGCATGATGGCAGAGCTGAGGCCGGTAAGATTCATAGGCAATGGGGGATGCAGCACCGGGCCACCTTCCCTTAAAGCTTTCTGCACATTGTCTGCAGAAGCAAGCTGGGCAAAACACCAGGAAAGGATGAGCTGAAGAGAGCAAAACAAGAGAACAGCTTGAACCTAACTGGCTGTAATCTGGCTTTGTCACTAAAAGAATCCCTCAGGCATCTCAAACTCTCTTTATATGTATGATAGAATCCGAAATGATGCATTAGTCCACACACAGCTTGTTTAAGGGCTCACCATACATAAGGCCCCTCTGAGGAGTCTGGAAGCAGCACACGTGGCCGTGGCCTCGGGGAGTGAAGAAAGCGGGAGAAAATGATGAAATATGGAATGCTTAATGAAAGGCCCTGGAGGCCAAAAGCCGTCTTCCGTTTCTTCTGTACACACCTCAGGAGGCTGAGTATTCAATTAGGCACTTAATTAGGAAGCTTGTTTTTAATTCATCCACGGCATAAAATGCCATTAGGGTAGACATTCTGCAGGGCTCCATTGGCTGCCTCTGCGATCCTGCTGCTTCTCTGCATAGCACATCTCACTTCTTAGCACCCACATGCTTGGGAAGGGAGAACCCTGGTACCCTGGCTCACAGTGGCACTTTATCAAAAGGCATCTGCAGAAAAGCTGGCTGCCCGGCCACCCAGTGCAGCTGCCAATTACTGGCAAGAGGAAATCCGAATGGCACGTATCCCAGTCTGCATGGCCACGAGTCTGTAAGGGCTGCACTGCCAATGGCTGCAGAGACAAGCAAGAGGACAGTGACACTGCCACACTCCTGAGAAAGGGGTAGGGACAGGCTTTATTGGAGTCGCTTTCAGGCTGCCAGGAGGAACACCAGCTACAATCCAGCAAACTAGCATGCTTATCAAGGGTCCCTCATCCGGGCTTATTGAACACCAGGGAAGAGAGCCTCCCGGAAGCCTTCTGGTGGAATTGTGCTCCTGCTCTCCTCTGTCTTCCCAGGAAGCTTATTCCGGAGTGTCAGCAATGCAACAGCACACCTCTGTCCATGTCATAGATGGTCTGCCCACGTGTCAGGCCCAGAAACACAGTGGGGCCCAGGGAGGCCATGAATTAGTGAATTCAGCAACTAAAATGCCTGCTGTCCTTAGACCAGGAGCCCACCATCTTATCTTTTCTTTTTTTTTTTTTTGAGACAGAGTCTCGCTCTTTCACCCAGGCTGGAGTGCAGTGGCGTGACCTCGGCTCACTGCAAACTCCGCCTCCCAGGTTCACGCCATTCTCCTGCCTCAGCCTCCCAAGTAGCTGGGACTACAGGCACCCCCCACTACGCCCGGCTAATTTTTTGTATTTTTAGTAAAGACGGGGTTTCTCTGTGTTAGCCAGGATGGTCTCGATCTCCTGATCTCATGATCCGCCCGCCTCGGCCTCCCAAAGTGCTGGGATTACAGGTGTGAGCCACCGCGCCCAGCCGGAGCCCACCATCATAGGACAAGTGGGTTTCAATCAAATACCTTGCTCTTCAGGCAGATTGTGTCCGGATAGCACACAGCAAATGCATTCCATCAGCTTGTGCAGTTGGAGAAGCTGATGGCCCTTGGCTCTCAGCAGGCTCCTTCACCAGCATCCCTGCCCCGAGGCCAGCCGGCTTCCCTCCTGCAGCCAGGTCCTGAGCACCTGCCTTTCACCTTCACACCTGGCCACCATGTCTCTGCTTTTAACTGTCTACCAGCTGCTCCCTGGCCACAAATGCTTCCCTGTAACCCATATCCCCCCAGGAAACCTCTCACTGATTTCCTACACTGCAGAGTCCATAAAGTATTGTGAGAAAGACTGAAGGTCAGTTTGGGCAGTGCCCGCAGCTGGCCCAGGCACTCTTGCAGTAACACCTGCACCTCGATTTAGCGTCCTTAGCCCCAAAGACAGGCAGGCAACAGGGGCAAAGACAGTTAACAACAATGACTAAGATCTGGGGTGTCAGCCCCTCTGCACCCTCAGCCTGGGTCTCTAAGACCTGGTGGGGCCAGCAGAGGGGGATGGTGGTCTTTTAAAAGTTGATAAATTCATTAAAATCATGCAGGAAAAGAGCTGCTGAATTTAAAGCAAGCAAAAGCAGGACGGTGGGAACTTGACATTGACAATGAGGGCAGGCAGGGATGGAGAAAGTAAGAGGCTGGGCTGGATGGGGGAACTGTAGGCACGAGATGGAGGGAAAGCCAGGGGTCAGGCCAGCGGGGCTGGTGATGGGGCAAGAGGCAGAGAAAAAGGATTTGCTCTTCACAAGTTGTGCTGTGGTTTTTGCATTGGCCCTTTGGGTTTCTCTGATAAAATTCCAGTAAAGATTTACATTCCATATTCAGTTATTCTCAGCTGCTGGATGAATTTTATTTGAATGTTTCTCTGTTGAGACAGGATTACCTGGGTCCCACGTATATGCAGCTGACAAAGCCAAACACAGACTCTCTGACCTCCCGCTGTTGAACTTATGATTGATTAGATAACATTAAAACTGTTACCTGCCACGGATTAGGTAATGTCAACAAAAAATAAACTTCTACCCTTCCCCACCCAACTGACTGATGGACCCCTCTCTTGGCCTAAGACATTCCAAAGAAGCCTGGAAAACTAATTCAGGCCATGAGGGGAAGTTGAGTCAGACATGTCTCATGATACCCTCCTCCCTTTGGAATTCGGGAACAATTGACCAGAGATTCTGACAGAGTAGACCCTTTGTAGCAGTAAGAGACCAAATTCCAACCTGACTCTAGTACAGCATCACATGACAGATAGCAGGCCCTGAAAGAACCTGCAGTATTTTACCACAAAATGTACTCCTTTTGTTACAGGAAAGGAGTCCCGATCCCGACCCCAAGAGAGGGTTCTTGGATCTCCCGCAAGAAAGAATTCAGGGTGAGTCCACAGTGCAAAGCAAAGCAAGTTTATTAAGAAAGTAAAGTGTTGGAAGTGCAGCTACTCCATAGACAGAGTGGGGCATTTCCGAAAGTAAGAGGAGGAAACGTGTCCACCCTAGGTACAATGCTCGTATGTGTATGTATATAGGGTAAAAAAAGATCATGGGGAGATGTGCTCTGCTACAAGGGTTAGTAGTAAAGGATTAATTTTCTTCATTACCATGTTTTGCAAGAATCAATATTATTATACTTAAAGCAAAATTAGGAATGCCTTTATTCTCAAGATATTGGGATATCTGGCACTCCCAAGTCTGGATCTGTTTAGTAAACCTTCTCAATCTGTTCCCTGAGCCGTAAACCTCTAGCGGCTAGAAATACCTAACTTTCTGGGAATGCAGACCAGCAAGTCCCAGCCTTATTTCCCTAGCCCTCACCCAAGATGGAGTCGCTCTGGTTTGAACACCTCTGACACTTTGACATATTTTGAAATGGCCCTGCAATGCTTTCTCTTGTGGGGGAAATTTACTTTGTGTAGAGAATCCACCTTCCCTTCCAGGCCTTTTCCTGATCCAGGAGAGAACTAAGATTCTGGCACCTTTTAAAGGTCTGAATAGGAAACATTTGCCATCTATAGCATCTAAGGGCAGCTACCAAAGAGATTTCACCTACATAATTAGAACCTTGATGTCCACAACCCCAGCACTCCTTTCGATTCATTCCAGGTCTTTAGATAATAATTCTTTCAACCAATTGCCAATCAGAAAACCTTTGAATCCACCTATGACTTGGAAGCCCCCTGCTTCAAGTTGTCCCACCTTTCTGGACCAAACCAATGTATACCTTACATGTATTGCTTGATGTCTGCTTATAACTTCTGCCCCTCTAAAATGTATAAAACCAAGCTCTAACCCAACCACCTTGGGCACATGTTCTCAGGACCTCTTGAGACTGTGCTTCAGGCCTTGGTCACTCATATTTGGTTCAGAATAAACCTCTTTAAACATTTTACAGAATTTCACTCTTCGTCAACATTAAAATTAGAACTTTTTGGCTGGATGCAGTGGCTCATGCCTGTAATCTCAGCACTTTGGGAGGCCAAGGCAGGTAGATCACAGGGTCAGGAGTTCAAGACAAGCCTGGCCAACATGGTGAAACCCCATCTCTACTAAAAATACAAAAATTAAATTAGCTGGGAGTGATGGGGCATCCCTGTAATCCCAGCTACTTGGGAGGCTGAAACAGGAGAATTACTTGAACCCAGGAAGTGGAGGTTGCACTGAGCCAAGATGGTGCCACTGCACTCCAACCAGCCTGGGTGACAGAGCAAGACTGTGTATTAAAAAATAAATAAATAAATAAATTAATTAATTAAATTAAATAAAAAAAAACTTTTTTCCCCCTGAGACTACTTAACTACAAAGAAAAACAATCCTCATTCCAAAAACTGATGCAGACTTCCTCTTCTGTGGAACAACCCTAACTGTGAGTCAACTCCTCTGCAACTGGTTAACCATCCCTGTAAAATTCCAAGATAACCCCCCAGCCACGACACTGCTCTTCAGATCTGGGGTGTTCTCCTACGGCGACAGCCTAAAGTCAGTCTCCTCCCTCACCCAACTTTGGCCTTTGATGCAGCAGTGGAGACAGCATCCCATTTTTGGACAGTGAGATGTACTCCCCTCTCTCCCACATCCCCATCCATTTAGCTGCTTCTCCCAGGCACTAAGATCCAGAGTCCCTCTCTGGCCTACAGTCTGGCGGGATCAGACCCTGGTTCCTCCCTCACTCATCCTGCTCATGCTACAGACCTCCTGGTTGTGACAAGAACCCTGGCTCAAGACAGCCGTTCAGATGTTCCCTCCCAACCAACCTGTTTAAATGACTTGACTCCATTTTCCCCAAAACTTGTCACTCCTGAATGTATTAATTTCACTTACTGTCTCTTCCACTTGAAAATTAACACCATCAGATCACTGCCCAGGAAACAGGCACGCAGACAGACTCAGTGAGCACCTCCAGTCCCCCCCACCACCAACCACACAATGAGGAGGGGACTCCACCCCAGCCTCATGCCAGTGCAGGTGAGGTATGGAGGTGACAGTCACATGGGGCAAGGACCCCTGCTGGGGCATGGTGACATGGGAAGAACTGTGATTATATACAGCACAACAAATGTCCTGCAGAAAATGTAAAAGTCGGAAATGTGAGAAAGTGTTCAATCGGTCTTCCTTATTCTGGACTAAGCTACTTTGAAAAAGTAAGAAGCTGCTGAAAATTGACATTGTGGTGTATAACAGCCAGTTCTGGGCATGTTCAGCCAACAGTTTCAAGACCCAGACTAAAACACTGCTGGTTTTAGATGTTGGGGAGCCAGTGTCAGGGTGACAAAGGCCATGCAGTGGGCAGGCCGGCCTGGAACTGACTGAGGGGAGCAGTGAGCTGTGTTCTCAGTGCAGAATCACCCAGAAGTCAGTTTTTATGGAAAGAACCCATATAAGAATTAAATAGGGAGGTTACCTAAAAACTGTTTTTAAGTTGTACCTGTTTACCTAAAACTAACTCTCTCCAATTTGAAATTAAAGAAATAATGCTATGCTTATCTTAAATCTAGATTTAACATCTATTAAAAAAATGAGTATTCTCGTTTGATCACATGAGTTCTTTCTCAACAGCAAATGAGAATTTTGATCTGGAAAAGATGACATTTCCAGAAAGTTCTATTTCTGCCTGTTGCTCCCCACTCAGTACAATCATGAATCTTGGAAACTTGAGATGACCAAAGGAGAACTCTGAAACGTGGATGAGGAGGGTGAACTGGTTTGGAATCCAGGGTAGGAGGGAAAAATATAGTGGTGGGGCACCCACACCCTCCACTCAATGGAAGAAGGTAACCCAGCCAGAATGATTCCTGGCCCATCCTAGCTACAGAAGACAGCCCAGATGGGCTCTCTCTTCCTTCAAGCTGAACACGAGTCCCACCTACAATACCAGGTGAGCCCAGAAGAACCAACTAGGGAGATCAATCTGAATCTCCACTGACAATAAGTGCTCCTCTTCCCATCAATGAGCCTGATGAATCCCTTCCCCAACCCAGAGTCACTGAGGCCAGGATGCACCTATGAGGAATATCCTGCTCCCAAACTACCTGGGCTGGGAAATGCTCATGGTCGGCACTGCTCCATAGTTGGGGGAGAACCTCAAAACAAATGAGCAAGTCAGAAGATCCCCTCCTCCTAGAGACACCAGGTGGCCTGACCTGGGTATTTTCTCCACATCCTCAAGCAGCATTAGCAGGGAGCAGTGGAAGCATCAACACCAATAATAAAGCAAGCAGACCAAAATAGCATGGCATCAGCTCCCAAAACTAGACAGTCATTGGAGCTGCAGTGCACAAAAGTACACCAGGACCTTTGTGCCAAACCTAAAAAGGGTAACTGCTTGCTAAAATACAACTTTTAAATATAATCCATAATGTCCTAATAGCCAGTTTTTCCAGTATATAATTATAGATCATCTGTCATGCAATGATCCAGAAAATTAGAACTTGGATAAGAAAAGACAATCAACTGATGCCAACACTAGGAGAAGTTAGTTGTACAAATTATATGACAAGGATTCTAAAGCCTATATTACAAAATGATTCAATAGGCAATGAATAAGCAATAAATAAATGAACCAAATGAAAACTAAGCACTGAAAAATACGATAATGATAAAATAAAAATAAAATACTTGCTGAACGTGTTCAACAGTAGAGTGGAGATGACAGAGTATAGAATTAGTGAACTTGGGGTCAGATCAATAAAATTCATCCAATATGAACACAGAGAGAAAATACTGGAAAAAAAAATGAACAGAGCCTTAAAGACTGTAATTCAACATTTGTATCACTGGAGTTCTAGAAGAGGAAAAAGAGAATAGGGCTGAAGGAGAATCTGGATAATTGTTAACTGAAAACTTCCCAATTTTGGTAAGAGAAATCTAAAGTTCACAAAACTGAGAAAACTTCAAAAACAATAAACTCAAAGAAATCCATACTAAGCCACAACATAATCAAATCCCTGATATTAAATAAAAAGAAGAAATTCCTGAAAGCAGCAAGAGAGAAATGACAACTTATCTGTAAGGGAAAATCAATTTGAATGACAGTACATTCCTCATTAGAGAACATATGGGCACAAGGAAGTAACAGAGCATTTCTCAAGGGCTGAAAGAAAAGAACTGTCAACTAAGAATGCTATGTCCAGTAAGACTTCCTTCAAGAATGAAGGTGAAATGAAACTCTTCTAAAATGAAGAAAGACTGAAAGAAGTTGTTGCAAGTAGATCTAGCTTAGTGAATGAATGGCCAAATTCCTTCTTATGAGTTCTAGCCACCAGAATAAGGCAAAAAATATATATTAAAGGCATAAAGATTGAGAAGGCAGAAATGAAAATGTCCCTATTAGTAGATGACATAATGATCTACATAAAAAATACCAAGGAATTTTTTTTAATTTTATAACTAATAAGTGAACTCAGCAAGGCCATGGTATACAGGATCTACACACACAAATCAATCACATTTCTACACATTAATTATGCACATTTGGAAACTGAAATTTAAAACACAGTACCTTTCTCTTCAAAGAATATTAAATACTCAATTATAAATCTAACAAAACTTGTCCAGGTTATGCACACTGAAAATTGTAAGATGTTGATGAAAGAAACCAAAAGAGACCTAAATAAATGGAGAGACATATCATGTCCAAGGGATGGAAAGTTCAACATAGTAAAATTGTCGATTCTTCCCAAATTATAAGTTTAGTGTGATTTCTATCACCTCAGGTCAAGTTTTTTAAAATAGGCATAAGCAAGCTTATCCTAAAATTTATTTGCAAGCATAGGCTTTAGCAAAGACAATCTTGACCAAGAGTTAAGTGGGAAGAATCACTCTATCTCCCTCTGATCCACAAGCCCATGCCTCTTTTCTCCACTTAAAGCCATCTAGTGACTGCACCTTGGTCAGTTCCCTCACAAACTGATGTGTATTTGTCTCAAGATTCATCCCTCAATACCCATCATTTTCTCCAGGGCTCTTACAAGATACTAACGTATCCTGGATAAAGAAGTAGAAAGTCTCCTTCAAGACAAATTAACCTGTCTATTGAAAAAGTTACAGAACTACACCCCCCTTTGGAGTGCACTTAGGAAATGGAATCTAAGTATATTACATCCCAGAGGATAAAATACAAGGCTTGAATGGGCCGAATTCCTGGACAGGCACACTCACCGGGAGTTTGAGACTTAATGTGTTAGCTTGACCACTTGGAACAGGCATTATTAATATGCACAGTTGGTTAATACTGGGCATATAGAGAAAGGAGTCCAAAGGCTCAGATTTTTATGTGTCCCCTACTCAGTTGTCCCCTAGCATTCCCTGCAAGAGAATCCAGTGGACACTTCCTGCATTGAAGCATTAATAAATGCAGTGTTGCGGGAGCCACCGGTGTCCTTAGAAGTCTTTGATATCTGTCCTTTGGAGGCTGTTGCTGACAGTAGGAGAGGCAGTAATGGAATAAAGTTATCTTTTCTCAGTGGGAATAATGGGATTCCAAGGTGGTAAAGACCAAGGGTGTGCTTAATTGTCATAGTCAAGGTTGGCACAGTTACCACATTATGCTTCAGAGGTCTGTGCCAAAAGGCAAGTGGATCACAGAGCTCAAAGCAATGGCTTCTATGGGAAGCTTGACATAGAAACTTGGAGAGAATCTGGACCTGGGGAGAAGCTTCAGTCATCATAAGAAGGATGAATGACACAAGCTGCTTCCCAGACCTGAGAGTGTTCCTAGCCTCACAGGTCATTGATTGAAGAGAGGTCAGCCAGGTGCATTTGAGAAAGATCCTGCAACAGACCCACAGATGCATTTACTGCTCTTCCCACACCTTCCTCAGAGGGACCTGTGGCCATTTATCGGGCGACTTTTGCATTCCAGTAAGAAATATCTAGATGGTCCTAATGGTTTTAAATTTTCCCTGATTCTCAGAGACCCAAAACATCCTCTGGTCCTTAAGACAGAATAGAGGCTTATGTTGGTCAAGTGACAGGTGCATTCTTGTGCCAAGTCCGCATAATAATTGGTCCTATGAAATGGTGGACCCTTCCTATGGTTATTCCCCTTCTCCAGAATGAATGCTGAGAGAGGTCATGTTAAATAACCATCAGAATTACCAAGTTTGTTTCCTATTACATGAGGAAGTTGCCCATCTCACACCAAGATGGCAACACAAAAGAAATACAACATCCTGATGGTAATTTTAGGAGTGACTTAAAATTACCCTACAAAGTGAGAAACAATTGTACCAATCATCAAAAAAAAAAAAAGAAAAAAATGCAATTCTTGATGGTCCACTTTTAATTTCATAGGCAGCATATGACATATTGGATTCGCTGCTCTGACCCATTAGCAGGTAACCTCCCAAGGCTGCAAGGTTCAAGGTGGACCAGAGCAAGCAAGTGCAGCTCACAGGTCCAGGTTGCCACGCTGGCTGCCCTGCCACTTGGGCCTTATGAAATAGCACAGCACAGCTGCAGATATCCCAAGGGCAGACACAGACACTGTAGGGAGATGCTGGCAAGCCTTGAGGGAGAGTCAGAGCGCAAACCTCAGGATCTGAATGAAGTCCCTGCCTTCCTATTCTGACTAGTGTACTAGTCTTCTCTAGAAAAGCAGCTCCAGGCTGCCACTGGGCCTTGGTGCAGGTTGAAGATCTGATTGTGGAAAACAGAATAACTACAGGACTTGGACTGTGCATTACAAGCCAAGGGCTATCTGATCCGCTGAACCATCAAGTCAGATGTGCAGTGATCTTCTGTTATGAAGTATGTTGCATTTACAAGACTGGGCCCCAGCAGATCTGGAAGGCACACATGCACTGCAGGAGGAAGTGGCTCAGATTCCCATGGACTCTGCTGTTGCCACGTTGCCTGCATGGGGCCATGTGTCAAAGGTAAGGCACAGCTCCTCATGCAAGCTCAGACAGGACCAGATCCTCGTCTGCAGCACACAGACCCTTCATCTGGATTTTCACGGTGAATTCAGACGGTAAAAGTGTGTCCTCAGAGTCCCTGTGACCTTTAGGACTTTATGCACATGATGTCGGGCAGACTCTAGCAAGGACAACTGCCTGTGGCAGTCCAACATTTATAGCAAAGGCGCAGCTGGCTCCTTTGAGGTTGTCTTTTTCCATCATAATGACACAGGATTTAATAAGCACTAGATTGTTCACCTAATAATTCTGGAGACAGTGTCAGGAGGGAGTATGGGCAAGCTTGCGTGGTCTCTTGGATGGAAAAGCTCATGGCACTTTTAGTGTCTCCTTTCTTCAGAAGTGGACTTTTCATCTGCTGAGGAGCAAAACACTGCATAAAGCTGAGTATCTTCCATCTGCTCCTCCTGCCACACTCCCATTCCCAGACAGCATCAGCAGTGCTTCCTGTCCCCTGGCTTCCAGCTAGTTCAGTCCATGGACAGAGGGAAGCCATGGGAAGAAAGGCATAAACTCAGGATGATTCCCATGGCCCACCCCCCACCCCACGCCCTGGCTGCCAAGTGTCTCATGCTGGCACAGCCCCAGCAGAAGACCACGGGTCCAGTCCAGTCCCTGTGGACACAGCTCCCTGCATCTCCAGGTCCTGGTCCCCCCCTCCCCCTCAGAGGCCCACAGCTGCCTCCTCTCACTGGCCCTAAAGGATTGCACCATCCCTGGCTGCAGTCACTTGCACTTACCCAATGTGGGCAGACACCTATTTCCAGCCAGTTCTCTGGCTGCTGCACTAGGGAAATGGAATCAAAGAGCCAGGCAGTGCTGAGGGCCTGTCTGATGCTTGAGATCTTCATTTAAAAATAAAACCAGCCATCCCTGTGGGATGATTCACCTCAGCAACATTGAGGGGCAGTAAAGGTAGCACGGAGCCAGTTTGTTGGTTGACTTTTAAATTTTAGAGCATAAACAAACAACTAAGCTACGAGGGAGTTGATAGGGGAAGTTAAAATGTCTGGGGCCAATGAACGAGAGGTTCCAGCAGGGGCAAGTATCGTTTTAGAGGGTAACCTGGGGTAAATGACTGGAAGTGTTGGAGTGTCAGAGAAAGACCACAGAGATGAAGGACCCTAGGCAGGTCCTGGGGACCCAGGGTGGGTGTAACATGGAGGGGAGTGGGGGAAGGTGGTGGGGGGCAGAGAAATCAAAACTGTGGGGCATGAATAGGAACCTCAGGGGAGGCTGGGGGTATGAGCAAGAGGGAGAAATGGGCCTGGAGCTAATGGTTTTTAAGAATGAGAAGGGATGGGCCGGGCGTGGTGGCTCATGCCTGTAATTCCAGCACTTTGGGAGGTCGAGGCGGGTGGATCACGAGGTCAGGAGATCGAGACCATCCTGGCTAACACGGTGAAACCCTGTCTCTACTAAAAATACCAAAACAAAATTAGCCAGGCATGGGGGCGGGTACCTGTAGTCCCAGCTACTTGGGAGGCTGAGGCAGGAGAATGGCGTGAACCCGGGAGGTGGAGCTTGCAGTAAGCTGAGATCGCACCACTGCACTCCAGCATGTGCGACAGAGCAAGACTCTGTCTCAAAAAAAAAAAAAAAAAAAAGAAAAAAGAAAAGAAAAGGAAAGAAAGAAAGAAAAAAGAACAAGAAGGGATGACTGAAGAGTAGAGAGAGGCACCAACGAGGAGAGGCAGTGGGTGGGAGACGGGGCCTGAGCGTTGTAGGGGATGACGTGTGAAAGGATGAAAGAGCAGACGGGAGCTGAGCTGGAAGGAGCCAGACACGAGGGAGACCAGTGCTGCTCCCAGGCATCCTGATGTGGGATAGAAGAGGAAACAGTGCTTTTCAGTGACCGGCTCAGGGACATCCAGGTCCAGTGAGACCAAGCAGAGTGCAGGCAGTGCAGGAGCGGCAGGGAGAACCCTTCCCTGGACAGACTGTGGCAGGGGCTCCTCTGGGACATCCAGTCAGCTGCACCTGTCTGGAGGCTTCTGTGTGATGTTGTCCAACACCATATTTTAAAATAAACTAGGCTTGCACGTCAGCTTTGCTGTCAAGGAATTCAAAAGGCATATAATCATAAACACTCCCAACCTTTCAGGGAAGAACTAGGTTGCCATTCTACAATACAGACTGTAAACAGTAGACAGGGACACCCATCCTGAGGGTGCCCGTGACAGAAATGGGACCAGAAAGGTCTCCTGCCTTGCAGTTCTTAGTGCCCTGAGCATCTTGGACCTTTTGAAGTCAGATGCTTGACACACAATCACTTCAGAGCAGTGTCCCCATTTTCATTCCAAGTTATCATGCACAGAAGATCAGAAACTGAAGAAGGGCTTCTTCCTCTGGGGCATAACCATGATACCCATGAGGCAGAGCAGAGGAGACCTCGGAGGAAGCACAGGGTTCCCCCTTGATCTTTGTTCTCATTACCCTTGCTTCACAAGGAATGCTTCACAAAAGAACTGCATTTAATAAACACTGACTGAGCCACAGCGTCCTGCAGGGAGAGCAGGACTGA
Organism: Nomascus leucogenys; assembly: GCF_006542625.1. Classification (NCBI taxonomy): domain Eukaryota; kingdom Metazoa; phylum Chordata; class Mammalia; order Primates; family Hylobatidae; genus Nomascus; species Nomascus leucogenys. The sequence goes on from NC_044386.1 coordinate 76,007,834, forward strand.
GGGTATCGACTGTACGTCTGCGTAATTGATGGAAATAGCATGCACCACTTGCAAAATGGAAAAATCGTTACCCTAAGCTGTTAAATATGTAAAATATCCTTAAAAGATACCTATGACCTTCTGCAAGTCAAATTTCTGGACTTTTAATTAATAACTTTAAAACTGCAGAGAAAAATATAAATGGATAAAATGCAATTTTATATAATGTAAACTACTCCAAAGCCTTTTATCAAGGAACAGTTTATTTTAATATATAAAATGTTTCCTTACGAGCAGTAAACCTTTTCGCAGAAAGTCTATACTCAGAGAGCATACAATTTGAATGCTGATTATTTTAACAAGAAAAGTGATTACAAGAAAAACAAACTGTGTTTAGCCTCAGGAGAATTGACAATTAAACAGCACAATCAATTTTGGGTGGATGTGTGTCTTTTCCTATGTATAGCAGGAAGGGTTTTGAAACATATGTATTTTTCTGGAGGGGAATTTTGAGTAAGTTATCTCACATTTTTCTACATTTTGTCCTTGGGGAGAAAGGACACACAGAGGAGGCCATGGTGTTCCAACATTTGCTGGAATTAGAGTTTTAGTGTCAAGGTCTATTCCACTGTGTCTCCGTAGCATCTCCAGGGTAAGCACCTTTTCTTCTCCAAACAGTGGGGTCAGGGTAGTTTTATGACTGACGGGTTGTGATGGATGAAGTTTCCTTTAGTCTTCGAGCAATAGATGGATGTCTATTAATTCCATCCCACCACCACATGAGCCACAAGGAGATAACACATCCCAACAGTGCAGGACACAACCATCATTGGGAAGCCCAACCTGAAATACAAAGAGAAATGAGTTATGGCATCTGAAATCTGGACAGCCCCATGAGATATGGACTCATAGCTCATGAGAACATGGCCTTAGCACCTTTGCATTTTCACAATGTCCACTACCTTTTATTTCTATAAATCAGAAAGTTAGTTTTAGACAAAATTATGTGAATTCATGCTTCTATTAGACATCCTCCATTGTGTGCAATTTTATTTGAGATCTGCTTAAGGTTTTCTCAAATTTTTAATGGCTATATGGAGCCTCTGTTTGTTCATCTATAATATTAGACTGTTGGTCTTTCAATGCCATGTGCTGGGCCACTATTTAAATCTCTGGATGTTTCCTCTACTTGTGTCATCTTCCAACTTTTCTTCTCTGGAGATTTCCTAGAGATCCCACCTTCCCACAGGCTCCTGAAGTCCCTCACACTTAAGGCCAAGGAGAGCTTGAGAAGCAGTGTTGGAAAGTAAGGTCAACTGTTGTCTAAGGAAAGGCAGAGGGAAGAAGAAGTTTTTCTTCTGTAGTCAGTGAGGTGTGCGACGTGTAGACAAGGAGGGTATGCACAGATACAAAAGCAGTCATGAGGAGACGGAAGCATCCCTCATTGTGTGCCTCCTCCAATGTACCCGCATCTCCACAAATTCCTACCCCAACTTCCAAGCACTGACAGATGCCACTTGGCATGGGTAATGCATGCTCTGTAGCCATTGCTCAGTGCTGCCTGATCACTAAGGGAAGCCCCTGCAAATGTTACAATTTTGGTTTCAAAAGGCTTAAGTTTTAGCAGTAAGAGCCTAGCATGTGGTAATTATAAAGACATTCTCTCTTCCATGGCCATAAGTGTAAGAAGAGGCTACTCAGAAAGAGCCACAGCAAGGGTTCCTCAACAGAGCTACAGTTAAACACAAAAACTGATTCCATGAGCGAGACAGCTCCCGAAATTATAGAGCAGACTTGGGCATTTCAAGAAAGTGGTAGGATTCTCTTGGCTTCTCTTCTGAACACATTTTATTTTACAAAACAAACAAAAAGAAACACAGAACATATTTTGGGAAAACTACTTAAATTTCTTGAACTTTATCAACTTTGTTTTTGAAAATAGCTGAACATGTTTGCAAAATGTCAGCCCTGATCATTGAGTTCTGGAAAAACACAACCCACGACAGTGTCTGGTCACTCCAGGCATCACAGACATCAATGCAAGCCTTCATGGAAGCACAAAGCCTTTGTTCCTCTGTGACAGATTGTGTAGAGTGAGTCAGTGTCAGGTAAGATGCTGAGAATCTCAATCCGGGTGCTGAGACACCTGGCCATGTTTTAGAAGCAAATTTGCCTTGCCAAGGGGTGAATTCCACAAAAAGCAGACCTGGCTTGAGAAGAAGCCCAAGACTGGAGAAAGTTCCTGGTGAGTGGTTTTGCCGTGCTCCCAAGTGAGAGCCACTGATGTCTCGGGGATGGCACCAACACAGAGAAGAAGCATCAGCTAGCATCACCAAACATTTTCATTTCACCCAGAACTGATGCAAGCACTCAGACCCATCGGAAACCCTACTCTCCCTTACAACATCTAGTCACTGTGACACTCTCCATGCACAGGAGCCTCTCAGCTGCCCACAGTGCCTTCTGGAATTGGCATCATCACACCTACTGGAGAGGTGGGATATTGAGAAGTAAGCAGGCTTGCCTGGGTCTCTCAGCTAGTTTGCTCTGGTGTGACAATCCAAATGCATCAGTCTAACTCTAATTAGACTGTGTGATTAAGAGTGTGTACTCCTAATCACTACATATGCTGCCTCCCTGTGGACATGGATAAACCATAACAATGGCAACCTGCCATTAGTAGGTAAATGACTTACTGAATATCTGTTGTATGCTAAGGGCCTCATAGACTAGACGTTGACGTTATCTATTATTTCCCAAACATGGTGAGGCATGTAATGTTACCCCTATTATATAGATGAAGCAACTGAAGCTTGCATATAGTAGGGAACTTGACAAAGGCCACCACCAGTAAAAGGCAGAGATGGTGTCTTGGAATATTCTTCTGGCTTCAAAACCCAAATGCATTTTCCCAGCAGAGACAGGTACCACAATACACTAGCTTAGGGCTCTAGTTTTCAATTCCTGCTCTTGCCCAGTGGCATCACCTTGGAAGAGTATTAAATGTCTCCATAACTCAATTTCTTTATCTATAAAATGAAGGTAATAATAGTACCTAAGAGTGCTATGAGGATTCCATGAGTTCACCCTTATAAATCCTTTAGAACAGTGTTTGGCCACATAATGAGCCCTCAACAAGTTTTAGCCACAGACCAGTGCTAGCAAACCGGGACACCTGTTTTCATGAGTTCGATTTGTTGATTGTTGTGTCTTGGCATAGACACAACAAACCGGGACACCTGCCCCGAAGTGCATGCTGACTGGGATTACAAAGTGCCCAAAATCACAGAGTAAGTCTGGAGCACCTCCCTGGTGCATGAGTTGTGTTTGGTGGTAAGGAATTTAACGATACAAATACATAAGGGTTTACCAGAGGAGATAATTTTACTCTCAAATTAAAGACGATAAAGCAGGCTTCTAGTTCTCAAGCAAGATGAAGTGGATGCATTTCTTCCAATTCCTCCCACTAAGCAGAGCCAAAAGCCTGGCATTTTATAGAAAACAAGCATAAGGAGACCGTAAAGATGAAGAGGAGGCAGATCAGCTGGGGACCTTGGGATCCCAAAGAATGGCATGGAGGAGGGTTTCCTTTTTGTTTCCCCTCATATATCCTAGACTAGGTGCTGGGAAGCTGATATGTCAGTGGGTACTAGAAAGAAAACAAATAGCCCCAAGAGAAGTCTGCTCTCCCTAGCCATAAAGCCAGGAAAGGGCACTAAAGCTAGACATAACACTCCTAGATAATAACCGCTCCTGCCAAATTCACAGGAAAAAAAAAATAGGCTCCTTGGTGAAGGCCAAGTGGGAACCAGAACTTCCACACTCACCAGGCTGTAGCAAGCCCCTCTCCTGTGGTAACAGCAGAGACCACATGATACCACATGGGGATCCTGTGACCCAGGGGTGTTTCAAGTTGAATGAGAAAAGCCAATCAACAGAAGACAATACTGAGGTGACACAGATGTCGAAATTATCTGAAAAGGATTTCAAAGCAACTACCATAAAAATTCTTCAACAAGCAATGACAAACACACTTGAAATAAATGAGAAAAAAATGGAAAGTCTCAGACGAGAAATTGAAACTATAAAGGAGGACCACATGGAAATTCTTCAGTTCAACTGAAGTAAAACTCTAACGGAATGGGCACAATAATATAATGGAGACTATAAAGGAAAGAATCGGTGAACTTGAAGATACAACAACAGAAATTGTTCATCTGAAAAATGAAAAAAGACTAAAAGAACAAAAGGAACCAACCCTCAGGGATCTGTGGGACATGAACAAAAGATCTAACATTTCTATCATTGGAGAAAGAGGGCAGGGATGAAAAAGTATTCAAAGAAATAATGATTAAAAAATTGGTAAAAGATATAAACCTAGAGATTTAAGAAGCTGGTAAAATCCTAAAAAGGCTAGGCACCCCCCAAAATCTATGCCAAGACACAACAATCAACAAATCAAACTCATGAAAACTAAAGAAAGGTAAAATTTCTTAAAAGCAGTGAGAGATAAATAACAATTTACCTATAGAGAAAAACCATAAGTTTCTCCTCAGAAACCATGGAGGCCAGAAAAAAGTGGCATAATATTTTTAATTGCTAAAAGACAAGATCCATCAACCCCAATTTCTATATCCATCAAAAATATCCTTCAGGAATAAAGGGAGACTCAAGATACTCTCAGATGAAGAAAAACTAGAAGAACAGCAGACTTACCCTCAAAGTACTGCTAAGAAGGTCTTCAAATAGAAATGAAATGATAAAAAGAAGGAATCTTGGAGTAACAAAAGAAAGAGCAAATGCACTGTTAAATATGATAAACTTTCCTTTTCATTTTGAGTTTTTAAATTATGTTTGATGGTTGACACAAAATAAATAGCAAAATAGTAAAAGCACAGGTAAAGATAAACCACGCAAACAGTAATCAAAAGAGTAGGAATGGCTATATTAATATCACATGAAGTATATTTCAGAGCAAAGAACATTTCCAAGGCAGAGAGGGATATTACGTATAGATAAAACAGTCAATCCACCGAGAGATCATAGTTATCCTGAATGTGTATTCACCAAATAACTGAGCTGAAAAATTGAAACAAAAACTGACAAAATGACAACAGAAAGTAAATGACAAGAGAAAGTGGCACATGCACAAATGGATTGTAGACTGACAAATCCACTATTATAGATGGAGACTTTTACTCTCTCTCTCTGTAATTCATGGAAGAACTAGAAAGAAATTCAGCAGAGAAAACTCAACAATATCTTCCAGCAATCAAATCTTGCTGATACTACAGAGTGCTCCAGCCAGCAACAGCAGAATGCACATTCCTTTCAGCATCCAAGAAACATTTAGCAAGACAGATCATATCCTGGACCAAAAAATAAACATCAACAAGTTTAAAAGAATTAAAATTATACAGAGGGTTTTTTTTCTTACCATAAGCAATCAAACTAATTTTGATTTCAAATTTGATTTGATTTGATTTGCTAATTTGATAAGAAATCAGTAACAGAAAGGCAACCAGAAACTATCCAAGCATTTTCAAATTAAATATTATACTTCTAAATAATTCATAGATCTAAGAGATTGTCACAAGGAAAGTAAAAGAAAACACATGGAACTGAATGAAAATGGAGCATCATTTTCTAATTTATGATCTCTATGTTACCTCAACCCTATAAAGAAAATCATCTAGGAAAAGAAAGCAAATTAAGAACTACAGCTAACATGTCACTTGTTGAGAGGGAAACGTATAGCACTAAATGTTTGTATTAGAAAAAAGAAAAGGTCTTAAATCAATAATTGAAGTTCCCATCTTTAGGAAATAGAAAAAGAATTTAAAAATAAACCCAAAAACAAGCAGAAGAAAAGAAATAATAAAGATAAGAGCATAAATTCATGAATTTAAAAATAGGAAAACAGTGGAGAAAAATCCACGAAACAAAGTTGATTTTTGAAAAAGATCAATAAAATTAACCAACTTCTAGAAGGACTGACAAGTAAAAAGAGAAAAAAGACAAATGGTCAGTATCAATGAAACAGGAGTTATCACAAAAAACCTTCAGGGTTTAATCAAAAGATTAAAAGTTTCTCATATTAACTACAGTTGTACTATTAACAATTGTATACATATATATTTAACAACTAGAATGAAATAATTTAAATCACCCTATATATATTAGAGAATTTAAACTGGTAGTTAGAGACCTTCCAAAAAAGAAAATTGTACAGCCAGATTGTCTCACTGGTTAATTCTGTGAAATATTTAAAGAACTAACACTAATTCTATACAAATGCTTCCAGAAAATAAAAGGGGAGGGAACATCATTTTCTAACTTATTTTATGATCCCTGTATTACCTCAACCCTATAAAGAAAATCATCTAGGAAAAGGAAGCAAATGAAAAAACTACAGCTAACATAATACTTAATAATGAGAAACTGAATTGAATGCTTCCCCCCCACAGGATTCTCACCACTCTTATTCAACATAGTACTGAAAGCCCTAGTCAGTATAATAAGATAAAAGACTCACAGACCAAAATAGATGAAATAAAATTCTCTCTATTTGCAGATGACATGATAGTTTACATTAAAAAAATCCCAGGAAATAGGAAAAAAAAAAAAAGCAAAACAAAACACTTCTAAAACTAATCAGTGAGCAGTAAGTTCAGCAAGGACCGCAACACAAGTTCAACATTCAAACCTTATTTTTTCGTATATACTACCAATGAATACATAAAAATTAAAATTAAAAACACGATACCACTTAAAATCACTCCAATTAAAATTAAACAGGCATAAACTTAAATCTTGTTTTAAACTTAAATCGTGTTTGTAACTTACAGCACACCAGCGTCTGTGTGCTGTAAGTTACAAAATGGTGATAAAAAAAAAAAACCCAAAGCAGTTCCAGATAAATGGAGAGACATAGAGTGTTCATGAATGGAAGACTCAACATAGACAAAATGTTAATTTGCCCCAAATTGATTCTAGGTTTAATGCAATTCCTAGCAGGAATTTTTCTAGCCATAGACAAGCTTATCCTAAAATGTATATGGAAAGGCACAGGCTCTAGAATAGCAAAGACAATCTTAACAAAGAAGAATTGAATGGGAGACCCACTCTATCCAACATGAAGGTCTACTATGTAGCACCAGTAATCAAGGCAATACAGCACGGATGCAGATATAGACACATGGATCAATAGGCCAGAACACAGAACCTGAAAACAGACCCACAAAGACATGCCCAACTTATTTTTTTTAAGATACGGGGTCTCACTCTGTCATCCAGGCTGGAGCGCATTGGCGTCATCACAGTTCCCTACAGCCTTGACTGCCCAGGCTCAAGGGATACTCTTGCCTCAGCCTCCCAGCCAGCTGGAACTACAGGTGCCAACATGCCCAGCATGCCCAACTTATTTTTGAAAAAGATGCAAAAGTGAGTCTTTGCAAGAATAGACTTTTCTTTCTTTATATTTGTATAAATGTAAGGGGTATAAGTGCAGTTTCATAACATGGACATATTGCATAGTGGTGAGGTCTGGGCTTTTAGTGTAATATCACCAGAACAATGTACTTTTAAGTAATTTCCCATCCCTCACCCTCTCCCACCCTCCCACCCTTCTGAGTGTACAGTGTCTATTATTCCATACTCTATGTCCATGTGAGACAGAGTAGACACAGGACTCAGCCCACCTCCACTATGGTATTTTTCCATACATGCCCATTGACCAGACCTTGCAAGCTGTCTGAAGAAACTGAGATAAGCAGCTTCCCACCATAAATCTTATTCAAGGTGCCATACCTGCTGACTGCAGGACCTCAAAAACCTAAAATAAGCAACATCCTAACATAAATCTCACTCAAGAAAGTTAACCCCATCACCAGCATGTACCTAAGAGCAGAATAATGAGCCATCTTTAACCCATGACTTATTATAATACTAAAATCCCCACCCAGGGAGGGGTTTATCTGCCATTTTCTAATCATGTGACATATGGATTAGCATGCCCCCTTACTAGCCTGTGCACCCACGCACTCCACCCTGCAAATTCAGTGATGCTTACCTACTTCACGAATTATGCATGTCACCCTCCTTAAGACACCACAATGCACTCCCCTCAGGGTGTCAGCCAGGTAACTTTTGTTCCTGTGCTAAATCTCCCTTATGCCCAACCTTTCTGGGCCTAAGTCTTAATGGACCTTGTCTAAAAACAGTTTGCCTAGGCTTGTGTTAATTTCTATTACATTGAGAGCCAAAAATCTCATGCTGATAACACATGTACATGTTATTTAAGCCCCTGCTTATAAGTGAGAACACGTGGTATTTGTCTTTCTGCTTCTGAGTTGTTTCACTTAAGAAAAGGACCTCCAGTTCCATCCATGTTGCCACAAATGACACGATTTCACTTGTTATGGCTGAGTAGTATTCCACTGAGCATATACACCACACTTTAGGATGCCGTTTTTGACAAATACTTATAGAGCAATTGGGTATCTAAATGTTAGAAAATAAATTTCAACCTCAACCTCACACTTTATACAAACACTAACTCATAATGGATCATAGATTTAAATGCAAAATGTAAAACTACAAAACATTTAGAAGAAAACACAGGATAAAAATCTGAGGGCTACAGTTTAGTGAAGAGTTCTTAGGCATGACACCAAAAGTATGATTCCGTAAGAAAAAAAAATTGATAAAATCAACTTCATCAAAATAAAAATATTTTTTAAAACATTTGCTCAATAAAAGACCCTGCTAGGAGGGTACAAAGACATGCTACTGACTAGGAGAAAACATTTGCAGACCATAGACCAGTCAAAGGATTCTTATCTAGAATATATGAAGAGATCTCAAAACTCAACGGTACAAACACTAAACAATCCAATCAGAAAATGAGCAAAAGACATGAAGAGACATTTCACTGAAGCTATATGAGTGGAAAACCAGCACACAAAAAGATGCCTCACATCACTAGCCATTAGGGAAGTGGGCAATGATGCGGCTGCTGTGAGTGGTTGCGATGCTGGTGTGATGGAGATGTCCCTGGCTATGGGAGGGCCCTTCCTCTGGGGAGACAGGCAGCAGACGCCCAGGGCACAGCTGGCTGGGAGGCAGGCACCCTCCTGGGAAGCAGGGATGCTGGGCTGGGAGGAGACTGCGCCTCAGGAAGAAGGTGAGGCTGCCCTGATACTGGGTGGGAGTGAGTGGTGAGGGCCTGGCCGAATGTAGGTGACAGGACAGCCTCTGTGTCCATTTAACAAGACAGAGTTGCAGACAGGGTGCGAGGCTGCCAGAGAGACATTTAATATTCACTGAGCTTCAGGAGAGCTGATCACCCCAGGCCAAGGCCAACACTGCCCAGTGTCCTCACTAAGAAACCCCTCAGGACACAGGTTCCAACCCAGCCACTGGGGAGTTGGGGAGTGGGGAGTGGAGAGAGACAGAGAGAGAGAGGTAGGAGGGAAGGGAGAGGGAGAGAGAGGGAGAAATAGAAGGCACTGAGAAACAGAAGGGATGGGGGAGAGAGACAGAAGGAAAAAGGGAGAGGGATCAGAGGAAGTACAGAAAGAGGGAGGGGGGAGATGGGGAGAGAGAGAGAAAGAAGGAGGCACAGAGGCAAGGAGAAAGGGAAAGAGAGAGAGGGGAAAATAGAGGGGAGAAAGGAGAGGCAGGAGGGAGAGGAGATTGGCATCAAATGCCAGCTCTAGTATTTTATATCTTGGCTTCATCATCTGCTTGCAGGGTTACCGTGAGCCAGCAAAGAATAACACTCACACTGAAAGGAATTTTACACGTGCCACAAGATCCCTGAAAGAGCCCTTATCTCATAAAGATGCACACAGTAGGGCTTCCATGAATGAAAATCTGCCCTTCTAGTCCAAAGACAACTCAAGGTAAACTACTCCCTTTTTACAGACCAGGAGCCAACAAACTACAGCCCCAGGCCAAATGTGGTCACCGCCTTTTTCTTGTGAGGAAACTCCGCTGGGACTGGGACGCAGCCGCCCATGCATTTGCTTGCTGTCTACGGCCGCTCCAGAGCCACCAAGGCAGAGTCCAGTGGAGTGGTTGGACAGAGGCCTTGTGGTCCACAAAGCCTGAAATATGTATTCACCCTTACTGAAAACATTTGCTGCCCCTAAGAATATCAGGTCCTGGGTAGGTGAAGGAGTTACAGGAAAGGGGTCCTGATCCAGACCCCAAGAGAGGGTTCTTGGATCTTGCGCAAGAAAAAATTTGACGTGAATCCATAGAGTAAAGCAAAAGGAAGTGTATTAAGAAAGTAAAGGAATAAAGAATGGCTAGTCCATAGGCAGAGCAGCAGCTTGGGCTGCTGGGCTAAGGATACGTGTAGCTATTTCTTGATTATATGCTAAACAAGGGGTGGATTATTCATGAGTTTTCCGGGAAAGGGGTGGGCAATTCCCAGAACTGAGGGTTCCTCCCATTTTTAGACTGTATAGACTAACTTCCTGATGTTGCCACGGCATTTGTGAACTGTCAAGGTGCTGGTGGGTGTGTCTCTTACCAGGTGAGTGTGGCAGGCCAGGTCTCACGGACACAGGCCTCCATAACAACTGTCTCAGCACTGACTGAGTGGTTAGGTTCAATATCAAAAGCTGAGAGAGCCAGTGTCCTTATACAAACAATGGAACGTAAAAAAAGCCCACCAAGAGTTTTGTCCAGGCCTTTCCTGGGCCTTGAAGCATGACAAGATAATGAGGGAATTCTTAACAGGACCCGTTTACGATTAAACACGTTTTATTGGGGGTCTGAAGAAACTCCCCAGGCCTCCACAAACAAGTTTATTCGGGGTCTGAAGGAACTCCCCAAACCTCCATGATTTAGCAAGAGACAAGACAATCACTCAAGCACCTGAACCCATTTAGATGAAGTCAATTTACTGAGGCTCCAGAGGAAGGTGTTCAGGACTCAAGTCTTAGTTATAGATTAGAAGTGAATCACTCACACCTTTAGGTGAATGAATCACACTTACATGTAGACATATAGCTTAGAAGGCTATAGCTGGAAGGCTGTAATCTTGAGTTGGTCTGGAGATATTTACCCGGCCTTCTCCCCATAACCGGTTATAGAAATAAAACTCTTTCCTTTCCCAGTTCATCTGCATCCCATTATTGGGCCTCGAGAATAAGAAGCCCGACCCTCGGTTTGGTCCGGGAACAGGAATGCATTATAATTAGTGTATAATGAGCTCTGCGAACAATCAGAGGTCACCCTCATTGCCATCTTGGTTTTGGTGGGTTTTGACCAGTTTCTTTATTGCAACCTATTTTATCAGCAAGGTCTTTGTGACCTGTATCTTGTGCCAACCTCCTATCTCATCCTGTGAATTAGAACACCTACCTTCCTGGGAATGCTGCCCAGCAGGCCTCAGCCTCATTTTACCCAGCCCCTATTTAAGATGGAGTCCCTCTGGTTCAGACACCTCTGACAAAGGAACTTGTCAGCTTCTTGTCAGCCTCTATCCAAAATGCAAGGAAGTCCAGACCAATAAATATGTTGTATAGTCTTAAATTTTCAACTATCACATTTTTTTAAAGTAAAAGGAAATGGATGAAATTAAGTATAAGAATACATTTTATTTAACCTAACATATCCAAAATATTATTTGACCATATAGTCAACATAACATTTTGATGGAATAGTTGACATTTTTAAAATACTAAATCTTTGAAATCCAGTATGGATGTTCTACTCATGGCACTGAAGCATGCCCTGAGAAGGACCCTATGGTCATCTCTAAAAAGAATGTGTGCTCAGAGTTTCCAGCTAAGGAATCCGGGAGCAGCCAACCCAGACATTCGCTCCTTCTCTATGAAGGACACTGACACTGCCTTGTCTCTCTCTCCCAGGGGCTAAATTGGAACCTGTGTCCTGAGGGGTTTCTTAGTGAGGACACTGGGCAGTGTTGGCCTTGGCCTGGGGTGATCAGCTCTCCTGAAGCTCAGTGAATGTTAAATGTCTCTCTGGCAGCCTCGCACCCCATCTGAAACTCTGCTTTGTTAAATGGACACAGAGGCTGTCCTGTCACCTACCTTTGGGCAGGTCCTCACCACTCACTCCCACCCAGTACCAGGGCAGCCTCACCTTCTTCCTGAGGCACAGTCTCCTCCCAGCCCAGCAGCCCTGTTCCCAGGAGGGCACCCGCCTCCCAGCCATCCCTTGAACACAGGCAGGCTACCCTAGGGATCCAGGCCCTTGGTTCTGGGCCAAAAAGAGGTTGCCAGGTGGAGGGTGCCAAGTGAAAATGCTCTGTAACCCGCCTGCTCTTTACAAACTGGAGTGGATTTTCCTGTCCTGCCCACTGTTCCTGGACCGCCCTGTATGTAAATCCTCAATAAACCCTATGTCTCCTTCCCTAGCCCCTTCTTCACCCCTTTCCAGCGGGAAGTCCCAATTCCCAAATACCGATCTCTGGAGTTGGGTGACATGGCTTCTCCCCTTTCTAGGTTCTGTGACAGCCATCTTGCTATTACTCGCCTTTGGGCCCTGTATTTTTAACCTCCTTGTCAAATTATTTCCTCTAGGATCAAGGCTATCAAGCTACAGATGGTCTTACAAATGGAACTCTAAATGAGCTCAACTAACAACTTCTACTGAGGACCCGTGGACCGACCTCCTGGCCCTTTGACTGGCCTAAAGAGTTCCCCTTTGGAGGACACTACAACTGCAGGGCCCATTCTTTGCCCCTATCCAGCAGGAAGTCCCAATTCCCAACAGCATTTGGGGTGTCCTGTTCAGAGGGGTGATTGAGTGGTGAAGCCAGCTGGACTTCTTCAGTTGAGTGGGGACTTGGAGAACTCTTCTGTCTAGCTAGAGGATTGTAAATGCACCAATCAGCACTCTGTGTCTAGCTAAAGGATTGTAAATGCACCAATAAGCACTCTGTAAAAATGCACCAATCAGCACTCTGTGTCTAGCTAAAAGATTGTAAATGCACTAATCAGCACTCTGTGTCTAGCTAAAGGATTGTAAATGCACCAATCAGCACTCTGTAAAAATGCACCAGTCAGCGCTCTGTGTCTAGCTAAAGGATTGTAAATGCACCAATCAGCATTCTGTAAAATGGACCAATCTGCACTCTGTAAAATGGACCAATCAGCACCCTGTAAAATGGACTTATCAGCAGGACATGGGTGGGGACAAATAAGGGAATAAAAGCTGGCCACCCCAGCCAGCAGTGGCAACCCGCTGGGGTCCCCTTCCAAACTGTGGAAGCTTTGTTCTTTCACTCTTCACACTAAATCTTGCTACTGCTCAAAACAAAACAAAAAACTCCTACTGGAGTCAGAGGGGTCGCATGACGATGGCACACCTCTGTTTGGACTTGCCACATTTTAAGGCTCAGCAGCCACAATGGCAGTGGGGGAAGGGGGAATAGTGTGCTGGACAGAGGGCTCCAGGAAGGCCCGGCTTCCAGCTGAAAGAGGTTGGAAAGGCAGACTTGCAGCCGTGAGCGGCGCCAGGAGGGCCGGCCGGGGATGGATCTTTCCAGGTGGATGCCTGTGATGTGCGGCCCCTGCCAAGAAAGCAGGTCTGAGCCGGGCAGGCTGAGGGAGCTCCACCGCCCTACGGAACCATCTCACACTGCAGCCTCTTCCTTATATACATTTTGCAAGTCATGAAAAAAATTCCTCTATTACTGAGAAAAGAAAAATAGCTTTGAGCAGTGTAACCTCTGTAAGATATGCAAAATTATCAGGTCCAGAGAGAATTGAGTATGGGACTTCAGTCACACGCGGTCACTCCTCCACTCCTGCCCCAGCACCCACGAGCAACTGTTTAAAGACACTGTGTTCCCGACTAGCCGCCTCACCTATTATCTTCTCCTGCCTGGAATTTGTGATACAAAGAACAATGTATACCTAATCAGTAGCTTATGTTATTCTAATGTAAATTCTCGGTAACAACTTAGGAAGTGCCAGTTCTTTTTTCCTTAAAAACTCTCTTGTAACTGCAGCTAATCTGAGTGTATATTAAGGGCAAGTTGAATCTATGCTCCTGGATTGGCTAGCTTCGAGCTTTGGACTCGAATAAACTCTATATTTAGTTATGTTTCACGAATCTTGTTTTCTAGGGTTGACATTAGTTAGAGTCAAGAAGAGACCAGTGATAACCCTGTCTATGGGACCCTGTGGTGGCAGTCCCGTTCACAGTGGCACACGCCCGAGTTTCTGAAGGGGAAGGCAAGGCCTGTGGGCAGCTCTTTCCCTGGCACTTCAAAGGCTGGCCTGTTTCTTCTGGGGCCGAGCCAGTTGCTTCCTCCCGTGGGATGCAGGCAGCTTGATTGGAGTTTCAGTGCTTCACACGCTGCCCAGCCGAGAGGCAGCTGGAGGGAGATTTATTTGAAGAGAGGATGTAATGACTTCCTGTCGCTGCCAGGAGGACTCCAGATACACAGGACACGGATGCTGCAAGTTCACCGGGAGCCTCCATTTCCCAGAAGATCCATTTGTCTTGCACCCCGAGCCTCTCGTCAAGGCAACACTCTCAACGAAAAGCTCAGGAAAAGCGCATTTGTTCAACATCCAGCATCACCCTAGGCCTTCATCTCCCTCCGGGGTGATTTTCAATCCATTCTGGCTCTGTCACTATGCCGTGTCAGGGAAGGCAAAATCACTTGCGTGTCAAAGCACAAATCACGATGCACACGTCAGATGGATGCCCACACAGGCCCTGTGTTACATGCGTTTAGTTTTAAGTTAAAAACCTGCCCGTGCTGACACACAGTTCTCTAAGGAACCGAGGCTTCCAGATTGCTGGGAAATGGGGCAGCCCCAGAATCGTGCCCGGAGCATTTCCAACGGAGCCTGGCTTCCAAAAGAAGTGTCTGCTAATGACGCCTCGTACTTGAGTCTCAGACTGAAACCATTCTTCCTGTTAATGTTTCCTTTTCAAAAGACTACACATTGGGTGCAGTGCACACTGCTAAGGTGAAGGGTGCACCAAAATCTCAGGAATCACCACCCAAGAACTTATCCGTGGAACCAAACACCACCTGTTCTCCTAAAACCTATCGAAATTTAAAAAAAAAGGCTTTAATAACAAACCGTAACTATGGTTTTTAAACGAAAAGCCATTTGGCTGTCGCCCTTCTACAAAGGTAACACGTGATTCTGAGCAGAAGGAAGAACTGCTTCTACTTCCGAAGGCCCACGGAGGAAGCCCATGGAGGAGGCCGGAGGAAGCCGCCTGGGCACGGAGGCTGTCCCTTTTCTGTGCCAATGGACCCCTTGAGGCCTGCCCTCCCCAGCACCTCGGCCTGTGTGCAGCGCCTCGGCCTGTGTGCAGGGCCTCGGCCTCTGCGCGGCCCCTCTGGGCCTCAGGACAAGGCTCATCCTCAGCCCCCATCGGAACAGCCTCACACCCCATCTCCTGGGTCTCCCAGGGTAATAGTCCTTAGCTAACTCCTTTTATGAGGAAAGGGTAGAAGCTGAGACGGGGCAGGGACCCCCTTTTTTGGAGAGCCTGCAGTGCCCCCCGCCCCCAGCACCACCAAGCATGGAAATACAATATCCCAACTCGGTTCCATAACGAAGTCTCGGTCCCTGGAAATAAAGCCCATCCTCGTATTTGCCACACAAAGCCGGAGCGTTTCCAGGCGGGCGGAGGGAAGGAGCTTTCAGGGCGGGGGCTCCGCGGGGTCCGCAGGCCTCCTGGTCGCGCGGGGCCACGGAAACACTGCGCGGACCCCAAGCCGGGACGGGCCAGGGGCGGGCAGCGCGGGCCCGGGCGAGGCTTTTAGTGCGCCCCGTTTCTCAGGCCTCCAGCCGTGTGTGGCGCTGTCCCTGTCTCTGCCGGCAGGAGAGGCTCACCGCCGCCTGTCTGGTCTCCCTGAGAACCGGCGTCCACACCGGCTGCCCTGGAGAAGCGCCCACCGGCTGGCTCCAGAACCCTCCCCACAGGAGCCGCCGCCGGTCTCGCCCTTCCTTCCTCTCTCCCCGCCGGGGAAGGTCCCCGAGGGGCACGCACGGTGCCCAGCGCAGCTGCTCTCGGCCTCCCGTGTCCTTACCCACTTCCCTCCTCAGAACCCGGCCGCTCCCGTGGCCTCTGAATCCAAGATGGACAGCGGTGGCTTCGGCCCTCTACACCAGGGAGCTCTTTCCTGCTCCTTTCTTCCTTTCCTCCCTTCCTCTTTTCCTTCCTTCCCTCCATCCCTTCCTCCCTCCCTTCCTCTTTTCCTTCCTTCCTCTCTCCCTCCCTCCCTTCCATCCTTCCTTCCTCCCTCCCTCTTTTCCTTCCTTCCTTCCATTCTTCCTTCCTTCCCTCCCTTTCCTTCCTTCCTTCCCTTTCCTTCCTTCCCTCCTTCCCATCCCCTTTTCCTTCCCTCCTCCCTCCCTTTTTCTTCCTTCCTTCCCTCCCTCTTTTCCTTTTACCCTTCCTTGCTTCCTTCCTTTTCCTTCCTTCCTCCCTTCCTTCCTTTCCTCCCTTCTTTCCTTCCTCCATCCCTTCCCTTCTTTCTTCCTTCCTCCCTTCCTTCCTTTCCTTCCTTTCTTCCTTCCTCCATCCCTTCCCTTCTTTCTTCCTTCCTCCCTTCCTTCCTTTCCTTCCTTTCTTCCTTCCTTCCCTCCATCCCTCTTTTCCTTCCTTTCCTCCCTCCCTTCCTCCCTCCCTCTTTTCTCCCTCCCTTTTTTGTTTCCTTCTTCCTTCCTTCTTTCCTTCCCTCCCCTTGCAGCAATGCCCCCTTGGCCTCCTCCTAGAACGCCTCCATCAGGTCCCCTCGCACCTTCTGAGGCCCATAAACACCCCCAGGTCCTCCTGCTCGCAGCAAATCGCCCCACTCTCCACCGCGGTCCCGCCAAGGTCACAGCGCTACTGCCACTCCATGGCCCCAGTGCGGAAAAAGGGCGGCGCTGTAGAGAGGACAGGCCCTGCCTGCGAGAGGCCCTGGGGTCGAGAGAGTAGCCTAAAAAAAAAAAAAAAAAAAAAAAAGCCGTGCACGGAAATCAATGCGCCGCCCCTCAGTGCGCTCCGCAGAGGCGTGGGTTCTCCAGGCAGCACCCAGCTGGGGGGTGCTCCGTGGCCGCGGGCCGAGTCTAGCTGAGGTGGCTGCGGGGGTGACTTTGAGACTTGTGTTCCACGTTGAGGAGGAATTTAATGACAAAGAGAGGAGAATGGGCGTGGGAGATCCCAAAGACAGTATCCATTGGTTCCACTAGTTTCTAAAATAATTTTAATAATACATATTTTTCCAGAAAATCACCCATTGTGTGAAATCTGTATTTTTTATTAGCATGTAATAGTCTGACTTTAATCTTCTTTACCTCTGCTACTGTATTCCCTTTTTAAATACTTAATTTTGTTAATTTTTGCTTTCCCATTCTCTTTCTTGATGCCAAAGCTCTACCTGTACTATCAATAATGTTTACCCCCCAAAATCACCTCCTGGCTTACCTGTTCTGCCATTTTTAGTCTTCTAATTTTGTATGCTTGCCTTCATGTGGTTCAGCTCTTTCCTCCTTTTCTCCTGTGTTACTTTGTTCACCTATTATTTTTCCTCAATTTGAAAACAATTAAAATAACTAAGTCTAGACATTATTCCCAAGCACAGCGTCAAGGCCTGCCTTGAACTCTGAGGCTGCTGTGGTTCCCTGAGCTGAGCAAGCCGCCTGCAGGCCCACAAGGAAGGCATCATAGCCAAGCCCTGGAATGGGAGGCGAGTTTGCTGTGCGTCCTGAACAAGTAGCCAACCTCTCTGGGCCTGACCTTCCCTTAAAACAATACTTTCTGCTAAGAAATTTAAAACATGTAAAGTAGTGACTTACTACTTTGTAATTCTGTACTTTGTCAATGTTCCTGAAATGGTGTACATTATTGTTTTTGCCACTACTGCTGCAAATTCTATTATTTCTACTACTGTTACTTTTTTTATTTACTTTTTGAAAGAGGATCACCTTCTCCCTCTCATTTTTCTTTTGCAATTAATGTATTGTGGTCAAAGACTGGAAAATAATTGAAGAAATGTTGGAAAATACCCAGTTAGTAAATCATTGAGATTCTCTTCCTGGCTTAATATATGATGAATTTTGTAGCTGTTTTGTGGACTCTTGAAAAGGCATATTTTCCATAGAAAATGGAGAGAACTGGCCGGGCATGGTGTCTCACGCCTGTAATCCCAGCACTTTGGGAGGGCGAGGTGGGTAGATCACGAGGTCAAAAGATCAAGACCATCCTGGCTAACACAGTGAAACCCCATCTCTACTAGAAATACAAAAATTAGCTGGGCATGGTGGCAGGCGCCTGTAATCCCAGCTCCTTGGGAGGCTGAGGCAGGAGAATCCCTTGAACCCGAGAGGTGGAGGTTGCAGTGAGCTGAGGTCTCGCCACTGCATTCCAGCCTGGGTGACAGAGGAAGACTCTGTCTCAAAAAAAAAAAAAGGAAAAAAAGAAAATGGAGAGAACGATATGTCTAAGAATTCAGTGCTCAGAGACAGATAGTGTCATATGAAAGTCTTCCATGGCAGTGAAGTTTATTAATTTCCCCTTATATTTTCTGATTAAATTCATTTTCTATATTCTGATGCAATATTTTTGGCAATTGGAACTATTATGTTGACTGTCTCATTGAATTTTTAAATATGAACTCTATAAAATATTCTCTGTATTTCTACCGTTTCAATTGTATTATTTCAGTTGTATTAGCCATTTATTTTTATTCACAAGTTTTAATTCTCTCAAGTTACTCTGATCAAAGTTTTAAAGTAGAATCCAGTTAGAAATTTAATTCTTATTTTTTTATTGGCTATTTTTATATAATCTTGGTTTAGGTTTTGAGTTTTTTATTTTTTTATTTATAGATTTGCCAAAAAATAATGAGAATAAATCTATATATCTCAGTGACAAAAGATAAATAAATGAACCAGTAGCCTTTGACCTGCCTAATAGAAAGTTTTAATTTCTCTCACTGACATCTCAAGACATTTTGTGGTCTTCATTAATTCAATATGAGATTTTAGACTCAGGTTATATTTGTTAAATTCTTATTATTTACAATATATGTCATCTGTTCAGATATGTTTGGAGAAAGATGATATCTGATAACTATAATAATATCAGGTTACATTTGTGAGTGGTTACATCAGGCATTTTGTGTGGTTCATGAGTATTAGCTCAGCTAATCCTCAGGACAATTCTGTGAGATAGGGAGCATTATTATTACTGCTTAGAGCTAAGGAAACTAAGGCCCAGAGAGGCTAAATAACCACCCAAGGTCACACAGGAGGTTAATAACAGACACAGACAGGTTTCTGTAACTTTAGTAGACATGTGAAACTTGACTAGATCTGAAACTGGAGCTCTGGGATTACAGCCATTTCCTCTCAAAGCTTTGCCATTGACTATTCAGGAGTTGGATACCCAGGAGTTGGAAGTCCTATTAATTTTGTTTCTATTTGTGCATATAAAATTCCTGAATTCTTGTAGAAATGATACCTGTCTTTATCTTTGTAATTAAAATTGCTGACAGGCTGTGCCTTAGTTAAAATATCATTCAGTTAACTGGGACATAGGAAGTATATTTTCCATGTACATTCCATAATCTGTTTCTATGGGTTTTTTTCTATTCAGGTATATTTTCTTCAACTATGTTTTGATTATTGCTACTGTTTATTTCCTTCTTAATTTAATCATCTTGTATCAAACTGAAGTCCACCCAGAACTTGTTTCCCAATAAACAGGCTTGTAGACTGTCACCAAGTCCCTCAAATCTGTTCACTGAATGCTGGTGTCACCTCACCCCCAGATAGAAGTGAAGGCCCCATTGAGTGCATTCCAGATGAGGTCTCTGCCCCCGCCTCTCTCTGGCAGAAAGGAAGAGAGTCCATGTTATAACACAAGTTCAAGGGCCCACATCTGAGGCCTTCAGGCTCCCCATGTTCTGCACTGAGAGCCTTCTGCTGTGCCTGGCCACGCAGCATCACTGAGTGGGGGCCAGTGTAACCTCTGAACCCAGGTGTGGACGAAACTCCTCTGGTCCCTCGGAAGCACCTTCATATGGTGCAGGCAGCTTCCGGTGTAGACCATTTCCACTTCTCTGATCTTTGAGCCAGCAGTTCTAGCTGGATTTCAGCCACTGAAGCACACATGAGACCATTTTGGTTTCTCAGTTGTTATGGCTGAACTGTGTCCCTAGGAATCCATATGTTGAAGCCCTAGCCCCCGGGACCTCAGAATTCGACTGGATTTGGAGACAAGCTCCTTAAAGGGGTGATTAAGGTAAAATGAGCCCCCTTGGGATGGGGCCCCAATCCAGGAAAACAGGTGTCCTTATAAGCAGAGGAGGTCTGGACACACAGAGAGGCAGTCGGATGCACACGCACAGAGGAAAGATCCAGTGAAGATGTAGCACAGCCAAGTCCGCAGGCCACGAGAGAGGCTCAGGAGAACCTCTCTGCCCTCCTGGCACCTTGACCTTGGACTTCCAGGCTCCCGAATGGTACAGAAATACATGTCTGTTGTCTGAGCTACCCAGGCTGTGGTACTTTGTCCTGGCAGCCTGAGCAGACAATGACAGCAATCCAGCCCTCTTTAGTTTGTGGTTTGTAGATATTCTCTCCAGTCACTTGCTCAAAGGAGTTTTTAGAACTCGTGTATGTGTGCGTCTGTGTGTTTATTAATAAGAAGCCGGGCCCTCTGGGGCTGGCGCCCTGGGCCACGTGAACCAGGAAGCTGGCCCGCATGGCAGGGTTAGCTCCACCCCCTGCGGTATACGCCGAATGTGGCCTGGTGACCCCACGGTTGGCAGCCTGTTTTCTTCACCTCTGCCCATTGCATCAGTGAAGCTCGTCCTCTGTCATGTGTTCTCTTCTCCTCTAACTGCAGGGGCCATGCTGCCCAGACGCCCAGTTCTCAGATGACTTCATATGTCATTGGCTCCTGTACTGAAGCAGATCCCACACCTATGGAGATGGTATTAAAATCTATGGAAGCAGATTCTCTCCAGTGTTTTCTCCTCATGACTCCTCTCCTCGTACTCCAGGCTGCATCCCTTGGAGGCCCATCACTCAGGAATTACTTCCTGCAGGTGGACCCCTGTGAGGTCACAGTCCAAGGCTCCATGCACACCCTGCCAGGCACCACCCCCGGGTCCTTCAAAGTCAGCAGGCTGGCATCCGTCAGCTCGGGCTGCCGTGACAAAGCACTGCAGGCCATGGTTTCCCATCAAAAGCCTGTTCTCTCTCAGTTCTAAAGGCTGGATGTCCGAGATCAGGGCAGGGCTGGTTTCCCCTAAGGCCTCGCTCCTTGGCCGTCTTCTCCCTGTGTCTTCACGATGTTTTCCTCTGTGAGTGTAGGGATCCCAATCCTCTCTTCGGAAAGGATGTGGCCAGACTGGATGAGGGCCCGGCCCTATGACCTCATTTTAACTAACTACCTCGTAAAGGCCCTGTCTGCAAACACAGTCACATTCTGAGGTGCTGGGGGCTATGGATTTTGCAGGGACAAGCTTTAGTCCATAACAATGTCCAGCACCAAAGCTTTGCTATGTGCCCTTGAATGGGGCTACCTCCTGGCCCATCTTCTTGGGTACTACTCTTGCTCCAACACTGAGTTTAGTCCTTGAAGTCATAATTTGCTCTTTAGCTTTTGTAGTCTGTCACCCATGAAATCCTAGAATTTCTGTTGCTACCAGTACATCCAGTCTTTTTCCATTTTAAAATAGTTTCTCCCTGGCTCGCTGTGGTTCCGGCCCACAGTGCTGTGTGCACATGCAGGTATATACCCTTCTCAGTGGCATTGGCCTCATCTGCCTCTTTGTCTCAGAAACTATTCTGCACCCCATCTCTTCTTCCCTCCCTCCTGCCATCCCTACGCTCTTTCCTTCGCTCCATCCCATCTTCCCACCTTGTGCCCACTGTCCCCTTAATACTTCACACTTGCTGAGATGCTTCTGTAAAGCTGAGCTGAATTACAGTATTAATTATTTTCCCCTACTTAATCACCTTCAGAGGCAGCCCAGGATGTGTTGAGTTACATCGACGGCACAGCCCATGTCTCTTCCACTTGGCTGTTCAGTGTGATCTCCCCTCTCCTTGACATGGCCAGCCCACACCGGCATCCGTGGCCGCCCTCCCCATGGCAGGCAGGGGTGGAAGCGGGCTGAGGCACCTGTCCTCTGAGGCCTGTGGAGGCTCTCTCTCCTGCGCTTCTCTGAGGATGTCACTCCGCCCTATTCAAGGAGTACTAGACCCCTCCGTCTGCTGAGGTCAGCTTCCCAGAACACGGCTCCGGCTGACAACTGCACTTGGCACCCATGCCCTCCGTGGGACAACCTGGTGTCAGCAGTCTCGGGGCAGGAGTCTCCTCTGCACCCTCTTTATTTAATCCAGCAGCACTCCTCAGAGCTTAGGAGCCACTCTGGACTTTTCCGGGTAACATGAGGGCAGCTTTCTCAAAGCCCCTTCACCAGGGCCCGCAGCAGCGGCAGAGAGCAGACCCACAGGCAAGTGTGGCGGCGGGGAGTGTGAGGTGGGAGGGGTGAGGGGGCTCCAGAGAGCACTTCCCCCCACACCAGCCCTGCCACTTTCTCCAGAGGGAGCTTCGCCCACACATCCCCATCGGCGCCCAGCCTTTCTGCTCCACACCCTAGAGGTGGCTGATGGGCTGAGTTTACAGGCGGGAACTGGCCCCACGCTGGCCAACCCTGAGCAGGGTGGCTCTAGCACCCCCCTTCAAAAAGTGGGGTCCTTCTCACTACTGCTGGACTATGCTCTGGGATCAAGTGAGACTATGGGAGAGCAGGAAGGGTCCTACTTAACATTCTTAAAACAGGTTATACTTAATAAATGCACAGAAAAAACGCTAGAGCAATAGTGGCAAGGGTGATTTCTAGGGAGGGAGCGATAAGGGAACAGGGAGATCCCCTGGTTTGCTCTCTGCTTCTACATTGTCTGCCACTATCATTTTACAGTGAGAATGCATTTATGCATTGCTTCTCTAGCTGGAAAAATGCAGTTAAAATTAGTGACTATATGCTAAAGGCAAAAAACAAACAAAAAAAATCACCTACCAAATGTTGAAGTTTCCAGTCACTTATAATCTCATTACCCTAACAAAAATGCTGTTAGGCTTTTCCACGTGCACACATTTTTTATTCACATGCACATTTGTACTGCAATGAAACCACAGAGTACACAATATTCTTTACCATCAGGGGCTTATCAGAGTGGCAATCAAACTCGAAACTCTAGCCCCAATGCCTTGGAGAGTCTGTAAGCCATGAGCTGGCCCATGG
Source organism: Nomascus leucogenys (assembly GCF_006542625.1). Taxonomy (NCBI): domain Eukaryota; kingdom Metazoa; phylum Chordata; class Mammalia; order Primates; family Hylobatidae; genus Nomascus; species Nomascus leucogenys. Next base: position 76,031,076 of record NC_044386.1, read on the forward strand.
TCTCCCTCACCTGGCCTGGTGGCTCAGAGGTCAGGAGCACCTGGAGGGTAGGATGCCGCACCTGTCTGCAGAGGGCCTATTGACTATTCTGACTGCCTTATTATTTGCTGCTCTGAATTTCCTATTCGTGGAAGAAATTAGACAGCCCTGACTGGAAAACAGACAGAAAGGAAGTCTGGAATAATAAAGGCAGGCAAGCTCTTTTTAACAAGCCTGTGATGAACCACATTCTACAATATTTTGAGGCATATTAGAGCGGCCTTTTAGTGTAGAATACCACATTTCAGGAGGAAAGCTTTAAGCACAAATAATCCTTATTAAGTTGACCCTATTTTAGAAATTCGGATCTCATTTTTTTTAAACTCAGGCAGACCATGATCACAATGGCACTGGGGACATAATTCCATGAGTTAACTTTAGTTTTTAGTATCAAACCTTTTGCTGACTGTGAAACCACAAAAGGCTAGTGGGCATTTTAAAATCCAAATGACTTTTCTTTCCATTTTTGCAACACTGTTCAGTAGAGTTCTCACTAGTCAGCATTCATTTTTCTGTTTCTAAAACGAGCTCATACACACCAGGAGAATGTGACTATCAAAAAGAAGGAAAAACAAAAGAGAGGAAAGTCTCATCAGAAGAGTCTGTGTTTGGTGAGGTCACTTCGAGAGGAGGTTTCGGGCTGATTTGATATTCAATCAGTCACCCGGGGCCCCTTTCTTAGCACATGGTTTGAATAGCAAGAGACACCTCACAGAAGACACGCCCTTGCATATCTGTTTTTAAAGCTATAACGTTCTGCTTATATCGTTTTTAAATTACATATCTTGTAGGAAAAAAAAAAGATGTGGTCATGTCAGACGTCATGGTGTAGCAGGAGAGAAGAAAAGTTGTGGAAATTTTCCAGGGCCCTCATCCTTCCCACACAGCAGCAAAGCAAACACAGAGGAAAAAGGAAACTAGACAAAGTGAGGAAAGCTGCTGAGAGAATCTGCTCTTGCCTGGAAAAGGCAAGTGGCAGAGACTGGGAAAAAAGATTAGACTTTCTCTATTGATAGAAAGTTATAAATTAGGCTCCTTGCAGAAGGTAAAAAGAAAGAAAACATGCAGGAATTTCACTTAAGTACTATTATACTCTGAGCATTATGCTACGAGCTATATATGCCTCTTTTGAAATTTTTACAGCAACCTGGATGTGGTTAGATAGCGTTATCCCTTCATTATGGAAGGGAAGACTAAGGCTCAAATAATTGCTCTAGACAGATTCTCTAGAAGTTTACTAACACTGTTAGGCATTAAAGTCCTGGGGTTTCCTTCAATACTTAAAATGTCTTAATTGATTTCTAGCTTCGTATCTTTGTGGTCAAAAAACATCCTTGGTATGATTCTAATCCCCTTAAATTTGTTAAAACTGGTTTGGTGACCTAGTATGTGGTCTATCCTGGAGAATGTTCCCTGTGCACTTGCGAAGAATGTTGCTGCTGAGTTGAATGATCTGGATGTGTCTGCTAGGTCCATTTGGTCTACAGTGGTGTTCAAGTCTCCTGTTGCTTTGTGGATTTTCTGCCTGGATGTTCCATCTATTATTGAAAATGGAGTATTAACGTTTCCTACTATTAAGTATTGCTGTCTGTGTCTCCCTTCAGTTCTGTCAATGCTTACATTATACATTTAGGTGCTCTAATGTTGGGTTCATATATATTTATAATTGTCATATATTTTGGGTGGATTGACCCTTTCATCATTATATAGCATCCTTCTTTGTCTCTTGTGACAGTTTTTTACTTAAAGCCTATCTCGTCTGATATAACTATAGCCACCCTTTTCTGGTTTAGTTACCATTTGCACAGAATACCTTTGTCTATCCTTTTACTTTCAGCCTATATGTGTCCTTAAATTTAAAGTGAATCTCTTATAGACAGCACCTTGCTGGATCTTGCTTTTTTGAATCCATTCATCCACTTTATGTCTTTTGATTGGGGAATTTAAACCATTTACATTTAAAGTAATTACTGATAGGGAAGAATTTACTATTGCCACTTTGTTCACTGTTTTCTGTTTGTCTTATAGCTTTTTTGTCCCTCTTTTTCTCTCTTGCCATCTTGCCTTGTGTTTCCTTGTGCTTTTGTTTATACTGATATGCTTTGAATAAATTCTAGAGACCTGCTGTAAAGAATTATACCTATAGATGACAATACTGTATTGTACACTCAAAAATCTAAGAGGGTAGATCTCATGTTAAAAGTTCTTACCATAACAAAAATGTGTCCTTAGTGAAAGAAAGGGTTAAAGTAGAGTTAGGATGAGCATGTCTGAAAGCAGAGTTCTCTCAAAGAGATTTTTTAATGTGTCTGATCCCCACATGCTCAATTCCATTAAAGGAAATGTTTCCCTAAAACAACCAGGCCCTCCACATGCTGAGAGGGGTGTAGGTGAACTCTGCACTCCGCAAACCTCCCTGCCAGGCTACCTTATGTTCTCTCGTGCTTCTGTCCAGACTGATCTGTCCTGGACAGGGGAGAAACTGGTATGCCCAAGACTATCATCGTTCTTCACCTCCCTCCCCTGACCACAGTTGGCCCTCTGGGCATTCCCCTTTGGAATATGGGCCCTGGCTTCCAGCAAGGGCCCTCTCTTGCCAACACAATAGTGCAAGCTTCCCAGGCAGCCTGTGAAGACTTCCTGTGCTGCGGTCCAAGCACATGGAACTCATAGGAAGACACGCCCAGAGGCTCATGCCTGCCTGCCCCAACTCCCAAGGAGGGCTCCTTTGGCTGTCTCTGAGTGTTATTCAAATGAAATTCCAAGGTCAAATAAATTTGAGAACACCCACTAAAGAGCAACTCAGGTTACTCAGGTAATTGATTACAGGGCTCCTTGGAGTCTAATATTCTGATGTGCACTGTGGTTCTCCAAGGGTTGGATATACTATGCAGTGTTTTCAGAATGAGTTTGACCTGGAAACCCTTTTGCTTGAATGACTTTAAACAACCAGTGCTCTGAGGTGATATCCTTTGAAGAGGAACAGGAGAAACAAGGTTGTGGGACCAAGAATTAGGAAAATATCAACCATCGAAAATGATTTTAGCTACTTTAGATTTTTTAATGGAAAATAAAAATCCATGGTTCATATTTGTATCTCTCCACGAAATTATGAGGAAAAAAAACTTAAGCTCTGACCTAATTCAGAATTATTCTGACATTATATAAAAGTACCTTGTCTGTTTCATTCTAAGCTGAGTATCTCTTCTCATAAACTTCACTCAAGAAATACCTGATTTTGTCCATCAAATGCATCATTTTATCAAGGCTCTAAGCTCACTGGATATCTCCAGGATTAGAGTCTGCTGCCTAAGAAGGCATCCCACTGTCAGTGCCTATGGTTCATCGTCCTCCCTTGTGTGGGCTCAGTCACCCCACTTGTACTCACAGATCCCATCTCTATTCCCTGCAGCAATGTGGAAGCATCCTATCTTTCTTGGGTGTTGGAAGGCAGCTACCAACCCTCCCTTGTATTCTTTTTCAGGTCCAGCACGCCCAGTTCCTACCAGTCTTTCTCAGATGGAAGGGATGTTTAAATCATTGGCAGCTCCCATCCTCTGAGTAAGAGCTAGTTTCTCAGTGTCCATCCCACCTCACATATTCAAAGCAAACCATCCCAGCACCACACAGCAGGGTGGACACTGCGGTTGTGGGGGTGTCTCACTATCGCTTAGTCACTCATTGGTTGAAATAATTTTTTCCCAGCACCTTACCATTGATTAACACTGACTTCCTGAGATCTTTAAGTCTCCACAGGTTAAACCAAGATCCTTAAATCTTTTTATTTATGTTGTGTACTTTATCATCTTTAATAACTGCTTCATCCTTTCTTATATATCTTATGTATTAGAATCATTTATTAAAATCATTTTACTCTCTAATATGGTATTTACTCTCTGGTAAATTTACCATATGGTAAATACCAGAAAGTAAATACCATATCAGAGAGTAAAGCCATATTAGAGTAAAATGATTTTGAAGGCCTAAAGGTAACTTATATATTGACATTAAAATTATAGTAAAGTTTTAGAATTTTAAAATGAGAAAGAATCTTGAAAGCAATCTCATCTGAACCTTCATTTTACACAGAGGAGACTGAGGTCTGAGGAGTCAAGCGATCTGCTGGGGTTAACTCCTTTATTATATGTTTTTGAGCATCTACAATGTTCCAGGCACCATTCCTGTGCTAGAGACACACTGTGGAAAAAACACACAAAATTATTTGTTCTATTGCAACTTACATTTTATTTTGAAGAAGAACTGGAAAATGAACCCAATCCTTCTCTTGCTGTCTCTTTCTGTCTTTCCTTTTTTGCTCTCCAATATCATGATAATCTTTTTAAATTTTCATATGTATACAATAGCCAAGACTGATGGAAGAAGATTTATATTTACAATAAAGCTAGATTTGTAAAGCAATTAAAGCTACTAAGTTTGTTTCTGGAGGAACCCAGCCCCAGATAGAGAAACCTCAAATGAAATGCAATCCAAGAAAAAAAGATGTTTTACTTCCAGATTCTATGCCTCCGTGACAAAACACAGTACAGCTGTCTAAAGAGAAACGAATGTGGAGTGTCTCCCAACAGAACTTCACTGAGAGTGTGTTCTAATGCAAGATGAGGGAAAATTCTATCACAAATTTCATTTTTGTATTTTGTTGGCAAAATTGAAAAACCACAGCAAAAATGTCAACTCACATAAAAGGTGACATTTCTAAGAATAACATTCTTTGAACGTTTTTTGCTTATTTTACTGGCAGTCAGCTCTTTTATCTAATTGACAAAGAATGCCCCCTCAAAATTAATTTTTCAGAACTGTGCTATGTGTATCTTGAAGGGTCACGCCTCAGCAGAGTGGGCCCTGGAGGGAAGCTGCCCCGTAATGCCCTCATAGCGCTAATGCAACATCTTTCTCTCTTCCAGTTCATTCTCTTCCCACCCTGATTCTTTGGAGGAGCCAATGGGTGTCCCACCTTTGAAGGCCTTTAATTTTTTTGCTCATTTAATAAAATACATTGAAAGCCTACTATCCCCATAGGGGCTATAAAGTAAATAAGACAATTCTTGCCTTCATTAGCTCATAAATTTGCAGAGCAGACAGACCAATAAACAACTTCACTAACATAATGTCCTGTGTGTGATTCCAACTAGTCCTTGTTTATTAAATCATTTATTCAACATCTATTACACTGGACTCTGAAATAGGGCTATGGGTTTATAGGAAAATGTACAAGGTGTTCCAAATAGCATGAGGCACAGGTAATCATGTGCCTAAATGGACCAGTAAGACAGCACAGCCCATTGTGATAATCTATGACTATTTCATTAAGAGGACATTGTTCAAACTGCACCTTAAATAATAAGCTCGTTAGCAGTGTCCAGGCCCTGGGTGGGGAGATTCTGGGTAAGTGTGCAGAGGACCCCAAGCATGAAAGTGAAAGTCGTTCTTGAAGCACCTGTGAAGGTGAATTATTGGAACATTATAGGGAAAGAAAAAAAGACCAGGTCAGTTTTTAGAATGTGTTTCTCCACACCTCGCACTTTGATTTAGTGAATGTACCAAAGTGACTCCTATCTTGCTAATTCAAATTCCCATTCAGGGCTTCCAACCAGAAGGAAGCTGGCAAGAGCATCACTACCAATCTTGCAAAAAAAAAAAGTCCACACAAACTGCAAATTAAAAACTTTCCTGAATGCATCACGGAGGTGAGGTGTTGATGCAACTGATTAACCTGAAATACGAAGAGAGGGAGGCACCTGCAAGGAAAAATGGGATGTGAGCAGCTGCTAGCCGGGGCAGGTACATGCCAGATACCCCAGACACCACTATGAAGAGTTCGGCCAGAAGCTTCTCACGAACTGGCAAAGGCTAGATGTGAACTAGCAAGAGAAGAGAGCAATCCTGAAGCTTCAAGTAAAAGAAGAATTTACACTCCCTTGCACCCTCTCAGCATGAACCTCACTGAGTGTTCACTGAAGACGGGCAAGAGATTGCATTTCTGAGAAAACATCCTTGTGGCTCAGGCCTGGCAAGGGGTCAGCATGTGCTGTCAGAAAGCATGAAGCCAGGCCTGGATCACTTTCCAGGACATACTTATGGGAGGACAGCAAGCACTCTACACCCAGGGCGCTGATGAAAACCCACTGCCGCCAGGGAAATGCATAGCAACAAAGCCTTAAAGCAGGGGAGGAGAGGCAAGAAGCAAGGCTGGATAGCACTGAAAGCCACACAGTCAAGACACAGGGACACGACACCTGCCTAAGGCTGAAGGTTAACCAGAATAGCAAAGGACAGCACCGGCCCCAGTCCCACCAGGTGAACAAGTGTCGAGCAACAAGTAACAGCATGTAGTAATCACTTTAGGGTGAATGGCAGGAGCATGGAGGAAGGCTGTCTCTGAAAATCAGTTCAAAGAAAACACCTAAAAATGAGGACGGAAACCACATTGGTAAAAATACTCAGGCAAACCAGTTCCACCCTGAACACAAGGTACCACGAGAGGAATCTGAAGGTTAGGGTGCATTGAGGGTAACCATAGCAACAACAAACCACGAACCAAGTCCTCCTGGCTAGCCTGAATCAAAAGCCCACCTTAAAGGCCTAATGGAAGGAAAAGTATTCATTTCCAGGCACAAATGAATATTTGCCTTTGTACTATCTACCTTGGAACAAAAATTTTGTGACATATAAATAAGCTAGGGAAAAAAAAACCTCTCAAGAGATAATGCAACCAATGAAACCAGACTCAGGTATGACACTTTCAGATCAGAAATTTTAAATAACTGACATTAATATGTTTAAAAGCCTAATGGAAAATGTGGACACCATACAAAATCAAATGAGTATTTTGAGCAGAGAGATGGGAAGAACAAAACATCAAATGAAATGCTAGAAATGAAAACCATATTAATAAAAAGAATGCCTTTGACCGGCTCACCATAGGCCTAACAAATCTCAGAAAGCAATTAGTGAACTTGAAAATGGAACAATAAAAATCCCCCAAACTGAAACATGAACAGAAAAAAACAACCAGCAGAGCATCCATTAATTGTGGAATAACATCAAAACATCCAACATGTGTAATTAGAATCTAAGAAGCAGAAAGAGAGAGAGAGAGAGAAATGGGCAGAAAAAAAGAGCCAAGAATTTGTCAAAATTAATGATATCAAACCACAAATCTAAATAGCACAGAAAACATCAAGCAGAATAAACGCCAACAAGCAGACAAATCAAAACCAAACCAAGGTATGCCATATACAAACTTCTGAAAACCAAAGACAGAAAAAATAACAACCACATTACATACAGAAGAACACAGATGACAATGATGGAAAACTCATCAGACTGTGCAAGCCAGGAGGCACTAGGGTGACACCTTTGGAGTATTAGAAAAATAATATGTCAACACAAAATTCTATGCACAGCAAAAAAATACATTTCAAAAATAAAGCAGACGCAGAAATTCCATTCCTAGGTATGTACGCAAAAGAACTGAAAACAGGTACATAAACAAATTCATGTACACACGTTCATAGCAACACTATTTACAATAGCAAAAAGGTAGAAACAGCCCAAATATTTATCAATATATGAACGAATTAATAAAACTTAGTATATCTATGCAAGGGAATATTATTCTGCCGTTTATTCAAAGAAGATCTGCAAATAGCCAACATTAAAGATACTCAATATTACTAATCATTAGGGAAATTCAAATCAAAACCACAATGAGATACCACTTTACACCCATCAGATTGACTGTTTAAAAAAAGAAAGAAAGAAAAGAAAAGAAGTATTGAAGAGTATGTGGAAAAATTTCAATGCTTGTGCACGGCTAGGGGGAATGTAATATTGTGCGGCTACTGTGGAAAAGAGTATGGCAGTGCCTCAAAACACTAAGCAGGAAATCCCATATGTTCCTGCAATCCCACTTCTGGGTATACTCCAGTGAAATGGAAGCAGGGATTCAAACAGATCATTGTACACCCATGTTCTTTATGGCATTATTCATAATAGCCGAAAGGTGGAAGCAACTCAAGTGTCCATTAATGAGTGAACAAACAGTGGTATAAACATACAATGGAATATTTTCCTGCGGTAAAAAAGATGAAATACTGATACCTGCTACAATGTGAATGCACCTCAAAAGCATTACGCTAAGTGAAAGAAGCCCAACACCAGAGGTCATATATTATATGATTCTATTTATTTGAAATATCTGGAATAGAGAAATCCATAAATACAGATATACATCTAACTTTATCTTCGTGTATGTTGAAATCCAATTGTTCCAGCACCGTTTGTTTAAATGACTATCCTTTTCCAATTGAATTACCTTTGTAGTTGCCAGGAACACATTTACCTCTATTACTATAGCTCATAGTATGTTTTTAAATAGGAAAGTGTAAGCCCTACAACTTTGTTCTTCTTCAAGATGTTTGAGCTATTCTGTGTCCTTTGAATGTCCACTTAAATTTTAGAATCGTGTTGCTAATTTCTGAGGGGGAAAAAAGCCTGCTGGGTGTTGATAGGAACTGCACTGACTCTACAGCTCAACTTGAGAAGAGTTATCATCTAAATACTGAGTCTTGCATATGAACTGAGTCTTGAACATGAACATCTTTCCATTAGTTGAGTCTTTCTTAAATTACTCTCAGCAATGTCATGTTGTTTGCAGTGTACATGTCTTGCACTTCTTTTGCTAAAATTCATCCTGTTTGATTCTTTTTGATACTATTGAATAGAATTGTTTTCTTAATTTCACTTTTAGGTTATTGTTATTGTTGCTGTTAATACACAGAAATACAGTAGAATTTTGTATATGGATCTTGTACCCTGAAAACTTGCTGAATTTATTGATTCTTATACATTTTCTACAGAATTTTTCATGGGTTCCATAGAATTTTCTATATACAGGATTCTGTCATTTGTAAATAAAAGCCGTTTTACTTCTTCCTTTCCATAACATTCCTTGAATGTCTTTATTTCTTTTTCTTATATGATTAAACTTGCCAGAACCATGAGCACAATACTGAATCAAAGTGGCAAGTTTCAATCCGAGGGAAAACATTCATTCTCTCACCATTAGGTATGACACTAGCTTCAGAATCTTTTGTAGACAGCCTTTACCAGGCTGGGGATGTTCCCTTCTATTTCTACTATTTTGAGACTTTTAATCATGAATGGGTGTTGGATTTTGTCAAATGCTTTTTCTGTTCCTGTTGAGATAATTATGTGGGAGTTCTTTGCCCTTTATGCTATTAAAAGGAATAATTAGGCTAATTGATTTTTGAATGTTAAAGCAAATCTTGCATTACCGGTAAAAATCTCACTTGGACATGACAGTAATCCTTTCATATATTGCTGGACTTGACTTGCTAATATTTTGTTGAGAATTTCTGCATCTACATTCCTAAAATAGTCATCTGCAGTTTTATTTTCATGTAATAGCTTTGCCTGCCTTTGGCATTAGAACAGCACTAAAAAATCTGGAAGAGTTTTTGAAGTAGTGATATATTTTTCTAAATTTCAGTGTTTGATAGAATTCAACAGTGAAGTCATTTAGGCCTTAGTTTTTCCTTATAAGATTTTTAATTACAAATTTAATCTGTTTACTTGTTATAAGATTCTTCCTATTTTCTAGTTCTCATAGGATCTGTTTGGTAAATTGTGACTTTCTACACATGTATCCATTTTATCTAAGTTGTCCTATTTGTTAGCGTAACATTGCTCAGAGCGTTCTTTTATAATACTTATAACTTTTGAAAGGCTGGTAGTAATGTCTCATCTTCCATTTCTGATTTTGGCAATTAGGGTCTTCTTTTTCCTTTATTAGTCTCATGAAAAATTTGTCAATTTTGTCAAGATTTTTAAAGAATCAATTTGGGTTTCATTGATTTTCTCTATTATTTTCAATATTATATTTTCCCTATTATGTTTATTATTTTCTTCCTTCCAATTGACTTTAGTTTGCTCTTCTTTTTGTACTTTCTTATGGTGCAAGTTTAGGTTAATATTCTCAGATTTTTCTTCTTTTCTGTGATAGTCCTTCAACTCCATAAATTTCCTTCTAAACACTGCTTGAGTTATATCTCATATATTTAATAGATTATGCTTTTATTTTAATTTTGCTCAAAATATTTTCTTTCTTTGTGTTTTCTCTTTTCACTCATAGGTTATTTAGAAGTGAGCTGTCTAATTTCCAAATATTTCTGTATTTCCCCAAATCCATTTATGGTTCATTTCTAATTCATTTCTATTGTGGTCAGATGACATACTTTGCATAATTTCAGTCTTTGTAAATGTATCAGCACTTGATTTATGGCCTAGCTTATGGTCTATCCTGAAGAGTGTTCTTTGTGAGCTTGAAAAAAAAATGTGTATTCTGCCTTTGTTGGTTTGAGTATTCTGTAGATATTAGGTCAAGTAATTGCGAGTATTACTCAAATTTTCTATAGCCTTGCTAATTTTTCTGTCTAGTTGTTATATCCATTATTAAGAAGAGGTTATTAAAGTCTCTAATTATTTGTTTCGTTCTTCATACATTTAGGGATTTTGTTCTTAGGTATGTGTATATGAACAGTTGTTGTATCATCCTGATTCATTGACCCTAATAAAAATGTGCTAGGAGGACATTTGTCTTCTTCTCTAGTAGTATTTTCTGTCTTTAAATCTATTTTGTCTGACATTTATATAGCCATTTCAGCTTTCTTATGTTTGCACCATTCCATTTATCTTTTTCCTTCCTTTTATTTTCAGGCTATTCGTATTTTTAGTCTAAACCTGAATCTGGATCTTAAACCTAAATATGTAAACAGATTAGAGTGAAACCCTTTTTTAAAAATCTAGTTTGTAAATCTATGCAACTTAATTGGAGTCTTTAGTATATTTACATTTAATGTAATTGTTTATGTGGTTGGATTTATATCTGCTATTTTGCTGTTTTCTATGTCTCACATCTTTTTTGTTCCTGTTTCTTTTTACTACTTTTACTTATGTTAAATAGATGTTTTCTGACCTACTATTTTAATTCCTTTGTTGCTATTTTTACTTTGTGTTTTCAACTTGTTTTTAGTAATTGCCGTTGAGATTTCAATATACATCCTATTTATCACAATCTGGCCTAGATTAATAACTAGCCTAATTTCATTAAAACCTAGAGATTCTGCTCTAAGGTGGCCCATTCTTTCCCTCTTCCTTTATGCTATTATTTTAATATATATTACATCTCTGTATGTAAAAAGGCCAAAAGCATATTCATGTTATTTTATGTTATTTTATTTTCAATTAGTTAAAAGAAGAAAAGACAAAAAATATATTTATTCAGGCTCATCTATATAGCTATGTATAGCTATATAGATGTATATATACCTTTTCCAGTGCTCTTTTTTTTTCTGGGGGGGAGGTGGATTCAAGTTATTGTCTGTTGTAATTTCCATTCCTTTCTTTAGTATTTCTTTCAAGGTAGGTATGCCAACAATTAATTCTCTGAGTCTTTCTTTTGTTTTGTTTTAAATCTGGTCATATCTTTTTTTCGACATCATTTTGAAAAATAGTTTTTCTAGAAATGAAATTCTTTCTTGAGTTTGTATTTTCGTTTCAACACCTTAAATGTCATACTACTGCTTTTTGGGCTACACTTGTTTCTGATGAGATGAGAAGTCAGCTATTGTTCTTATTGTATTCTTACATGAGGCTTTTCATGTAAACAGCAATGAAGAGCCCATGAAAGTCCCCTCTGGCCTCTCAAGTACACATGCAGCCCTGTGCACATATTCAGCCTTCGATGCCCTCAGGGACACAGGGGGGCTTATCAAAGTCTACTCTGGCTGTCACATTCCCTGCATCACCTATTAAATGTCTGGCTAGTCTGATTTTTATTTGATTTTTAGCAAAAGTACAAAAGCAATTTAATGAAAAATTATAGTCTTTTCAACAAATGGTACTATAATGAATAGATACCTATATGCAAACAAAAATAAATCTAAACTCAAAATGGATCACAGATTTAGAGGTAAAAGTAAAACTTAGAAAATCTAAGAGAAAATCTTTGTGATCTTATGCTAGCCAAAAATTTCTTAAACATAATACTAAAGGCATGATCCCCAAAGGGAGAAATTCATAAACCGAACTTTATCAGAGCTTAAAACTTTGTCTGAGAACTATACTATTGGAAAAATGAAGAATGAGACTCAAGAAAATTTTTCAAGTCAAAGATGACAAAGGACTTAATATTCTGAAAATATGAAAACTTCACAAAGCTCAACAACAAGAAAATAATCCAATTTGAAAAGGGCAAAAGACCTTAACAGACAGTTCACCAAAGAACACAAATACATGTTCAACATCATTAATTATTAGTAAGATATAAATCAAAATCACAATGAGATACCACTGCACACATATTAGAATGGTTTAAAATCAAATCTGACAGAACCAAGTGCTGATTAGACAGTAGAAAAACGAACTCTCATACATTACTGGAAGATTGAGAATGATATAGCAACTATGGAAAATTAAGCATAGCAAACTATCTGGCCTCACAGCCCCATTGCTAGGTGTTCTTGTGAGAGAAATGAAAACATATATCCACACAAAGACCTCTGGGCACAATGTGGTCCATCTATGCAATAAAATCCTGCTCAGCAATAAAAAGACAAACTGCTGATGCATACAAAAACATGATTGGATATCCAAAACATTATGGTAAGTGGAGGAAACTGGATTCCATTTTTATGAGATTCTTGAAAAGACAAAACTATAGGGACAAAAATAAGACAAATTCTTGCCAGGGGCTGAAAGTGGAAAGAAGAGATTGAATGCAAAGGGGTACCAGAAAACTTCCGGGTGTGATGGAAATATTCTATGTCTCAGTTGAGGTGGCGGTTACATGACTGTGTGTATTTGCCCAAACTGATTAAACTATACACCTCAAATGGTAAAATTTTCTATATTCAATTATACCTCAATTACCCTGAATTCTTTTTTTTTTTTTGAGACAGGGCAACTTGCTCTGTTGCCCAGGCTGGAGTGTGGTGGCACAATCATAGCTCACTGCAGCCTCCAACTGTTGAGCTCAAGTGATCCTCCCATGCCAATCTCCTGCATAGCTGGGACTACAGGCGTGTGCCACCATGCCCAGTTAAGTTTTTCATTTTTTGTTGAGATAGGGTCTTGCTATGTTACTTGGGCTGGTCTTAAACTCCTGGCCTCAAGCTATCCTCCCACCTCTGCCTCTCAAAGTGTTGGAATTACAGGCATGAGCCACTGTGCCTGGCCCTGATTTTTTTTTAATAATGAATTAGGATATGGAATTTTTGTCATCATACCATCAAATTGCATGGAACTTGTTACCAGGCAGCCTTGTTCAAAATATACAAAATGTATGTTCACAAGAAAACATGTCCATGAGTATATGCCCAAAATACACATCATGTATTTGCCCCAAATTGGAGGGAAAACAATTGACTTTCAAATGATGAAAAGACACTTTTAATGAGTAGGATCCTACACAGCTATACAATGGAACAAACTATTGATGTAAGCACAACATGGATGAATCTCAAATGCATTTTCGTAAATGAAAGAAGCCAGACCCAAAAGGCTATGATTCCACTTACATGAAATTCTGGAGAAGGCAAAGCTGTAGTGGGAGAACAGCTCAGTGATGGCCAGGGGTTGCTCGGGGGAAGGGTTGTCTACAAAGGAGCAGCATAGAGGAGTGTTTTCCCAGTGATAGACCTGCTGCGTGTCTTAGTTGTGCTGCTATATATGTGGCTACGGATTCTTCAACATTCACAGGGCTCTATAGCACATGACTGAATTTTACTGCATGTATAATAAGATGCAAAATATAAAATCTTTAAATTTTGTTTTTTAATATTGTGGATCCTGAGAAGAAGCAGGGAAGATTCAGATGGCCAGTCAGGAGGTGGCCCCAGCAGAGGGACTCTTGAGCAATGTACTAGACACTACGAGGTTGTTTTGGAAAACACAGAAAAGAAAAAGTTAGATTCTTTTAGACCTCTGTTTTTCTTCCCAGAGCAGGAAACATTTGCCAATGTTTTATGACGGAGTGGAGCTAACTTCCTAATCCGAATGTTTCTCAAGCCCACGATGTCCCCTTTCCCTGTCGCTCCTTTTCTGTTGTGCCTTATGGGCTCTGATGGGCTCCCAAGGAGGGGAGGAGCCCAAGACTGTGTGTCTCCACTTCCCATTGCCTCACACCCTGCAGTAAGAAGTATTCATGCTTAGTTCATGCATTTCCTCACCATGCATTGAGGGTTCCGTATAGAGTCACAGAGCTACCAATACCCAAAAAGATGCACAATGAACATCGCAGCCTTATATGGGCTTAAAGTAGAGGAGGGACCATCTTCTCCTTTCCTTTCTTTTCTACTCTCTCTTTCTTTCTCTTGCCTGCCTTTCTTCCTTCCTGCCCGCCTTCTTCCTTCCTTCTTGCTTTCTTTCTTTTTTCATTTATCCATGCTTTTTATGCACATGAATGGACCAAGCACTGTGACATTTCAACAGAACCATAGAACAAGCCTGGCCACTGGCCTGCTTGCCCAACCAACTTCCCTTTCCCTACTTCATCTTTTACATGGCAGTGGAAATCTAACAGGGTTTTATGGCTAAAAATCATCTAGTGGCTTGGCTTTCAGGCAAAGCTTCTCATCTGTAGAGTCTGCACGGTCCTTCCTGGGTGGCCAGCCCCAAGCAGCCTCACCTCCCACACGAGCCACATGGCCCCCTGCAGCTTCTTCCATCTATGGGGTCCATAACTTCCCGAGAGGTGCACCCTCCACAGCCGAGTTAGCATCTGTGGCTTCTCACTCCTGTGTACCCCAGCATTCCCGGGTGTACCTCAACCACACCACCTAGCACACTGGACTGCGGTCACGGCTGCTGCTTGTCTCCCTGTTAGGGTGTAAGCTACTGTAGGCCAAAGAAGGGCCTAATTCGTCTCTGAGTCCCGTGGCCCAATAAAACTTAGCTGAGTTCCGTCGACTTGAGACAAGGAGAGTCTGCACTGAGGACCATAAGTGAGGCTAAAGAGGAGGGCAGAGGGGAAAAGCAGTGCCCTGTGTGGCCCACCTTGCCCAGAGGTCCCAGATGGGCTTGTGGCTGAGTGCTGGCGTCCAGCACAACTTCAGAGGAGGGGCGGCCAGGGCCCTTGGCCATCTGTTGCCTGCAGGTCCAACAGCTCCCGGGCTGTTTACAAAACTGGAAATCTCATGTTTGTAATTGCTGACAATGCTCATTTATCTTTATCCAACCAGCTTTGAAAGAAGAAGAACTACAATGGAACTAACTGAGTGACCAATGCAGCCACAGACCCATGGGGCTTGGCTACTCAAAGTCGGCATTATCTATTACAGAATGCTTTTTCCAATTGGACCAGAAATGTATCACATATGTAGCTCAGCTAGGTTTCAGAGCTATAAAGCTGATAGCAAGCTAGGTCTGTGCCACCATTTGCAACCTTATGAGTGTTTGAGAAACTATTACTAGAATCTGAAAAGGATGATGTCTATACTCTTCCGGGATTTTTAACATGCCCACCTGGTAAAACAATGAGCAGGACTTCCACCATTAAAAAAAAATTATTTCAGATGACTCTTAGCTAGACCTTTTCTCCTATCAAGATTTCAGGATTTGGTTTTAAACATAAAATGGTGATTCTTCAGGTGCTGCATTTATTACTAAAATAATACAAAGCTGTGTTCAGAGTCCTTGCTTTAATCTTCTGTGGGTGGAATCCTAGGATTTGAGAGCTGAAATTGCCTCCGGCACCGTAGCCTTCAGCCTTCCATCCTGCTCACATGCACATTTATTTATTCCATGAGTTTCACTCAACCTCAGGACCCTGAAGTCTACAGGGTTAAGAACAGAGATAACGGGGTCTCTAGGACCATTCTGCGGTGTGCAAGGGCCTGCCTGGGGGGACCCTGTGTAGCTGCAGTTCTTCTTCCTCACCCAATGACAGAGCCTTGTCCTTCTTCACGATGCTGGCTTGTGTTGCCAGGGGGCTGGGAGATGGCCCTCCTGGGCTGCATGAATGGACGTACCCACCACAGGCTCAGGGCAGATGACACAAGGCCACAGCTCCACTGCTTCAATGAGGAGGCCCCCATCCCACTAGCCGGCACTTGGTGGGACTGTGTGTCACTGGGCGCTGGGGAGGTGTCAGGGTTCTGCAGGCTTCGTACAGAAAATTCTTTCTAGAGAAGATCTTTTCTTATAAGTCACATCTTCAAAGATCCTGCAAACAGGAGGAGAAGATAACGGGTGCCAAAAGCTCCAAGAATGTGTGTGTTCCTGGATCAGCACCTCCGCATCAGGGACCCTTCAAAAACTGCAGACAACTCAGCGCCCCTCATCTTTGAGAGGTGTGGCCAGCAGCTGCTTTGAGTCCTGAGCTGGACCACAGGGGCCCTGGTGTGGGTCGTGGCTAAGCACAGATGGCTGCAGGGTGTGGCTCATTGTCCCATAAGCAAGGGACAGCACGCACGGAAGAGTGCGCTCAGGAGAACTTCCTGCACCCATTCCAGGAAGAACGGGCCATGGAACTGGAAATTTTGAGGCAGATTTTTACATGTGGCCTTCCCCACTCTGTCAGGAAACAATTTGAAGTGAGTTGGGAGTATATCAATACATAAGCAGGACTGTAGCCATGCATATCTTTGGCATTAATTACTGCTAGTGGGCCGAAACCTAAGGGGCCATGACTGCATAAGTCTCCAGTAAATACACATGTGCAGATGCTGAATAGTGCAAGAGGTACCTGGATCGCTGTATGTTAGATAAAAGGAAGTGTGTTATAGGGCCAGGAATTTAAAAGAAAAGTATATACATGCATGAAACAGACATCCTCACTCCCAAATGACGGTGTAGAGAAGGCCTTTAAAAATGACATACTGTTCAGGTGCATTCTTGTTGGAATGCCTACACCCTTCTCAAATGCCAATTTTTATGCCGAAGTTCCATGTAAAAGGTCATGTTTTGGAGGATCTATGAAAACAAATGCATTTTTTTTCCTCAGCACAAAGGCAAAGCATAATTTATATGTTTGAATTTTCAATCTCTGGTTCTTTTCAGAATATGTCACTATTAACAGAAAACAATCTGTTCTAGTAGTTCAGATGTCAGATTTAAAAAGACAGCAGGGCAGACCCTCACTATGGCATGGGAAGCAGGTGGGAGATATTGTACAGGGGGCTGATTTCCAATTTGTTAATCACTGAGTGGCTTACGTTCGTTCCATTCCAGGGGTGATTGTACCCTAACCTTGCTACAAGACTCTGTCACCTCCCCTTGGAATACTGGTGCCCAGAAAAACCTTCAATCTGGGTGAAAAGAGTTTAAGTAAGCATATATCTGTAGCGTCTGTGCTCCAACCCGTACTGAACCCTTATTTAATAGAGTATTTTACATACTTTACACAGACACTGTCATTGTTCAGAGTTGGCCTGGCCTTTTCACAGTAACTATTTTGGACATGTTTTTGTGTCTTTCTTTTTGGCTGAATTTTTCAGCCATCAAAAGCTCCTTCCATTCCTCCTCCCACCAAGAGCTTCTCTGTCACAATAAATGGCACCGCTGTCGACCCAGTTTCTCCACCCATAAGCTTAGGACTTCCTTGAATGCTCTCTCCCTTCCCTTCCCTTGCCCAACTCACTGATCCTCAGCAGGCAAGTTGACGCTACATCCAAACGGGCCCCCCACTCTCACCCTCTCTCTCAGCTGATGCTCCGCCACAGACCAGCATCAGCTCTTCAGCAACCACCTCTCTGGTTTTCCATATCATTAAGGATCTTTTTGAAACAATTATCAGATCAAGTTTCCAAGACCTGAGAGCAGGGTAGGCTGTCAGAAGTAGAGCTCCAAGGGGTGGCACCCTGCCTGGCAGCTTCACCCCATTGGGGAAAGACTCCCCCAACACACACCGCTCTACTCCCCACGTGGGTCCAGAGCTGTCTTCTCTCACAGCCACTCTTAGTGGCACGTCTCCATCCACATCGCTGATTGTATGGGAGGAGAAAGCTCCACAAGTTACGGGGTTATATTATGCAGGCATGTTTCACTTGTAAATTTATAACTTAGCAGAATGTACTTAAGTCACTTGAATTTGCCTATTTAAGAAAAAACTCAATAGTTGTTCTCAAGCACATTGTTTTTGTGCTTTCAGCAGCATCATACTTGAGTTTGTTAGTTTTTAATGCTTGTGCACCACTACCAGCCTGGTATTGTACTCCCAGAAGGGAAAAGAAGAGGCTCTGGCCATCTGCGGTTCTAGCAGGACCTCAGGTTCTGCTGATTCACACATCTACTCTGACTGGAGGAACAGGCAGCACTTGCTGTTTTATTTGTTGGAACAACACCAAGACCTGGACATCCATGCTAATTTATTTTCAACTGAGACATGTGTTTCTAAGACATCTATGAGAGAAAGCACAGTGTGATGGGAAAGGCTTAGACACAGGCAGACAGAGCTGTGACAAGCCCAGCCCGGCCTCTCGCCACCTGAGGAGCATGAGCAAGCCCCTGTCCCACGTGGACACCAGCACCGTCACCTGGCAATGGTCAACAGGATGCCCAGGAAACCTGCAGGAAACAGCACATGCTGGGCACTCAGCATCATGCCAGGCAGGGCAGGTACTCAGCGAGTGCTGGTGTCCGCCAGAGAGTGTAACGGGGCTAAGTACAGAGTCTGGGCAGGGCAGGTGCTCAGTGTGTGCTGGTGTTCCCCAACAGGTGTAACAGGTCTAAGCACAGAGTCAGGGCAGGGCAGGTGCTCAGCGAGTGCTGGTTTCCTCCAGCAGGTGTAACAGGGCTAAGCACAGAGTCCTGCCAGAGCATAGCCTATCATCGCCCAGAGCACTGCCCTTCCCAACTCCGCCAAGCATTTCCTGGCCCCACGTTGGACACAAACACCATCAGTGGCAACTTGCATGAAAAACTATATGCAAAAATCTGCAGCAAGCACAGACCTGCCTCCCATGATCCCCCTTTTCCTCATCCAAGGTTTCTCCAGCCCTGCCTACCCACTCCGTGTCCCTCCAATCACAAGCCCTGGGCCCTGGAGCTCTCTGGCAACCCTCTGAGAGTAGGGTGTTTTTGTCCAGCAGATGGAGAGGATTCTCCCAACCTCAAAGGAAGAAGCCAGGGGATCACCCACTTCACACGCAGGTACAGTCACTGTCAGTCATGAGCATTTCCTGGAGTCACAGAACACAGCCTCACTGGAGGCCCCTGTGCTGCTGCCTCCCTTCACCTCTTCACCTCCCTGGTGAAGCGTGGCACCCCCGCCTCCTATGAGGAGCAGCTGCTGGTGAGCGGAAAGGCTTTGATCTAAAGAGCTGGCTCTGAAAGATGGAATTTCAGCCTTTACTGAAGTAAAAGGTGGGTCAACAGGAATTGGGCCTCAGACGCTGGACATCGGAGTCCTCAAGAATCCCCTGCAATGCCCCATCTTCTTGCTAGTTCCCTGTGTGTATGGCAATCCCTGGAGGCAAAGGGGGCTCATTTTATACAGCACAAACTGTACCCTCCAGACACAGAGAAGAAATTTATAATTGATGTTGGCTATGCTAGACCTTGACCTTAAGGGAAAGAAAACCAAGGTCTGTGAAACGGTTTATGGGAAGAACAGACCCAGCTCTGTTCTAGTTCATGGGTGGGAGGTGTGTTCAGAAACTCACAGCAGGCAGAGGCTCCATTCACATTAAGGAGACTATTATCGCTGTGTGGCAGGAGTCTCATAGAAACACCCTGGATGATGGCATTGCAGCTTAAATGTCTAGGACAAAAATGAATAGTATAAGTTTAATTTGTTACGTTTAGTCTGTGGACAGGTAGTGTTTAGAATAAGATTACTCTGAAGCTGGATGAAAACATCTATCATCAGCAGCAGACACAACCAGGTTCACTAAGACGCACCCAAGGAGGATGAGCTGCAGAGAGACTGGGGGGCGAGGAGTAACTGGAAACACGGGGACTCCATGTTTCCTGAGGGGCCTGGAGAAGCTGGAGAGGGCTCCCATGTTGGCCACGCTAGAGTCTTTCCTGAGTCCTGGCCCTGGCCTGCCTGCAATGGCTCTGCTGGGAAGCCAGCCAGGAAGCACTCTACCCGGGAGCTGACCCATGACAGCAGCCTGGTGCCAGGACAGGGAGGGTGTGTGAGCAGCAGGTGTGCAGGCACCAGGGTGTGCAGGGTGGGCGAGAGGGTTACGCGTGACATGCCATCGCTAGGCAAGCACTGATAAGCAAAGAGCAAACATTTTGGTTTAAATTATTGATTAGTCAGGTTAAGAAAAGAAGATGAAAATGTCTTTTAAGATGGGAGGCGGGGTCAGAGGGGAGAGCTTGGAGGAAGAGGAAGGGCCAGGCTATGGCCAATCGTCTTGCTTCCTCTTCTCCGCTCACAGGAGGCTGACCAGAGCTCTTGTGAGCTCGGTTCTGCCTAAGAGAGGTGGAAATAACAAACATCCAATTTTTTGGTGATACTTTTTCCCCAAAGGTACAAACAAATTCTACCATAGGAGAGGAGTTTTTGGAAAAGGGAGTATAATTTTACTTTCAATTTTGTTTTATATTTTAACATATTTTGTATAATGACTTACAATTGTTTACATATGAAAAAGCCTTCATTTGCAGGAGGTCATGACCCAGAGAAAATAACTTCAGAAGACTGAGACGTCCTCCGTGAAGGAAGAAGGGGTTATAAAATTATTCTCCTGCTTCCTCGCTCTGACCCTGATGGTCAGGATTTGTCTAAAGTTATGGAAGTCTTCCTGAACTATTCTTATTAATTTGAAAAAAAAAAAACTTTCTGTCATTAAACAAATACACAAAAACACCAGGCCCATTGAAGATGCCCCTTTAATTAATTATTACACAAACAGTGGGTGTGGAGTTTGGATGCTGATTCCAACATTCAAAATAACACGCAAGGTAACTATATTTTGTGCCCTTCTTTAGAAATGTTCCCAGTTTTTGGATTTATAAAGCAGTTAACAAAGTTAGGCTAGTAAGTACAGAGACACAATGTAGCCATGTAATAGCTTGATTTGAAAAGGCTGCAGCCTTAAAGAATTCCATTTAGAATATGGTTTCCTTGAGCACAACCCAGATGGGCTGTTAAATAAAGAGAGAGACCAGCTGCACATTGACAGATCTGCATCACAAATGGATCTTAAGAAAGCCAAACAATGTTTTTCATTAAACAAGAGAGTTCTTAATAAGTAGCTTTTAAAAACATGATTATTCTCAAAGGGAATGCTTCCAGTTTTTGCCCATTCAGTATGATATTGGCTGTGGGTTTGTCATAGATAGCTCTTATTATTTTGAGATACGTCCCATCAATACCTAATTTATTAAGAGTTTTTAGCATGAAGGTTGTTGAATTTTGTCAAAGGCCTTTTCTGCATCTATTGAGATAATCATGTGGCACAAGACAGGGATGCCCTCTCTCACCACTCCTATTCAACATAGTGCTGGAAGTTCTGGCCAGAGCAATCAGGCAGGAGAAGGCAATAAAGGGTATTCAATTAGGAAAAGAGGAAGTCAAATCGTCCCTGTTTGCAGATGACATGATTGTATATCTAGAAAACCCCATTGTCTCAGCCCAAAATCTCCTTAAGCTGATTAGCAACTTCAGCAAAGTCTCAGGATATAAAATCAATGTACAAAAATCACAAGCATTCTTGTACACCAATAACAGACAAACAGAGAGCCAAATCATGAGTGAACTCCCATTCACAATTGCTTCAAAGAGAATAAAATACCTAGGAATCCAACTTACAAGGGATGTGAAGGACCTCTTCAAGGAGAACTATAAACCACTGCTCAATGAAATAAAAGAGGATACAAACAAATGGAAGAACATTCCATGCTCATGGGTTGGAAGAATCAATATCGTGAAAATGGCCATACTGCCCAAGGTAATTTATAGATTCAATGCCATCCCCATCAAGCTACCAATGACTTTCTTCACAGAATTGGAAAAAACTACTTTAAAGTTCATACGGAACCAAAAAAGAGCCCGCATCGCCAAGTCAATCCTAAGCCAAAAGAACAAAGCTGGAGGCATCACGCTACCTGACTTCAAACTATACTACAAGGCTATAGTAACCGAAACAGCATGATACTGGTACCACAACAGAGACATAGATCAATGGAACAGAACAGAGCCCTCAGAAATGATGCCACATATCTACAACTATCTGATCTTTGACAAACCTGACAAAAACAAGAAATGGGGAAAGGATTCCCTATTTAATAAATGGTGATGGGAAAACTGGCTAGCCATATGTAGAAAGCTGAAACTGGATCCCTTCCTTACACCTTATACAAAAATTAATTCAAGATGGATTAAAGACTTACATGTTAGACTTAAAACCATTAAAATCCTACAAGACCTAGGCAATACCATTCAGGACATAGGCGTGGGCAAGGACTTCATGTCTAAAACACCAAAAGCAATGGCAACAAAAGCCAAAATTGACAAATGGGATCTAATTAAACTAAAGAGCTTCTGCACAGCAAAAGAAGCTACCATCAGAGTGAACAGGCAACCCACAGAATGGGAGAAAATTTTTGCAACCTACTCATCTGACAAAGGGCTAATATCCAGAATCTACAATGAACTCAAACAAATTTACAAGAAAAAAACAAACAACCCCATCAAAAAGTGGACAAAGGACATGAACAGACACTTCTCAAAAGAAGACATTTATGCAGCCAAAAAACACATGCAAAAATGCTCATCATCACTGGCCATCAGAGAAATGCAAATCAAAACCACAGTGAGATATCATCTCACACCAGTTAGAATGGCCATCATTAAAAAGTCAGGAAACAACAGGTGCTGGAGAGGATGTGGAGAAATAGGAACACTTTTACACTGTTGGTGGGACTGTAAACTAGTTCAACCATTGTGGAAGTCAGTGTGGCAATTCCTCAGGGATCTAGAACTAGAAATACCATTTGACCCAGCCATCCCATTACTGGGTATATACCCAAAGGACTATAAATCATGCTGCTATAAAGACACATGCACACATATGTTTATTGCGGCACTATTCACAATAGCAAAAAGTTGGAACCAACCCAAATGTCCAACAACGATAGACTGGATTAAGAAAATGTGGCACATATACACCATGGAATACTATGCAGCCATAAAAAATGATGAGTTCATGTCCTTTGTAGGGACATGGATGAAACTGGAAAACATCATTCTCAGTAAACTATCGCAAGGACAAAAAACCAAACACTGCATGTTCTCACTCATAGGTGGGAATTGAACGGTGAGAACACATGGACACAGGAAGGGGAACATCACACTCCGGGGACTGTTGTGGGGTGGGGGGAGGGGGGAGGGACAGCATTAGGAGATATACCTAATGCTAAATGACAAGTTAATGGGTGCAGCAAAACAACATGGCACATGGATACATATGTAACAAACCTGCACATTGTGCACATGTACCCTAAAACCTAAAGTATAATAATAAAAAAAAAACATGATTATTTTCATTATTCAACAGAATGGAAGCCACTTTCTTTGCAATCATCAGGCAAACTCCAGAGGAAGAGGGGAAATGATCGCTTCTGCATTTGCAAAGATGGACCAAGCTGCCCCGTGGACATTATCCACTCATTCACTCAAAGTACATTAAACACCTACCACAGGCAGGCACTGTTCCAGCCCTGGGCACACAGCAGTGAACACGTGGAGGTCTCTGTGCTCAGGAGCCTTAACCCTAGTTGAGTAAGACTGACAATAAACAAATGCATATACACTATATGAGGTAGAAAGCAGTATGGAGAAAAATAAGGAGGAAAGGAGTGCGGGACTCCTACTACAATTTGAGTGGTCAAAATTGCCTGTCTGAAAAAGGCAATATCCCTTACAAACATAGATGTAAAATATCTTTTAAGCACTTTGGGAGGCCAAGGCGAGTGGATAACCTGAGGTCAGGAGCTCGAGACCAACCTGGCCAACATCGTGAAACCCCGTCTCTACTAAAAATACAAAAATTAGCTGGGTGTGGTGGTGCACGCCTGTAATTCCAGCTACTCAGGAGGCAGAGACAGGAGAATTGCTTGAACCTGGGAGGTGGAGATTACAGGTGGTTCACACCTGTAATCTCAGCACTTTGGGAGGCCGAGGTGGGCAGATTGCTTGAACCCAGGAGTTCAAAACCAACCTGGGCAACATAGTAAAATCCTATCTCTACCAAAAAAAAAACTAGCCAGGTGTGGTGGTACATGCCTGTAGTCTCAGTTACTCAGGAGGCTGAAGTGGGAAGATTGCTTGAGGCTGGGAGGTCCAGGCTGCAGTGAGCCAAGACTGCATCACTGTACTCCAACCTAGGCAACAGAGTGAGAACCTCCCTCAAAAAAAATTGTTTTTGAAATCATAATGCAAAACCTTTCCACAAGGAAAACTCCATACCTCAGAGTTTGACCGGTGAATTGTACCAAACATATAAGGTTGAAATTATAGTAATTCTACACAAACTCTTCCTAAAAACTGAATAAAAGAGAATCCATCCCAACTCATTAAATGAGGCCGTAATTACCCTACTTTGAAAACCAAATACATTAAAAGAAAAGGAAACTACAGAACAATCTCTTGTAAACATAGTTGTAAAATATATTTTTAAAACTTCAGCAAATCTAATCCAAGAATATATTAGAAGAATAGCAATATGCTGGACGCGGTGGTTCACCAACACTTTGAGAGGCCGAGGTGGGCAGATCACGAGGTCAAGAGATCAAGACTATCCCGGCCAACATGGTAAAACCCGTCTCTACTAAAAATACAAAAATTAGCTGAGTGTGGTGGCACATGCCTGTAGTCCCAGCTACTTGGGATGCTGAGGCAGGAGATTTGCTTGAAGCCAGGAGGCAGAGGTTGCAGTGAGCCAAGATCATGCCACTGCACTTCAGCCTGGCAACACAGTGAGACTCCGTCTCAAAAAAAAAAAAAAAATAGAAAAAAGAAGAAGGATAACAATACCTCATGATCAAGTGAACAAGTGAAGTTTATCCAGAAATGCAAGGATGATTTAACATCTGACAGGCAATCAATGTAATTCACTACATTAACAAACTAAAAATATATATATTTTTAATAGACACATAGAAGGCATTTGAAAAGCTCAACACCCATTCGTAATAAAAACTCTCTGCACACCAGGAATAAACAAGTAATTTCTTAACTTGGAAAAGAATATCTAAATTATTCTTTAGAATAATTTATTCTTTACATAGTTACATCATATTTAATGGTGAAGGTATTTGTGCTTCCTGGCTACCAACAGGAATAAGACAAGAGATCCACTCTCACCATTTCTATTAAACATTTTATTGGGGGTAAATAGCCAATGCATTTTACTGGAAAGTATAACCAATGCAATTAGGCAAGAAAAAAGTAATGACACATAGATTGGAAAGGATGAAAGAAATCTCTATTTAGCTATATAGTAAATTTGATGTAATCTACAAAAAGACTACTAGACCTAGTAAGTGTAGTAAGGCTGCAGGATATGAGATCCATACATATACATCTATTATATTTCTATATAATAGCAATGAAGATCAGGAATTAGAACTTTTAAAAATAACTTTTATAATACCATCAAAAATATAAAGTACTTAGCAGCAAATTTGACAAAATATGTGAAAGACTCGTACACTGAAAACAACACAATATTGCTGAAATAAATAAAAGAAGGCTAAAAAAATGGAGAGATATACCTTGTTCATGGCAGGAAGACTTATTAGTGTCAAGCAGCTAAGTTGTTCTACAGATTCAAAGAAATCCCAATAAAATCATAGCAAGCTATTTGTAGATGTTGACATACTGATTTTAAAATTCATATGGAAATGCAGGGACCCCAGAATAGCCAAAAGACCACCAAAAAACCCTGAAAGAACAAATATAAAGAAATGATACTACCTGCTTTTTTTTTTTTTTTTTTTTTTTTTTTGAGATGGAGTCTCGCTCTGTCGCCCAGGCTGGAGTGTGGTGGCACGATCTCAGCTTACTGCAAGCTCCGCCTCCCGGGTTCACGCCATTCTCCTGCCTCAGCCTCCCGAGTAGCTGGGACTACAGTCGCCTGCCACCACGCCCGGCTAATTTTTTTATTTTTAGTAGAGACGGAGTTTCACCATATTGGCCAGGATGGTCTCAATCTCCTGACCTCGTGATCTGCCCGCCTCGGCCTCCCAAAGTGCTGGGATTACAGGCGTGAGCCACTGCGCCCAGCCAATACTACCTGCTTTTAATAATCATTATAAAGCTACAGTAATAAAACAGTGTAAATGTAGGCCAAATAAGAGTTTGGAAATAAACTCACATACACAACTGATTTTTTTTACAAAGATGCAAAAAGCAAAAAAAAAAAAAAAACATTTTCTACAAATGCTACTGGAACAAGTGGACACCCAAATATCCCTCCCACACCCAAAATAAACTTGAATCCATACTTTACAGCATATACAAAAGTTAACTCAGGAGGGATCACAGACCTCAATGTAAAACCCAGAACTCTAAAATGTATAAAAGAAAACATAGAAGAAAATCTTTTTGACCCCAGGTTGCTTAGGTACAATACTAAAAAACACAATACATGAAAAACAAGTGGATTAAATGGACTTCATCAAAGTTAAATACCTCTTCTCCTCAAAAGACACTGTTAAAAAGAATGAACAGACAAGCCAGAGACTGGGAGAAGATATTTGCAAAGTATCTGCCTTATAAAGGATTTGCATCTAGAGCATATAAAGAACTCTGAAAATTCAATAATAAAAAACAAAACTCAAAAATTGGGAACATATTTGAACAAGACACTTTACCAAAGGAGAAATACAAATGAAAAATATGCACATAAAAAGATGCCCAACATCACTAGTTAGCAGGAAACCCTAAGTGTAAACCACGATGAGACAAAATAATCCAGCAACCCCACTTTGGCATACACACCCAAAGAATTAAAAACAGGCCTTGAAGAGTTATTTGTACACTCATCTTCACAGCAGCATCATTCAAAATAGCCAAAAGGTGGAAGCAACCCAGTATCCGTTGACAGATAAATAGATAAATTGTGGTATATCTACACAATGGAATATTATTCATCCTTAAAAAGAAAGGAAATTATCACACATGCTACAATGTGGATGAGCCTTGAGGACATGAGGCTGACTGAAATAAGCCCATCACGAAATGACAAATACTATATGATTCCACTAATATGAGATACCTAGTAGTCAAGTTCATAGGGACAGAATAGAATAGTGGTTATCAGGATCTAACACAAGGGCTAAATAGGGAGTTCACGTTTAAAGGGTACAGGCTTTCAGTTTTGCAAGATGAAAAGAGTTTTGAAGATGGATGGTGGCGGTGATTGCACAATAATATGAAGGTACTTAATGCCACTGAACTGAACGTGTAAAATGGTTTAAATGGTAAATCTTATATTATTTGTATTTTACCACAATTAAAAAAGTGAGATAGCATTCACACTCACTATAATGAGTATAACAAATAAGACAGAATAACACATGTTGACAAAGACGTAGAGAAATGAGAGTTCTCATACACCGCTGGTGGGAATGAAAAATGCCATAACCATGTAGGAAATAGTTGGGCAATTTCTTTAAAATTTAAATACACACCATTTCATCCACTCATTCCACTGGGTAGAAGCATGATGGGTATGTTAGCTATTGGATTGTGGTGACGGTTTCACAGGGGTACATATGTGAAAACTTATCAAATTTTACACTTCAAATATTTGTAATTTATTGTATGTCAATTATATCTCAACAAGACTGTTTAAAAAAATAAAAAGAGACTATGGCAGAATATAGTAAAGTGACAAAAACCACACCGAAAAGAATTTCTGGGTTCATTCAGAAAAAATCGCTAACAAACCGCAAGTACAATTTTCACCGAGGAATTGTGAGAAGAACGGCAAACTGTGGCGCTCCACCCTTGTCTACTATGAAGTGCCTTGAAAAATGAACGTTGATATTTTGCTCACTGATTGTGAATTTTAACACGATGGCCCCTAAGCAACATTTATACACAAGGAAGGCACAATTAGCCATGTTTTGAGTGTTGGGTTCTTTGCACTTAAATTGTCTTCTTGAAACTCAAAGGAAAAAAGTTGCCCAGTTTGAGCTTGTGAAGTAGAAAGACAGAATGGCCCATTTTCGGGTGGATGGAAACAGAATCATTTCTTAGGAGTATAAAAAGGGAATTGCCTGAAGCACTTGCACGTAAAAATGTTCTTTTTTGTTTTCATTATTTACACTGTAGTTTTATTTCCTAAGGGGCTCTGACAAAAAAGCATAAAATGCTAGCACCACAACGGACTTCAGAAGCCATCTGGTTTCTCTTCTTTTCTGGGTGAGTAAACTAGAGCCCAGAGAATGGGAGGCGCCTGGGAAAGAGGCTGAAAAGAGGGCTGGGGCGCCCCTCCTTCCCTTGGCCAGGAAAGACCAGACAGCCACCCAGCGCCCTGGGAACCACCAGAGTCCTGTAGCCTACCGCCCCAGTCCTTGGCGCCAGGCAGGCCTGTTCCTTAGCAGAGGTGTTCACTCATTCATGCCTTCAGTCAGTCGCCCGTATTTTCTCAGCACCAGGCAGACAAGCTCCGGGCTCCGTTCTTCCCCCACTATGGCAGACCCCCGCTGGGCTTGCACTCTAGCGAGACACACAGCCACTAACCACCGAGCTGCGCGGTGAGTTATTTAATTGTGCTTGTCATCAATGCCACCAAGAAGCCCCTGCATGGGAGGCCCTGCCCAGGAGCGGGTGGTCAGGCTGAGAGGAGACGTCGGGACGGTGTGTGGGAGCCGGGGAGGGTGGGCCTGGCTGAGGTGGCGGCCCTACCGCGCATAGCGCCCAGCGCGGGAGCCACGTCCACGCTGGCCTGGAGTAGGTGACGGGTTTGATGGAGACTCCATGCCACGCAATACAGAGCTGCTGTCTTTACATTTTCATGTTGAAAACACAGCGTGGACAGTAAATCGGGGGCGATAAGCTTTAGGGGCTGCTCCCGCAGGCGTGGAACAGCGAAGGAAGCCTGGGCTGGGCTGCAAGGCAGCGACAGAAGCGGCTGGGTGTTCCAGATGCTTCGCTGGGACTGAGCAGGCAGATGGCTGCACACTGCGGGGGCCCGGCGTAAAACAGAAACTAACCCCGAATCTCCAGACGGCGACAGCATCGCACTAACCCCAGCACGGGGCCCTAGGAGCGCATGGAGCCGCCCGCCGGGGATGTGGCCGCTGCCCGGGCGTGGGCGGGAGGGGAGGAGGACCCATGGCACGTCCAGGGTCCGCCTGCGAGCGGTGGGGCTGGAGCAGGCCGCTGGCAGATGCCCTGGGCTGGGACGAGAGCAGAAATGAGGGTGGCAGGGGAGTCCTGGACGTGCCATGGAGGTGCCGAGTGCCGGAGGTGCACAGTGAGCGCTGCCTGGAGAAGACCCTCCGCGCCCTCCACATCGAGATGGGAATGGAGGCTTTGGGAGTGTCCAGGAGACCCAGGGGGCGGGAACAGCCAGAGCGAGACCCCCACACGCCCGGGGCGTGGGATTCAAAGGCCACAGGGCGGGGGAGCCTGGCTCTCCAGAGCCAAGAGCACCCCGGCCTCCGCCCGCCTCCAGGCCGAAAGGCCGAGCCTGGACACCACTGCAGAGTTACAGTGCAGGTTTGTCAGGCCGTGAGGAGACTGTTTAAATAATACTTTTTAAAAAGATAAACTTCAGAAGATGCCAGTGCCTGGCTAATAGCACCAGCCGCATGCTAGCTGTTGGGAAGGCGAGGGCTCTGGTGCTCCGCCCTCCCCGGGTGGGGAAGACCAGCTAGGAGCAGAGGGCTGACTTCCAGCTTGTTTCCAGCGTAAGTTGTGTACAATCCTAGGCTTACATTAAAAAGAAGCAGAACTTTCTAGAGAGAAAATAGTTGTTTTTCATTGTGCTTTAAGATTTCCAACTGTTACGGAGCCTGAGAGGCAGGTTTGTGCCATGGTTCACAGATGTGTAAAGTGCACACGATGAAAAACTGGTCTTCCTACCCAAAAGGGATGTACTGTGAGATGCGTGGGCGAGCTTGGAGAGAAAGCAAGGGAATTCAGACGTGAGCATGGGTGGCGCCCCGGCCCCGCTCCTTCGGCTGCGTTCTCAGTGGAGAAGGGTCGGGGCAGAAGACCCCGTAGCTCAGAAGGGTGACACGAGGAGGGCCCTTCCCTAGAGGCCCTGCTCCACCGGCGCCCTGGCTTCCCGCTGTCCGCTGTGCACTCTCCTATGCCTCGGCCTGTCCCTCCCGGCACTGATAAGTCTACCTGGCACACATGCTTAGCATGATTCTCAATAAAGAAGAGGTGTCAAAAAGGCTGTCCTGTGGGAAGAGGATGTTTTCTCCAGAAATAAAAAAAGAAGCTGGCTCAACTTCACTGGTGGCCCAGACTGCGGAGAGAACCGTGGCCACCTTAGTAACAGCTGGCAGATGGCAAGGGAGGCCCAGGTGAGAAGCAGCCGCATGGCCGAGCCTCACTGCCCATCTCTCCCGCCGGTCAGCCCCTCATTCTCTTCACTCTCGCATTATAGCCTGGGCTCCTGCCCACACTCCGCATGGCATGGCCCGAGCCAGACCTGGACACTGTCCCAGGATCCTGCCCACCTCAGACCCACATTAGCAAATCCCCTCAGCTCCACGAAAAACACGTGCCCCAGACATGCCGGCCCTGCCTCCCCTGTCTACCTGCCAGCACTCCTGACCTAGTCACCCCCGGCCCACCTCTGGGGAAGCCCTCTACCCATCTATGGAGCAGCCTGGGTGATGCTTACTAGGGAGAACAGACTACCTCACACCCTCTAAGCCCTTCTGATGGCTTCCTGTAACACCAAGGAAACGCCAACTGGTCTCCCCACTCAAGCCATAGGGTCTTTCCCCGGGGCTCCTCCAGCCTCACCTCCACTCTCCTGACTTCCCTCACTTATCTCAGACCACAGGGCAGCTGGGAGAGTCTTTGCTGACCACTCCTGGTGCTGGTGCTGTGGTGCTGTGACCAGTCACTGGTGCTATGTGACTTCTCCCTTTGCCCAGTGTGTCCCCAGCTTCCCCACGTCTTCAGAGCTAAGCCAAGACAGGCAAGAAGAATAATGAGTGCCTTTGCGTTGGTGTCATCCACACACGTCAGGGAAGGCGCCTTCGTCCCCTCCTCAGACAACCCGTGCTGCCTTCACTTGGGCAGATGGAGGCATCACATGCTCCTTTGCTTGATGGAGGCTAACAAATTATGGCCTGGAGACTTGCACTGAAGTAGGTTGCACAGCTGTGGATTTATCGCTTGGCCTTTTTCACTCTTCTGAAGAAAATGGACTTTAAAAATAATCTCCGCTCCCATAAAAAAAGAAGAAATTCTCAGGAAGGAAAATCACTTATGCCATCCAACTTACTGAAAAGCTCTCTAGAGCAAAATTTTTCAAACGCTTCTTTAATCTGGTTACATAACCTGGGTATTAAGACATAAAGCAAGGTTCTCCCTGGACCCAGAGGCACCTGCTGTCCACAGGAGACTGAACCATCAGCTCCACGAGGGCAGGGCTGGAGGAGTCTTCTCCCCTGCACATTTACTGACAGTACTCCTTGCTCCGCAACTTCACACGTGCCTGTGTGTGTGCAAGTGTGTGTATGCATGTGTTGCAGACACAGGTGTCTTTCCAGGTGGCGATGAATACTACTGAGGAAGGTAAGTCATTGAGATAGTGGCCCCAGAGGGCATCCCAGTGTCTATTCTACGTGGGGGCAAATGCAGAGTTAGGCTTCAGGAATAAGGGAATAGAGTGTAAAACAGGGAGAAAGGTTCCTTTCTGCTCCGGCAAGCCCACATTTGTGGGAGGAAGTGGAAGAACTCCCACGTGTACAGCAGGGCTGGGCAAAGGTGTGAATGCCCAGAACAGTCGGAGGATGTTAAGCTGGGGAAGTGATGCTCAGGGAGTCTGAGCTGGCCATGGGGCAGACGTCGCAACCTCCTTCCCTTCCACTGAAAGTAATGAACTGGGACCTGGGTGCTGAGGTGGGGAGCAGAGGCAGCGAGGACTGCTGGGAGGCAGGATTCACTTTCTTATAAAGAGAAACTGTCCAACCGTACAACTATCTCAAGATGGAATGGGCTTTTGTAGAAGCTGGAACCACATGGCAGAAATTCTAAAACCATGCATGGGGTGGAGGGAACATGGGGGAACAATCTCTACACTTTAGCGCTGCACTGACATTCTACGACTCGGAGGTTTCCAGCCTGGATATTTAGAAAAATGTACCTGAACTGACAGAAAAGGGGAGGGCAGGCTATGAAGGATGGGTAGGGGGCACTGCGTACTTGACACAAGGGCAGCTGGGAGCTGGGGTCTGAGGAATGCAGGCTGGGCATCAAGGAAGAAGCTGGAGCTGGGCTTGGTGAGGAACAGTGAGGAGGAGCTTCTCATGGGGATCCCTATGGGATTATCACAAGCTTAGGCTGGCCTATGTGTTGGCCACATCCCAGGACAACAGCTGTGCTGCTCCCGTCTCTTCTAGATGTTCTCCCCATGACTGAACAGATGGGATCATGGGGTGTGCCATCATTCTCCTTCCTCTTCACTTCCCTGTTGTCTTCCCTCTGTCTTTTGACATGACCTCCAGGGGCATCTAGCCAGTGTCCTCCACACCATTAGCTCACTGCAGCCCCCAAAGGCTCCCCAGCCTTGCAACTCCTTCCCCTCAATCCCCTCTCCTGCCTCAAAGAACTTCCTCTTGCCCTTGTGGGCTTCTTCCTGTGTGCTTGTTTCCCAGATTCCCTCACTTTCTGGAGTTACCTCCATTTTGGACAATGCTGAAACTTACCGTTTGGGGATGTTTCACTGACTTTGGGAACACTGGCATTCTTTCCTCTCTCTTTTATTGCTTCCCATTTTAGAAGAACTATTCTAATTTAAAAAGTTATCAGCTTCTCATTTGATAAAATCCAGCATCCGTTTATGATAAAAACCCTCAACAAACTAGGCATAGAAGGGACTTAAATTAATAAAAGTGATACATGACCAACCCATAGCCAACATCATACTGAATGGGGAAAAGTTGAAAGCATTCCTCCTGAGAACTGGAGCAAGACAAGGATGCTCTCTCTCAACACTCCTATTCAACAGTATTGGAAGGAATAGCTAGAGCAATCAGGCAAGAGAAAGAAAGAAAGGGTATCCAAATCAGAAAAGAGAAAGTCAAACTATCACTGTTTGCCGAAGATATGATAGTATACCTAGAAAAGCCTAAAGACTCCTCCAAAAGACTCCCAGATTTGATAAACTTTCAATAAAGTCTCAAGTTATAAAGTCAATGTATACAAATCAGTAGCTGCTATACACCAATAACGACCAAGCTAAGAATCAAATCAAGAACTCAATCCCTTTTACAATAGCTGCAAAACATAAGATAAAATACCTAGGAATATATTTAACCAAGGAGGTCGAAGATCTCTATAAGGAAAACTACAAAACACTGCTGAAAGAAATCATAGACGGCACAAACAAATGGAAATACATCCCATGCTCATGGATGGGAAGAATCAATATTGTGAAAATGACCACACTGCCTAAAGCAATCTACAGATCCAATGAAATTCCCATCAAAATGCGAACATCATTTTTTATAGAAATTTTTTAAAATCCTAAAATTCATGTGCTACCAAAAAAAGGGCCTGAATAGACAAAGCAAACTTAAGCAAAAAGAACAAGTCTTGAGACATCACATTACTGGACTTCAAGTTATGCTACAAGGCTATAGTTACCAACCCAGCGTGGTACGGTATAAAAGTAGGCACATAGACCAATGAAAGAAATAAAGCCAAATACTTACAGCCAACTGATCTTTGACAAAGCAAACAGAAACATAAATTGGAAAAGGACACCCTATTTACTAAATGGCACTGGGAAAATTGGCTAGCCAAATGAAGAAGAATGAAACTGTATCTCTATCTCTCACCTTGTACAAAAATCAACCAAGATGGATCAAAGACTTAAATCTAAGACCTGAAATCATAAACATTCTAGAAGATAACCTTGGGAAAGCTCTTCTGGACATTGGCCTGGGCAAAGAATTCATGACTAAGACCCCAAAAGCAAATGTGACAAAAATGAAAGTAAATAAATGGGACCTAATTAAGTTAAAAAGCTTCTGTATAGCAAAAGAAGTCATCATCAGAGTATTAATAATAATCACCAAACAGACAACCCACAGAGGAGAAAATATTTGCAAACTATGCACCCGACAAAGGACTAGCATCCAGAATCTACAGGGAAAAAACAAATCTGCAAGAAAAAACCAAATAATCCCATCAGAAAGTGGGCAAAGGACATGAATAGAGGATTCTCAGAATAAGATATAAAAATAGCCAACAAACATATGAAAAAATGCTGACGTCACTAATTATGAGGGAAATGCAAATCAAAACCACAATGAGATGCCATCTTACTCTTGCAAAAATGGCCATTATCAAAAAGTCAAAAAACAATAGATATTGATGCAGATGTCATGAAAAAAGAATGCTTTTACCCTGCGGGTGGGAATGTAAATTAGTACAGCCTCTACGGAAAACTATATAGGGATTCCTTAGAGAACTAAAAGTAGATCTACCATTTAATCCAGCAATCCCACTACTGAGTATCTACCCAAAGGCAAAGAAGTCATTATATGAAAAAGACACCTGTACATGCCTGTTTATGGCAGCACAATTCCCAACTGCAAAGATATGGAACCAACCTAAGTGCCCACTGACCACTGAGTGGATAAAGAAAATGTGCTATATATACAACATGGAATACTACTTAGTCGTAAAAAAATAATAATAATAATGTCTTTTGCAGCTACTTGGATGGAGCTGGAGGCCATTATTCTAAGTGAAGTAACTCAGGAATGGAAAACTAAATGCCACAGGTTCTCAGTTGTAAGTGGGAGCTAAGCTTGAGTATGCAAGGGCATACAGAGTGATATAATGGATTTTGGAGATTCAGAATGCGGAGGGTGAGAGGGAGGTGTGACATAAAAAATTACATAATGGGTACAATGTACACTCCTCAGGTGTCAGGTGCACTGAAATCTCAGAATCCACCACTATGTAATTCATCCATGTACCCAAAATCACTTGTACTCCCAAAAGCTATTGAAATAAAACAAAAATTAAACGAAAAACCGGTTACCAGCTTTTAAAGCTTAGAAAATGCAGGTCTATTGATTTCTTTTTTCAATTTGTAAGTCAATCAAGAAAAGAAAATGGCTTACTGCTGTTTCGGAGTCTGATAAAGGCTTACCTTTTTGCCCTCTCTGTAGGGACACAGGGCCATGGCTTGTCTGGGGTTGGCAGTGTCCATGTGTGTTTGCCCCTCTACCTCGGTCTGGCTTTGGCAACATGGCCAAGCTACATAAGCCATATGGGCCTCAGCTTCCTGACCTCTAAAATGAAGCTAATAAGACCAGGTCACTGAATATCTAAGTGTCGGTGGCAACTTCATAAGAAGGGCGTCATAAGAAGGGCTCCTGTGCCTCAGCAAACAGGAGCCCCTCCCCTGCACCAACATTGTGGCTCAAGGGCTTAACGGTGATTAAACAGGGACGGAATCACTTTATTTTTAATTCAAACCACTTTTTAAAAAATGACCTTGAAGTAGGATTTGTGCATTCCATAAAATAAGTCCATAAATAACGTCCACAAAAAAGTGGAGTATGTTTGTTAGCTGACTCTGTACCGATAATGAAGCTGACGATGCAACCATGGGATAAATGGTGGAGTGAAGACCCCTCATCAGTCAGCGGCTTCCTGCAGGACAGCTTATATTTATCAAAAGCCACCACGACCTTCTGCCCATAAAACTACCCAAACTCCTTTTAACAACAAAATAAAGAAGAATATCCCTAAGTATTTGATTCTAAGATTGTAAGTGGTTTCCAAAAGAAAAATCTTTGAGAGAAAATATTTTCTCTGGGTAAGTCAGGAGCACAGGGAGGGGACTGGCATCCCTGAAGGTGCAGACACAGGGAAGGTGCTGGCCTTCCTCACCGGTCTCATGCACAGGCAATGACAGGGGTGGCAGTTTCTCCAGGGGAAAAGTTCATGATAGGTTTTTATATTGACATAAAGAGAGACAAAACTTTTTTAAAAAATACCTTTCATTAAAAAAAGATTAATTAAAGCCAATTATACGTTAAGCTGCATTGTGAAATGATAAATTCCACTTTGTCCCATGGGACTGTCACTTTAGTTATTATTCATTCCAAGTCCAGAATACAAAACACTTAGCTTGCTTTCCTTTTTTAAAGTTCCCAGTAATATCCAATTGCAAAAGGAACCAAAAGAGAGCCCCCTTTTGCTTGAAGGGAGAAACATGTGATGGGAGGATTCCCTTGCATACCATGCACACTAACAGGATCTGTCTCTTACTGCGACTTGAGCTGCTATTGTTTCATTTACTAGAAGTCAAATACTAAGGCTGTGCCATGGCCCTCACCCCAGCCAGCCCAGCAGCTGCTTCATGCCTAGGATGCCCCTCCTCCATCACAGGCCTTCTTTCCTCCTCCTCCCCACTCCCCCACATGCCCACTACGAATGCCCCAGAGACTCCCTTCTGCCCCCTCCCCAGGAGGCTCCTGCACCAGTGCCCCTACCCCACTCACATAGAGGGCAAGAGAGCAGCACAGGTGTCAAGGGTCAGGAGGGGTCGCTGCTGAGAACTCGGTGCTTCTCTGGGCAGAGGAACAAGGAGAAAGGGGCAGGTGCTGCAGGTCTCTGGGGCTGGCATTGCCCCAGGAGTGTGACAGCAAAGGGCAGAGTCCACCACAGCTTCTGGGCCACCATCACCCAGCTACTCCACATCAGGATGAGAAATGGGGTGCAGGCTCTCTGGGGTCCCAGCCGAGTGGGAAGGGCCTCCACCTGGCCCAGAGGGCCTCTCTCCCCTCCACCCTCCTGAGCCCAGCAAGAGGGGCTGACCCACTTCCATCCACTTCTTCACCGGCACCCCCCACTATACACAGGCACACATATGCATCCACATTCACACATACACACACACACACACAGATACACACTCACAGCCTACAAGGGAAGAGTGGCCTTAGCCAGCTCAAGTGACATAGAAATGGGAGGAAATGTTCATAGTCTTCTAGGTCCCAACAAACCTTTACTTTCAAAGCAGAGTAAAAAGGAATAAAAGCCATGAGACATTAAAGCTCATTAAAAGGGACCTTTCATCTCCATTCAAGGCTTTTCCACTAGGAGGAAGTATCCATCGGATCACTCAGTTCATAATTACAGTGGCGCCTAGTGGGACACTGAAATTCATGATGTAGAAGAAAGAGGCTTCTCACACATATTTCACACTCA
Organism: Nomascus leucogenys; assembly: GCF_006542625.1. Classification (NCBI taxonomy): domain Eukaryota; kingdom Metazoa; phylum Chordata; class Mammalia; order Primates; family Hylobatidae; genus Nomascus; species Nomascus leucogenys. The sequence goes on from NC_044386.1 coordinate 76,068,547, forward strand.
AAAGGCTGGAAATAGCAAATCCAATGCATCTTCAGAAAGCACTGATCTAAAGAAACCTCTTAAAACTAGAGCCAAGAGGAAACCAATCACCCTGTCCTGCATCTTATAAAATCTACAGAGAAAAGATGAAGACAGGAGAAAATTACATTTTTTCTTTTTTAATTACTATTTTATTGATACATAATAGATGTACATATTTTCAGAGTATATGTGGTAATTTGATATATTCATGTAATGTGTAAAGATCAAACAGGGTAATTGGAATACCCATCACCTTAAATATCTATCTTTTCCTTATGCTAGGAATATTCGAATTATTCTCTGAAATATACAATTATTCTTTGAAACATACAATCAATCAGTGTTAACTACAGTCACCCTCCTGATTGATGAGAAATGAGGTCTGATTTCTTCTATTTAACTATGTATTGGTACCTATTAACCAACCTCTCTTCAATCCACAGTTTATTTTTTTAATTAAAAAAGCAAGAAAGAACACAGAATTTTATAAGTAGAAGGAGAAGAATGTGATAATAAAGAAGCATGAAAAATACTGAATAAGATGGAAGACTGAAGGGCATAAAATGTATAACAGTAAATAAAAGATAATGGAGATATATTTAAGACATACAATCATGCCTATTGACAAAAGACTGAGGAAACTGGCACAGAACACTTGACATATTTAGAACAGTAACAAAATTACAAAACAGCTTTCAATCATCTACTGAATAGTCAGGGAAAACTAGAAACTACTAAAGTATGAGGTATTTAAAAGGTAAGTTTGGTTCAGTCGATCTTTAAGATTATTGTATCATCATTCTAAGCATAGGTGTGTTCATATTAAAATAAAAATATGGGCCGGGCACCGTGGCTCACGCCTGAAATCCCAACACATTGGGAGGCCGAGGCAGGCAGATCACTTGAGGTCAGGAGCTCGAGACCAGCCTGGCCAACATGGCAAAACCCCTACTAAAAATATAAAAATTAGCTGGGCATGGTGATGGCCACCTGTAATCTCAGCTATTCGGGTGGCTGGCTGAGGCACAAGAATTGCTTGAACCTGGGAGGCAGAGGTTGCAGTGAGCCAAGATTGTGCCGCTACACTCCAGCCTGGGCAACAGGGTGAGACTCACTCTCTCTCTCTCTCTCTCTCTCTCTCTCTCTCTCCCTCTAGATAAATAGATAGGTGATAGATAGATGATAGATAGATAGATAGATAGATAGATAGATAGATAGATAGATAGATCGATCGATCTTCTTTATGCTAGGAACATATATGTGTGTGTGTGTGTGTGTGTCTGTGTGTGTGTTTGTGTGTGTCTGTGTGTGTCTGTGTGTGTGTGTGTGTGTATGAATTTACCCCAAGGAAAATAAGGAGATGGTGTGGCCATCACAAAAGCAGCACCCCAGGGCCGAGGGAGAGCAGGGCTCCCTGGAGGGCTGCGGGAGGGGCAGGGAAAACTAAAGGCCACCCATCAGTCCAGTAAGATAACAGAAAGTAAGATAAGAAATTATTGGAGGACATGATTTTAACTAAATGAATGGGGAGAAGCTTCCCATTCGCCGCAATGCCTCTGCCCAGATGCACTCTGTGGTGCATCACAGCAGAAGAGACTGGGCCAAGCCCGCTGTTCCTGTCGCACAGTCAGGAGCAGAGGGAAGGGGCTCTGGGAAAGCCCTCTTGGTGCCTGTGCCCAGACGGTGCATCTGCAGCAGAGCTGGGCAGTCAGAAATAAGCCCCCCAAAAGTAGTTTAAACCAATAACTATACAATGAGGTACCATTTTTTACCCATCAAACTGGCAATGAGGAAAAGATGGCATGCCATGTTGGTGAGGGTTTAGAGAATAGGCGTCCATATTCATACCTCCTGGGGCAAGGTGAATCACTGCAACTTATTGAAACGGCAATTTGGCAACATCTAGCCAATTAAATAGCCAAGAACCCCTACACTAGCAATTCCACTTCTAGTCCCAAAGGCATACATACAAGGCTAGCAAGAGTCTAGACGACACATGCCCACCAACAGATCATGTGAAATAAACAATGACCCCCTCATAGGACGGAACACATGTGACCACGAGCGAGTAGGGGAGTCAGGTGAATGCTGACATGCACTGCCTTCAGGCTTTATTGTTAGTCTAAGACAACAAAACAAAAACAAGGCGCAGAATAGCACACACAGTGGCCCCATGTTTATGTTTTACAAAGAAAATAATTGTATTCAGGCTGGGCGGGTGGCTCACGCCTATAATCCCAGCACTGTGGGAGGCTGAGGCAGGCAGATCACCTGAGGTCAGGAGTTCGAGACCAGCCTGACCAACATGGAGAAACCCCGTCTCTACTAAAAATACAAAAAAATTAGCCAGGCGTGGTGGTGGGTGCCTGTAATCCCAGCTACTCGGTAGGCTAAGGCAGGGGAATCACTTGAACCTGGGAGGCGGAGGTTGCAGGGAGCCAAGATTTCGCCATTGCACTCCAGCCTGGGCAACGAGAGCAAAACTCCATCTCAAAAAAAAAAGAAAGAAAGAAAAAGAAAAGAATTATATTCATTATAAATTACCAATGCTAATTATCTCTGAAAGGGAACTTACATTAGAAGAAAGAGGGGAGGGAGGGACAGAGGAAGAAAGAAAAAAATCTTTTTAAAAACATGAATCAACACAGAAGCTCAGAATGTTCATGCAGAATCATCAGGAAGTGTAAGGCTACGTCTTACGTCCTTCTCCAGCAGCCCTGAGCCATCCACTCTTACCCACGTAAAATGTTATATCACTACAATTATAAATTGTATTTTCAGATACCTGCTTTTCAGATATGATGTTGCCACCAGGGGCCTTAGTTCATTTGTTCAAGAAAGACCAGACACCATGTCCCATTCCTAAGTATGGGTGGATTTCTCACACCCCAGCTCCCCAACGGTGAAGAACCTCCTCCCAGCCACTGGGAAACAATAAACGCTGTGTGACTTCACAGGGAAGGCGCCCCATGGCTCTACTGTCCACAGGGCTTTCTCCTGCCCCTTTCTCCCGGTTCCCATAACTCTTCCCTCTCATATCCCTTCATGCCCAGGATGATGATGCCCTACAGCTACTGAATTTTCTCTTGCCCACGTCCTTATAAATATTCCCTGTAATCAGAAATTTCCCACTGGAGCCACCCTCTGTTTCCTGCTTGGAGGTGGCCTATAGAAGCAGGAGGCTTCTCTGCTCAAAGACTTCCGGTGACAACCCCTAAGTGACACCAAAGGCAATGGCACCCCATCACCACTCGCTGCCCTCCAGAGCTACCCACTGCAGTGACTGATAAGATGGGCTGATCACACCCAGCAGAGTTCAGGCCTCCCTTCCCCTATGTCTCCGCTCAGGTCAGGCGCTTCCTAGGAAAGCCTTTCTCTGTTCTCACCACTTACTTGACCCAATCACAAACCCAAGGCCAGCAACCCAGGTCATGGCCGTCCCTGTAGGCTCTGCGCTCCTGGCATCCTTACTCTCCTATTTACCTGGAACCCATGCTATTCTGTCTGTATTTTTCGCCTTCTTTATTTATGTAGATGACCAGTCTCCTAGTCTAGAATGGAAGCCTCATGAAGGAAGTTAAACCATTCCTATAAGCTTTATTAAATTAATCAGGGAAGAAGGGAGGGGGAAAAGCAACAATAAACCCAGCTTGCAGCACACTCAGCATTGATCACTAGGTCGGCTGCTCTCTGACCTGCTTCCTCAGAGCTGTCTGCTGCCTGTTGCCCCAGAATCCGGCAGACCCTATTACAAGATTAGTTTCCCTTAACTGCTCTATAAAAAACCACCTGAACATTATGAAATGTTAAATTTTCCCTTTAAGATGTTCCTTCAGGTCCTGCATACTGATGAAACTACTGGCTCAGCTGGTCTGAAGGGTCCCATAGGAGCTCACTCACCTGGAAATGAAGTTTCCACATCCTGATGATTTCATCCTCCTTACCCCAACCAATCGACCACTCCAATTTTCCAGCCCCTCACCCTCCATGATCCTCTTAGAAACTCTGGCCCAGAACCCCAGGAGATGGATTTGCGGGTCTCCTCCCATCTCCTCATTCAGCACCCTGTGATCATTAAACTGTTTCTCTGCTGCAAAACCTGCTGTCTCAGTGGAGTGGATCTGTTACTGCACAGGGGGCATACGAACCTGCTGGTCCTAACAGAAGGGTCTGTATATAAACTTTGGAGATCCTTATAAGAAGGGCCCATACTTTTGCATACTTAAGTGAGATGTAGGTGTCTGTGCATGTTTATGTGTAATTGACAGTTGACTTTGATCATTTCTAGTAATCTAACTTCTAATAAAATGATACATTAGGAAAGGTGATTCAGAAGTCAAAATTTTAAGCCCTAAGAAATGTACTTCTCATTTTCTTCAGGAAGACTGAAAACATCCATTCAATTTAACATTTATTGAAAAACCTACAGCTATTATACTAAACATTATCAGGTACTAGAATACTTTTTAAAATATCATCTCTGGCTGGCACAGTGGCTCACACCTCTAATCCCAGCACTTTGGGAGACTGAGGTGGGCGGATCACCTGAGGTCAGGAGTTTGAGATCAGCCTGGCTAACATGGTGAAACCCCATCTCTATTAAGTATACAAAATTAGCTGGGCATGGTGGCGCATGCCTGTAATCCCAGTTACTCGGGAGGCTGAGGCAGGAGAATCGCTTGAACCCAGAAGGTGGAGGTTGCAGTGAGCCGGGATCACGCCACTGCACTCCAGCCTGGGTCACAGAGTGAGACTCCATCTCCAAAAATAAATAAATAAATAAATAAATTAATTAAATTAAATATTCTCTCTACCCTCAAGAATTTTACAGTCTAATAGTATAGGAAACAGAAGACATAAAAGAAGGCAAAATGTGATGAATGCCACGAAAGAGTTGTCATGCCATAGAAATTAACAAATCCTGGAGTCTTGAGAGGCTTCTGAACATGGGAGTAATGGAACATGGGAGTAATGGAACATGGGAGTAAGCAGATGTTGAAGCAGGAGCTCCTGCCTGGTGCTCCAGGAAGGTGAATCAGGTGTGAGGATGCAGCTGGGCAAAACTGAATGGAAAGTCTCTGAGAGACCATGGAGGAGGCTGTTGGGAGAAAGCACTCTACTGAGCTCTTGCATTTCTGAACATCTTCTAAGCAGAAGAACTGACTGTCTTTGTTCCAGACTATCTTTTCAAAGATGCATGCACAGCCCATCAGCCTTGAAATACAGAGATATGTCCCTCTGAAGCAAAAGGCAGGGATGCTTTTTGTCCTGTAAAATGGATTTGTGTTTCCTAAGTGCCAAATTCCTCTCCTGACACAAATTACTGCATGTGCGGGTGTTGCCAGACCCAGGTAGGCTTCTGGTCATGCTGCCTACTGTGGCCTGGGGAACAAAGTCCTGAGGCTCATGTCTCCTGTCAGCATCCATGACACTGTGCCACTTACTAGCTTACAAGTAGGGTAAAATTCCTGACAGAGACTACTGAAATATTTTTATAAAATAAAATGAGAATCATTCTGTTTCCTCAGCTGTTCAAAATGGTTAATAATATCTATTTTATAAGGCTGCTGTGAGGACCAACTAAGGAACACACACCCAAGAGAAGGTGCTCAATCCTCTGTGAACCAGCCAGTCACCATTCAACAAGTCAAAGCAGCAGAAATAGAAGCAGAAGGAAGGCAACGGCCTGCACAGTAAGCAGAAAATATCATACAGATACAGATGTCAAATAACAATGTCTAGGAGAAGGGAGCAGTCACATAACGTGTCACAGGAGGCAGGGGACAACTTCAGAGCAGGGTTACAGTAGTCAAGGTCCCCCACTGCCTCATCCATCTCCAAGGGAGAAGTAACTGTACAAGCTCACTGTACTGTGGACACTGAAGGCATTTCCCATGAGAGTGCCAATTAAGAATTCTGAAACTGATATACAGAGTACTGGAAGTGAATGATTAAGTAAACAGATGGTGGATGATGGGAATTAAGTTTCTCCCTGTTGGAGAAGGAGATTACACATGTGCAAGGGGTGGAGGCTAGAATTATCCATGTAGTAATGACATAGACTTGGTTAAACATAGCAATAGATGGTTTTATTAGAACTATTCATAGACCAATGTATATAAATGTGTGTGTGTGTATACATACTAGTATACACACATATATTTCTGTTCTCTATCAATCAGCTGAGAGCATATAGAATGAATGACATTCCAGTGTCAATGAGCACACCTAGATCCCAGATCTTGGCTTATAATACCAGTCTCCAATAAAAGAGAACAAGGCTTCTTGGAGAAACGGTGTATTCTAGGATTGGAGCAGTAAGTATATAAGACGAGCATGGAGCATATTGCAGTGCTCTAAAATAAGGAAGGGCTCAAGGAAAGAAAAACAAGCACGATGTTAGGGGCACATCAATGGGACACAGGCACCAATGGAAAGCGCTCCCAATGGCCACAACTGGGAAGAAGTTGAGTAAGAAATAAAGCAATATTGGATTATAACTCAAAGCATAAAATAAATATATGAGAGCCCAAACTGATATAAATGAATGACTGAATAAGTAAATGATTGGAGAAGCATAAACACATGTATGTACAAGAATCCCAACTATCTTCTAAAGATACTTCCTCCTCAAGCGGGGAGCAAAGCTCCCTACCCGTAAAGTGTTGCTTGCTCGTGGCAACTTCACTCCAACCAGCACAGTACAGAAGGGGGGAGAGGAACTCTGCAGTGAAGACACCTGACAAACACTACTTCAGCCCATGATAAGTCATGCTGAGAGCATGTACTCTCCACAGGGTGTGATGAAAATGACACTTTAGCTCTGCGCACATTCTCCCCCAAATCCACAACCCTGGTCAAATCATGAGAAAAATGTCAGACAAATCTCAATTTAGTGCCTATTTTCTAAATATTTTTAGTGCCTATTTATCCTATTTTCTAACAGCATAGATCAGTTAGTTCCTATATTTGTACTTCGTGTAATTAAAATCATATATGCACTTTTTTGTGTCTGGCTTCTTTCACTCAATATTGTGTTCTTGAGAGTCTTCCATGCTGTTATATACTGTATATCTAATTTTTACTGCTGCTATGAACACTCTAGTACATTCTTAAGTGAAAATAGAGTGGCATTTCTGTTGGGGCTCACCTAAGAGTGAGACTGAGGGTTCATGCAAATGAACCTTTCAGGTGGTGGAAGTAATTTACATTTCCACTAGCAGTGTATATATTCCATTGTTTCATGTCCTTACCAATATTTGCTTCTTTTCATCTTTTTCAATTTCATCATCCAGATGGGCATGGTGTAAAATGGCACTGTGGTTTTAATTTGAATTTCCCTGTAACTAAGGAAGTTCTGCATCTTTTCATATTATTACTGTCTACTGGGTATCCTCTTCTAGTGAAATGAGAGTGAAATTGTTCATTTTTCTACAGGGTGGTCTGGGGTTTTTCCTAATTGATTTGTAGGAGCTCTTTCCATGGTGTCACTATGAATCCTTTACTGGAATACATACTGTAAAAATCTTCTCCCACTTGGTAAATTGTTTTTTCAGGCCCTTAATGGTAACTTTTGATGACCAAAAGGTCTTAAATATAGTCTGATCTTGTTTTATCCTTTACTGTTAGTGCTTTTGGGGTCCTGTTTATCAAATGTTGTCCTATTGTGAGTTCACTAATATCTTATTACATTTTGCTTTTCACATTTAGATCTACAGTCCATATAGAAATCATCTGTGTGTATGGAATGAGGTAAGGATAAAGGTACATTTTCTTTCACATGGGTGCCAATTGGCATGGCACCGTATATTCAAAATAAAATTCGTTCATACTGAATTGTAGTGTTACCTTTGTCATAAATCAGAGAGCCTTACACGTTTGAGTCTGTTTCTGGGCTCTCCATTCTTTCCCATTGGTTTTTCTGTCTTTGCACTAAGGCTACACTGTGCTAATTATTAGAGTTTTATTAGAGTTCTTGACCTCTGCTCATCTAAGTCCTCAAGCATTGTTTTACTTATATGCTAATGAAGAAGAAAGAGGGAAGGAAGAATGGAGAGAGGAAGAAAGATAGGTCATGGATTTGTATAAATAAGTCATATTCCAATTATAGTGATTATGTTATTTGCTGTTATAACTGCAGTTATTTAATTTTTTCCAAATAATAAATAAGATTTTCCCAAAATAATAAATCTGCTTAGATAAAATTTGATTTAATGCCATGTTTACCTCATGCTAAAACAACCAGCTGACACGGGGAAACCTAATCATAAAGCAAAATAAATCAAAAACATTTTAAATGAGTTTTTTTACATTTTCAATTAGTTATTTTAGTATCTACTAGATACAATCTAAATGACTGATAAATGGCACTGAGAAACACCTTATTCAATTAGCAAAATTAACACTCTTTCCCTCCCCCCAAAAAACTCTAAATTCCATATTAGCTCACAGTGCTGCTAATTGTCTTTGAAACTTTCAATGAATTAGTCATGCAGCTGCAACAATAAAAATAAAATGCAATGTTGACTTATTTTCTAATCAAAATGCTCATTTAAAGAGCATTTTGAAGCAACAAAATGATTTACACTGCAATACTAAGGAGCTTAAAGCATATAAGAATGTGAATTAGATATGAAGCTCATCAGTAGCTTATGACTACAAATAGCAATCTACACATACTTCTCAAACTTTGCAAGCTCAGGGGGAACCTAGCTGTTCTACTATCGAAACGCATCATAAAATCTTAAAATATTTTTTAACTTTAAAGTGCTATAAAGTATGCAGCCTTTGGCCAGGCGCAGTGGCTCATGCCTGTAATCCCAACACTTTGGGAGGCTGAGGCCGGTGGATCACCTGAGATCAGGAATTTGAGACCAGCCTGGCTAACATGGCGAAACTCCATCTCTACTAAAAATACAAAAATTAGCTGGGCATGGTGGCAGGTGCCTGTAATCCCAGCTACTTGGGAGGCTGAGGCAGGAGAATTGCTTGAACCTGGGAGGCAGAGGTTGCAGTGAGCTGAGATGGTGCCATTGCACTCCTGCCTGGGCAACAACCATGAAACTGTGTCTCAAAAAAAGGAAGGAAGGAAGGAAGGAAGGAAGGAAGGAAGGAAGGAAGGAAGGAAGGAAGGAAAAAAAAAGGAAGGAAGGAAGGAAAGAAGGAAGGAAGGAAGGAAAAAGAGAAAGAAAGAAGGGAGGGAGGAAGGAAGGAAGGAAGGAAGGAAGGAAGGAAGGAAGGAAGGAAAGAAAGAAAGAAAGAAAGAAAGAAAGAAAGAAAGAAAGAAAGAAAGAGAAAAGAAAGCAGCCTACAACGTGAGGCACAAAATAAGAGATAATGATCAAGGGCATCAAGTTTAAGGAAGTAAAAGGAGATCTGCTGATATAAAGGGAGAAAATAATTAAAACAGAGTGGCACGCACTTATGCGAAATTAAACCGGCAAAACCTAATTTTTTTTTGAATAAATACAATTTCTCTCTCTCTCTCTCTCTCTCTCTATATATATATATTATATATTATATATTATATATATTATATATATATATATAAAATATATATGTAAAAATTTAGGTTGTCAAAAGACCAGTTCTAAGGACCAGCCTGTCTGAGGCCGCATCTCCGGCCAGCTGCTAGCTCTGCTCTGCACACAGCACGCTCGCCTAAAAGGCAATGAACTTTTTCTAAAGCCTGCCTCGCACACGACTCAGGTGTGCACACACGTAAGGCCTGCAGAAGGGTGCTGCTCCCCATCCCTCTGTTGAAGACAAGCCTCCGTGGACGTCAACAGTGAATTCAGCTTGGGGCTGCTTGGTCAGTTCACCTACAAACCCTGCTAGTCACAGGGGGCATAGGCACAAAAATCTCCATCCACCAAGGTAATGCTTTTTCTCTACACTCATGAGTGGCCCTGTTGGGAACCAATTAGAAATTTAGCAGTTTTAATTAAGATCTGATCTGTGACTTCAATAATCGGCAATCATTACATTATCATTACATGACAAAATTATCACATTAGACAAAATTAAAAAACGGCTCTGGGTGATGCTCTTAATTGAGAAGTGATTGCTTGGTGAGTTGACTCCCCAAGGATGGCCGGCCTCTTCCAGCCACGTGGCCCACACGGAGGAGGGCAGCCCGCTGTGCACCTGCCCTCCCGCCCCAGACCAGAGCTGCCAAGCCCAGCAGACGCCTGTTGTGTGCTGCTGTGTGACCAAGCCCACACGTCAGGAAGCACACGTAGACACAGTTTCCATCCTGAAGGGCTCCCCTCTTGTAGACAAGCCATTTCAACTCAGCGGGGACAGCAGAAAGGCTTGCCCCTCCTGAAACACAGAAGGAACCTTAGGCAGGAGGCCCTGAAAATCTTCAGGACTGAGGAGCACTGAGGGAGGCAGGGAAGCAGCTGGGCTAGGAGTGGGAGGGAGAGGGTTCCCGGCCAGCCTGGGTGCCCGGGCCAAGCTGCCCCCTAGGAGAGGAGGTGGAGTGATGGCCTGGGTCACAGGCTACTGTGAACTTGACCATGAGCAGAGTCCAGGAAGCCTCAGGAGTTCACACAGGACAGCCGCCAACCAGGCATTTTAGGGTGATGTCCCTGGCCTCCATGGGGCCACCTTTGGTGCTCCCAAACCCACCTTTGACATTAGTTTGCTCCCATTTCCTCCTTTGAGGCTCCTCACAGCTCCTCCTGGAAGTGTCCAGCTCCCGCAGTGATTGGCCCCATGCCAGTGCCCAGCCCGCTATGCCCCAGTCCCCACGGAAGGCAGCCGGCCAGGACCAAAAGGACCAGGGAGATAATGAGGAACCATTTCTACTTTAGCTTCATAATGCACTATCTGAATTTGTGCAATAGATACTCCTTCTAAATTAGATCATATCTAAGGAAATAAAATGATTTTCAGCTTCTCAATTCCAGACTGTCAACTGGGTGTGAGAGCTGAGAAGATTGTAGAGAAAGCCAGCCAGAACTGAGCAAGTAAATACACGGACTACCCAAGAGCCACCATTAGGAGCTTTTTTACATAGGTCCATAAAAACCTGGGCTACAGTCCACCAAAATGGTAAACAATAGCCTGCCCTTTGCCTGGCACAGTGTTTTGGGAGACAGTGGAAACTTCCCCAGGCACCTGTTAGGGAAGGTGCAGACTTGTATCAGGCAGTTTTCTGAGTGCTTTTACCTAAATGAAAGTTACTGCATTCCATGCCTGTAACAGCATGATGAGGCAGCAGTCGATTACAGTCTCATTTTACAAGGCACAGAGAAGTCAAGGAAATTCACACACACACACACACACACACACACACACACACACACACAGCAGTGAAGAGTAGGACTAGGGTTCATGCTTCAAGTGCAGAGGCATGGCCCTCAACCACTGCACTCCCACAGCCAACTGTGCCATGGCAGGGATGCAACTGGTGCTCTGTGTAGATGGAACCCAGGCCTGGACACTGACTCCCGCTCCTTCCCCAGCTCCCTGCGCTGCTGACCTCTCCTTTCTCAGCATGTGGTGACTCTTAGCACACCGACTCCTGTGTTCATGCCTCCTCTGTGGCTGGATCCAGACTCCTCAGGCCCAGATCCACATTCCCAGGAAAGAAACTCAGGCTGGCCCACAACTCTATAGATATTACCTTGCAAATGGGGGTGGCAAGGCCAGTGGGCAGACAAGGCCGTCCAGATGAACCCCTGTGGCCTATGGCATTGAGACTCCCCACTGCATGATGCCTGAGGCACGCTAGCTATTAAACACTGGGGTGCGGGACTGGGTCCTTTGCACCAAGAAAGTATTTAGTCTTGTATAATAAATACTTCCCTAACTTATTTGAAAGCACAAAACCCTCATTTTGTGATTCTTCCCTTAACATCTTACAGGAGAACTCAGCACCATCCTCACTGGGCAGCTTCCTGCCCTCTGCATGGTCTCCCAGCAAGATGCCCTTCCCTTGAGCGGAGCAGCCTGCCCTGTGGGGCTCAGCAATCCATACAGAGCCACCAGCGTGAGAGAGTAAGCAGCCTCTTGCAAACGTTCGCTTTACAGTGAGATCCCACGATGTTTTCATCAGTCTATTAAGCTCAGCTTCATTCTCCACGGATATGAAACATATAACAAGACAGGAAGCCGGCACATCTGACAGTTACACAAACCAAGAAACAGAAAGCATCGACTCATGCAGGAGTCACACAAAGCAACAGGGGCTGACAGCCAGGACTGGGAAACCAACGTCTGATTTAAATGAAGGAAACAAGCCCAATGGCAAGCACCATAAAATTAACTCTCAAAGCTTAGGATTAAGCTGAGTTCTGGAAGGAAGAGCCTGGTGCTCAGGTAATTCCGGGTTTAATATAGGAAAAGCAGATTCAGGACAACACCACCTTCCACAGAGTGCTGACGGAGCTGGGGAGTGCAATTAGCACACCAGCCAAATCCAATGTGCAAGTCATCATACTATTGGGTATTTTATTTGTTCCTTGTAATTGTCATGAGTCGTTTAAGGAAAAAAAAAAAACGTTAGGTTGAGAAAAATACAACAGAAACCATTATGATGCTGTGGGTTTGCCTGAAATGTCCAGCTTACTAGAAGGCAGAAACAAAATAATTTACATTCTGGAAAAGGGGGATAGTTTATTTTAGGCTTAGTGGAAAACTCATGCAATATTAAAAGATTGTGAGAGCTGAATATAGACGTATTTAAAATAAGCATAATCATACTGTTGTTGTTTTAATCAAGAAGAAAGTAAATTATCTTTAAAAATGTAAATTCAAATTTCTGAAAATTATTTTCCATCCATGTTTTTGCTTTTTACAAACTGACAGGTTTTTCATAACCTCTTTATATATAGAAATGAAGACACTTGAAATAAGATCACTGGATAAGATGATCTGTAGCACAAGGCACTACTTTTATGGTAAATTCTATAATTATAAATAGATTTTTCCGGCTTCATCTTGTGACTTGATTTTTTCTTGGGCATTTCGTATCGTTCTTGTGAATGGCAGAGTAGAAAATTAACTTGAGTACAGGTGAAGTGAGGTTGGAGCACATAATTTTCAACCCTGCATTGGCGCCAGGGCCGTGTCTGCCCTGATTCCTACCACCCCCAATGCCCACCACATGCCAGCTCCCACTCCATTCCCGGCCTTCCTCCCAGTGCTGAAGTCGCCCTCTTTGGAAGGGCTCGCTCTTGGCCAGCTGTCCCTGTCAGGGACTTATAGTACCAGTGTTCCCAAGGAGATTTCCACTGTAATCCAAACTCTCCAAAGGATGCGGGCTAGGGACTGAGTGCTCAGTGCCGGCATCCCCAGCTACTGCGGGGCTCCCCTCTGAGGGCAGGGGCTCCTCACGGGTCCTCAATCGAAAAGCAGCTGCCCTGGGAACAGGGATGCATATCTGTGCACTCATCACTTTTATGTTCAGAGTTTTGCAGAGCATTTTGGAAAGAGGCAGAGGAAAAATTAACAGAGAAATTCAATTTTTGCCCCAAACTCTCAGCTGTTCTTTGTAAGTTCTTGAGGTCCTGTTGAGTGTAGCTAGACAGTCCCATGGCCGAGACAAATGCAATAAAAATCACAGCACTTTCAAGCTGACCCAACCTCCGAAAATCGGTATTATGAAAAATATCCACCAACTATGATTGTAGAAAACAAGGTGATTACTTATCTGGGACAAACTCCTATTCCAGGTCTGGGAAGATGTGGCTTGGGGTAAACTGGTGGCAAGTGATAGGGGCTGGGAGCTCCTGGAGGGTCAGTCTGGGGTTGCACGCTTCAGGAAGAAGACCTGGCTCTCCATGGCATGAAGTCAGAGCAAAGGCCAAATGCTGGGGCTCTGCCGCCCTCCCAAGCATGCTAGAAGAGCCGCTGAGACAGAGAAGTCAGAGAAGGGCCACCCTGGCTACTAGCTGAGCACTGTCCTGAAGACATCCTGCTGATGTGACTTCTAACAGGACACGAAGCTGGGAGCAGCCCCAGAGAAACAGCAGCTCACACTTGGGGAGGCAGTAGCCAAGGAAAAACCAGGATTCGGATGTGAACAGACAGCTTCCACTGACTTGAAGTGAAGAAAGAATAAAATCGACCTACAAGGGCAGAAGTGGCTTTAGAGTAGATGACAGATAGATGACAGCTGATGGATAGATGCTAAATGAGTAGATATAGATAGGTGACAGACAGCTAGATGAGAGATGATTGATAGAAATAAGAGATAGAAGATAGATGATAGACAGACAGACAGACAGACAGATGATAGATAGATAGAGTGATCAGAACAAATGAAGGATACTTTCAGAAATGCAAGGACACAGAGCATACACCTAAGGACCTGGTAGGAGTCAACCATACCTCACCTAGAATTTGAAGCATAAGACACTTTCTAGACTCCCTTTCACCTAAAGCACAGCACATGGTCTAGGCTTTGTTCATTCAACTCTTCACCTGCCTAGAACTTGTAGCACTAGATACGCAGTAACAAGGGCCACAGAGACACTCTCAAGGGGGCTGGCTTCGGGAAGTCAACCTCAATCAGCATCTTCCCTCAGCATCCCTAACCTACAGAGAGGAGGCACTGAAGAACTTGCCTGTCACATCCTTACCTGACTCTCCACTTTGGCTGGTGCAGAAAATAGACAGTGCCTGGAAAAAGGAGATTATGGAATCCAAGTGCAGCTATTTTAATATATAAGACTGTCTTCCTGAAAATAGTTGATACACTCTAGGACTATCACACAGTACTTCAGCTGGCAAATGCATTTTTCTCTCATAAGCAAAGAATACTATAAAGCAAAGATATTATAAAGATGTTCATTCTCTTGAGGTTATTTTAAGGTTTATTACAATCCCAATCAAAATAATAGTTGGGTTTTTAATTAATTCAAATGATATGATTCTGTAATTCATATAAAAAATAAATAAGAACATTCAGAAAAACACTGATAAGGCAAAGTACTTGCCTTACCACAGAGTAAGCTTATAAAGTCCAAATAATTTAAACATCATGGTATGTCACTGACCCCATAAAACACAACAGATGGCCCACCAACATACTCAAAACCCCACGGGGATTTTTTCATCATAAAGGTGGTTTGTGAAGTCAGTGAGATGAAGTCAAACGTAGTAATGAAGAGCTCTGGGAGAGCCGGAGACCCATGTTTTATAGGTGAGTTGCATCCATGCCTCACCATACATAAGCATGCATTCCAAATCAAAATGGATGAGATTCCAAATGTTCACTTTTAAAAAGCTGAAAATAAATAAATTAAATACTTAAAACAATAAGGTAGAAAAGAAGTACAAATATTATTTAAAGATAAGAAGGATGAATTGGAATAAAAAACTGAAAGTGATATAGTTAAAAAGTCAATAAGAAATTACATAAAGAGTAAAAGGCCAGAAGTCTCTTTTCTGAAGTTTCTAATACAAATATCAACTTCTGGGAAGTTTCACTAAGGGAAAAAGAATGTGTGTGCATGTGTGTGCGACTGTGTGTGTATCAACTGAGAGGGGAGATCTGATCACAGATACAAGGACAAGTGAAAAGCTTCAAGTCATTTCATAGCAAAATATAAATTACTAAAATTGATCCATGCAGAAAACAGGAAGCCTGACAAATTCAATAGCCAGTGAGGAGACTGGAAGACTGGTTAACAATCTCCCGGTTAAGAAGATGTCAGATTCAAATGGGGCTATAATTTCCCTCTTCCAAGTTACATACATACAGAAAGTTCCCCAGTTCATTTGATGGAGCTACAGAACCTTCAAACTCAAATATAATACAAAAATAAAAGCTGTAGCCAATTTTACTTATAAGTATAGATACAAAAATGCAATAAAATGGGTCTGAGCTCACTCCTGTAATCCCAGGACTTTGGGAGGCTGAGGCAGGCAGATCACGAGGTCAGGGGATTGAGACCATCCTGGTCAACCTGGTGAAACCTCATCTCTACTAAAAATATAAAAATTAGCTGGGTGTGGTGGCACGTGCCTGTAATCCCACCTACTCTGGAGGCTGAGGCAGGAGAATCACTTGAACCAGGGAGTCCGAGGTTGCAGCGAGAAAAAAAAAAAAAAAAAAAGAATGGGTCTGAGTCCAGTGAGTCCAGGCTCACCCCCGGAATAAAGCTCAGTAACGGAGCTCCAGCAAAGCAGCTGCATTTCCGAAATTTCCAGGGAACACAGAGCAAAGCCGTCGAAAGCGCTGAGCAGGCACAGACTTCCCCACCCTCTGCAGACCTGCCACGCACGTGACCCGATTGTTTTCAGCCCTCTCCTCCTGGGAGGCATTCCTGTGCCACACATTGGACGTGTTGCCATGGTGACTGGCCTAGGCACTGGGCTTGATTCACACTGCGACAGTCAAGGCCCGTTCTGCCAGCCAAGAGTGGGCACCCAGCTCAGACCAGCCAGAGCCCTTCCCGAGGGAGCGTGTCTTGGTCTGTCTCCGGAGCTGCCTGCGGCTGTTCTCTATCACAGGAAGGAATTCCCAGGCGGGGAGAGGCAGAGATGAGAGGTGGAGAGAGCACAGCCTGGCTCCTGTTGCCTCCGAGGCCCAGCTAGACACTCCCTATATCCAGGCTGCTGAACCCTTTGGTCCATGTCCCTTTCCACCCAAGCAAATTTGATTACGGTGTCTGTCACCTGCAGCCAAGAGCCCCAGTAGCGTGTCTGCATCCTTCTCCTCTTTCTCCCCATAGATAGCACCCAGGCTGACGTCCAGTGCCCACTCCCGAGGCCATCTCCAGCCCACTGTGCTCAGGCGCCTTCTCTCCCTGAACATTCACCACCCGCCTCTCCATCAGAGACCCCTGCCAGACCTCTATGCTTGCACACTTGCCTGCCAATCTGACGTCCCTCATGCAGCCTCACCAACGCGGACCGGAACATACTCAAGACCAAACTCTGCGTTTCTCCTCTAAACTGCGCCTGCACCTGATGTGCCTTTGAGTTTTCATCGCCTCATGACACACATCCACGTTGTCCACCTCCAAACCCTACTCCACCGGCCCCCTTTCCCCACCTGCCCTGCACACACTGGCCCTAAGCCTCAGTCTCTAACCTGGCCTCCCCGGGGCCACTCGGGGCTCCTCTAGCCTGTCCATTCCACTGCAGGGAAGAATGGTCTTTGTAAAAGAAAAATCGCATTGCAGGCTTTCCTGCTTAAAGCCCTTCCCTGCGCTCCCACCACCTGGAGTGAAATCCAGCCTTTTTCCCCATCTATAGTCTCCCTCTGCTGGGCGCCTTCCGCCATCTTCAGTGCCATCCTCTTGCCCTGCCATCAGGGATGCTGGCTGTTTCTCCTCCTTGGGGAAGTCGCACAGCTCACCTGCTCAGGGCTGTTTGCTATCTGGGAACCTTAGTGCCCTTAGCACAGTACCACTGATCCACACTGGGTATGGCTTAGGCGGTCTACGTTTAGCTGTGTTTGCTGCTCCTCCCTGGTGAGTCTCCAAGTTCAGCACACAGTATCTGCCTGCTTCACCACTGCACCGCTGAGGCCTAGCTCTTGCTAGTTACAAAGCTGTGTTGACTTCATGGATGACTATAAAAGAACAAACATTTTAATACAATGAATATTCATGAAATATGACCTGATTAAATATCTGATAAATTCTATTTTTTTTTTTTTGTCACCTAGGCTGGAGTGCAGCGGCACGATCTCGGGTCACTGCACCCTCTGTTTCCCGGGTTCAAGCGATTCTTCTGCCTCAGCCTCCCCCAGTAGCTGGGATTACAGGCATATGCCACCACGCCCAGCTGATTTTTTTGTATTTTTAGTAGAGACGGGGCTTCACCATGTTGACAAGACTGGTCTCGAACTCCTGACCTCAAATGATCCGCCCGCCTCAGCCTCCCAAGGTTTTGGGATTACAGGCATGAGCCATCATACCCAGCCTGATAAATTCTTTAGTTACCCCTAAATTTACAACCTTGTAAAGAAACGTCCGTGTCAGCATGTCTAAATGCATTATAAAAAATGTTTTATCTTATTGTTTTTCAAAATAGCATATCCTATAGAGGAAAGTTTAGGCCAAGCTTCCTTTACTCCAAAAATTTAGCCAATCAATAAGCTATCATGACAGTACACATGTGGAGCCGGCCGCATTTGGGTCTTCCATAAATGCGGAGCTGCACTCCATTCTTTATGTTGTCTGGATGTTATGAGATAAGCACCTTGTTTGCTGAGATTGTTTTAGAAGAAGACTAAAGATGTCTTGGGACTCTCCTGACCCCACTGCAGCTTACTGCACTTTACCAGGACATTTACTCTTTAGTCATTCTAAGTCTTTGAAGTCACTTTAAGGCTTTTTAAGTCGTTTTACATTATTTTAACGTACTTTTTTTTTTCTGGGTTCCCTAATGGTTGAAATTAAGGATTCTCTGCCATTAAATTAATAATATACCAAAAACAAGTTACATAAAAGCAATCATTTAGGCCACAAGTGGTGCCAATGGATTTCTTTCCAGTTATAGGAAATTTGATCCGTGGAAAGGCAGAGGGAAATTTCCCCTTAGACAACTCTATAGCATCATTTTTCAACTTTATAGTCTAGCATATAAAGAGACACTGACAGCAAATGGCCTCTCCGGAGATCTCACCCCAGCATCCATGGAGGATCTCTGCACGCAACTGTGCCATCATCCATAAACACCCCATTGACCCGCCATCAAGCAACGCAGGCACTTCGAGGGCCCTTTGACTAGTGATGGTAGAAGAATAAAAATATTTGGTCTTTGTCCCCATTCCTAGCACAGAGCTCCTAAAAC
The DNA here is from genome assembly GCF_006542625.1 of Nomascus leucogenys. Classification (NCBI taxonomy): domain Eukaryota; kingdom Metazoa; phylum Chordata; class Mammalia; order Primates; family Hylobatidae; genus Nomascus; species Nomascus leucogenys. The sequence continues at coordinate 76,087,327 of NC_044386.1, forward strand.
CTTTGGCATTTCCCGAGTGATAAGAGTGACAGGAATTCCTTTTGTTGTAATGAGGCAGCTCTTGGGGGCCCTAGATGGCTTCAGGAGGGAACTGGTTGCCAGAAAGATCAAGACATGATTAGAAAGTTAAAACTGACAGCTCCACCATCCGTCCCCACACCAATCCTCAGGGAGAGAATCAGGGCTGGAGATTGAGCCAATCACAAATGGCCAATGATGTAATCAATCGTGCCAATGTAATGAAGCCTCAAACCCCCTAAGCAGTAGAGTTCTGGGATCCTCCATGTTGGTGAACAAATATGTGTCAGGAGGGTGGTGCATCTGTACTCCATGGGGACAGAAGTTCCTGCACTTGGGACCCTGCCAGAGACCTCACCTATGCACTTCCTCATCTGGCTTTTCATTTGAACCCTTTATAATACCCTTTAAAATAAGTAGTAAAGGTAGGTAATGTGCTTTCCTGAGTTCTCTGAGTCATTCCAGAGAATTATTGAACCTGAAGTGAGGGGTTGCAGGAACCCTGATTTGTAGCCAAGTTGGACAGAAGTGTGAGTGCCTGATACCTGTGACTGATAGCTGTGTCTGAATTGAGGGCACCGATGAGAGATGGAGCCCTTAGCCTGTGCTCTGACAATAGCTCCGAGTAATTGGTATTAGAACTGAATTGAATTGTGGGATACCTACTTGGTGTTGGAGAATTAAAGGATCAGCTGGAGTAAGGAATAGAAAAAGCCACTTGCTGGTCCCGGCAGAATATTGCTAAGTCAGCCCCTGTCACCCACCTTCCATGGTAACTAGTGGCTCCTGTCAAGGCTGGGGGCTCAGAAGCAGTAAAATGAGGTGCTGTACAGGCACCTGCTCCTCATGCTGACAAGCGCCATCTCCTAACTGCTAATAAGTGAGCCACAAGCTAAGCCAACAGGGCAATGCACCATGCTCATCTCAGACCTAGGACATTCAGCAGCAAGGAGGCCTAGCTCTTGATACAGCCTCCGCAATAGGAACTTGGGCCTTCCGGACATAACGGGACGCAGAAAGCAAAGATCAGTCTATGATCCAACACTTGCTGCCTCAGCAACTGCAATTAACATGAGTCCTTGAGAAAGATCAAGAAGGGCAGCACATTTCTTTGGGCCTTTGTACCACTTACGGCTCTTACAGCTACAAGTGACAGAAAACCCAACCCAGGATGGCTAAAGCAAAATGGAATTATGAGATCATATGAGTTACAAGTCTTGGGCAAATAAAATGATGCAGCAGGTTGCATTTCCCAAATTCGCCAGCACTAATATATTCCATCCCACAGGCTTTATCCCACAGCCCTGACAGCGCATCTCCCCATCAAGAAGCTCCTTTCCCTGTATCTGGGGGCCTGTGATGCACAGAGAAGTCTGAGGCCCCCACCGCCATCTCAGCCATGCTCTTTGGGCCCCCGCAACCTGGGCAGGAGACATAAGTGAGCAGCCTCCAGATGATTCTGGCCTCAGCCTCTGCCAGCTCTGGTGATCCCCAGTGGAACCGGACCAGCTGCCCTTTCAAATTCCATGAAGACGGTAGAGTTAGGAGTGAAATCATCACTGTTGCTTTAAGCCCCCCCATTTTGGGATGACTTGTTAGGCAGCCACAGTGAGTGGGACAGATGACTTTACCAGGGGCTTCCCCTCGGCTCTGGTGCCTCAGGCGCAGGCCCTGTTCTCAGGCTCCTAGCAATGGTACGCAGTGGCGTTGGCCTCTCATCATCGCCCCCGTCAGTGTGAGGCCCTCATTCTCCAGCACCTCATCAACAGTGTGCTGGGCTGATCTTCTGTCTTGGGCTCTGCGTCATCCTCCCATTCTCCCCTAGTGGTCTGCGTGCCTCTCCCAGTACTGAGGTTGTGGGGCATTGCTTCCTGAAAAGTATACAGTGGAGGGGGGGTGGTCACCCTGAATCAAAGTGGAGCCATTATTTCCATCAACAAGAATAACAAAATCACTACATGGTTACTAGAACCTCTTCTGCACCAGCTCTCCTGACACCCTACTGACAAGTATTTACGGCTTCCATGGCTCTCTCAGACTGTCCAGGACTCTGGCCTTCAGGAGCCTCAGACAGCCCTGCGATGCTCCTAGCTCTCAGCTCCTGCCCCACTCATTGTAACCATTCTCAAGGCCACTGATTAGAAGGGTTCAATATACAAATCTATCCACATGGCATTATCCTAAGGTTGAAGATTTTACATCGAGGTGCAAACTAACAGGAGAGGTTCTTTGAGTTTACATTAAGGGAGGGAAAAAGGCAGGGGGTGAGTGGCTTTAAGTTTTCCTTCAGACACGGAGGATCAGCCTGCTTTGAGAAGCCCAAGGCCCATTTCTGCTCTAACCAGATGAGAGCTGCAAGAAAAATAGCCTGGTTTTCTCTTTCTTTTCTTTTCTTGTCTTTCCTTGCTTTTCTTTCCTTCCTTCCTTCTTTCCTTTCTTTCTTTCTTCTTTAGCAAATGTAACATGAGAATGAGACTAACTTTGAAATTTACATTCAGAAAATATTGATCTCACATTCATGATTTTAACCCTCAGGGGAAAAGAAAGTATTTGACTCTGGTTCAGTGAGTTTACAGCACTGTGATCAATACAGAGATTAACCTTTGAAAAGGCACCCAGTATTACATTAGCATCTGTTTTGACCTTTGAGAAAATATGAATGTCTGCCTGGCTACCCTTGAAGCAGCAGATAGAATGAGGGCTTTATAAATCTACAAAGAATTTTATTATGTTTACTGTTAGTCAATGGTAATGATCCCTTTGAATCACACTGAACAAAGCCAGGTCATTTTCAAATATTGCTTCGAATACAGTATTTTCTAGATAGTTTATTCTCTAGATATTTTTTCACTCTTTCATTTATCAACTTGATGTTTTCAAAGCCTCACAATAATTAGCTATGTTCTAAGAAACCACAAAAGAAAACAAAATGAGGTGACAAAAGCTTTACTGGAAGCTAAATTCCACAAGAAAATTCAACTTAATGTGTCTCTATGTTTAAAGAAATAGTAAAAATCGGCATTACCAATTAATGAGACACTCTTTAATTGACTGATGTATCTTACGTGGGTGGTACAGAAATGGTGTGGCCTGGTCCCCATGGAGGAATGTCCTGGAGACCATATTTCTGCCCATTGAGGGAATCTAGAATTAGCATAATCTCTAGTCAGAAAATCATTTTCTCCAGTGGAGCAAAATAAAATCATATCCTCCCTAGGAAGTGCCACAAAGAAGATTCCTCAGGCATAGCAGAAAGAACGAGTTCTGGACTGTGGATTAGCGATGCCACTGTCTTGCTTCTGGTAGGCAAGGTACTGACAGCCACCCAGTGCCACATCGCTGTATCTGCTCACAATAAACTCCACAGATCAACAAGAAATGTAGATTAAGCCACATGGACAGCCTGCCTTTCGATATAACTAGAAGATGGAGAGCACCATAAACTCCACATTATTACTTGGCAGTAAAGAAGAAAACACCAATTCCCAGCCAAGCTGTCTCTCAGGCCCCTGCCCCACACCCTGGCAAGGAGCCAGAGAAATCCAGATAATTTTCATGAAAAAGAGAAGAAAGAAATAAAAATTCTAAAATTGAGGAAACTAACAGCCAGAAGTAGGAAGGCCAACCTAAGCGTAAAACCACTGGAAAATGATCCTAGTGGATTTGTGTATAGACTATGGAGAAAAGACATTGACATACACTGGACTCCAGGTGACAGGCAGGCATGCATCATCCGCAAGAGAAACAGCCAACAGGCAGGCAGGCGTGCCCATCAAAGCCTGGCAGGGGAAGGGGAAAAACGGGGAGGGCGGGGAGGGAAATGCAGAATCCTATAAGACAAAAGGAACCAAAAATGAATGGACACGCCCCACAACTGAAAAAAATAAAAATAAAAAATAAAAGCTGTTACAGAGACTGCTCTCCACCACACTGACCAAAGAATAGGAATCTTCTCAAACTAGGAATCCTGGAACTGACTCCGGCTGGCCACCCTGTCCACTAGTACATAGCCGAAAGCTGACTGCTCCTGTGCAAGGCTTTCCTAATAATAAAACAGGGCATGAGAATCTAAATACTGAAGCTGGTAAAGATTTCCCCAACAAGCCACATGTAAACCAGGAAACACAAAACCGCATACAACACTCTATACTAAATTCCATACCCTCAGATAAGCACTGGGGATGTGCAAAATCAACCTGAATCCAAAACCCAAATGCTGAGAGCAGAAAATGACAAAAACATGAAGAATAAAATGAGAAGCCAAAGAAAAACACCAAATCATGTCAGAAATGAAGATTAAATTATAAGGTGTTCCAGGAAGACTATAATCAAAAGAATATGTAATCAGGGGCATTAAAGAAAGCAAGCAAACAGGAGGCCAAAAACAAACTGAATAGTAAAACAAGCCAGAAAGAAAGTGGTTGAAATGGAAGCCAGGCCAGTGAGACTCAACATAAAGAGATCCGTGAAATCGTAAAATATAACAAATACTTAAAACTCTGATCCAAGAAACCTTTCTGGGCTCAAAAGAAGACACAATGCTACATGTTAGGCCCATGGATACCCAAGGGATACCTGGGAATATCTTAGTAAAACTATTAGACTCTGAAGATAAATTTTTAAAACCCTCCAACCCTGTAGCAAAATGATCAAATAACTTCAAATGTAAGAGAACTGGGCTGCCATCACACATCCCACACACACATACAGCTGAGGCCACAATGGAGTAACACCTTCATGAAACCCAAAGAAGGTATGTGTGAACCAAGGGTGTATTAGGAAGCAAAGTGTCTTGTCAAATGTTAAGGATGTAGAACACAGCCTTAAACCTACAAAAGCTCAGGGGTACTGTACCCAGGAGTTGATCTTGGGCTTTCAAAGATTAGCTTCACCTGTCAAAAGGCAGGAACACTTCAGCAAAAGGGCCAGTGGTGAGCATCTAATAAACTTAATCATGGATCTAAGAGAAACAAGCATAGAACAATGCGGGTGGAGGAAAAATGAATGATGTTATATGTTTTGAAAGCAGAAATACTTCAATTAGTAAGTGCGTGGAGAAAAAGGGAAGAGAAAAGTACTGCAGAATAAACTTATCAGTGGTCATTTAGGCAAGAGGTAGAAGTCAAAGGTTATCATTAAAGATAGACAAACAAGGTATAAAAGACTACATAAGAAAACAGAAGACTAAAGACAAGTGAAAAAGCATAAGATCAAAATACAAACCTTTCAAATTGCAAGGAAAAATTTTAGAAAATAAAAGAGCAAAAAAAGATATACACATAGAGAAACATAGCAACTAAAATATACATAAAACCTATAATATTGAAAATGTGTGAGTCACATCAATAAATGTGAGTGGACTAAATTCATTTATTAAAAGAAAACAATATTTTATTTTGATTCACAAAGCAAGTCCCAACAGTCTATACGAGACATACCTAAAACAAAGTGATTTAGAAAGGCTAAAAGCTAAGCAAATGATTTGTGATTCCAATACCGAATAAAGTACAATCAAGTCAAAGAGCATTAAGCATGACAGAGGGGATGTTTAATAGTGCTAAAAGCCTCTGACTCACAGTGGAGATAGAACAGTGATAACTATGTATCCACCAAATAACATAGTAACCACCTTTCAAAGATAAACAGTAAGAGATTGAAGGAGAAATAAAGAGACACACTTGTAACAGGAAATACTTAACATGCCACTTTAAGTACACGACAGATTTAGTGGACAAAAAATAAGTAAGGATATAAATGACCTAGTATAATCATTTGGTAGATTTGAGAAATATGTAAGTTTATACAATAACAATAGAGAATGCACACATAAAATATGATCAAATTTGGTCACAAAGAAACCAGAGGTAAGTTCCATCAAAATAGAAATAAAATAAAAATATTATTCAAACTGGAAACTGAAAAGAACTATTATTAAACATCCAATTCAGCTGAAAGGCAAACCACACTGAAAATACAGAAATCCTAGAAATAATGATAATGGAAGCATTATATATTAAACTCCATGGAATACATTTAAAGCAGTGTTCAGAGGAAAAAGCATAGCCTTAAACACTTATGGCAAATGAAACAAACAAATAAAAATAAATGAAATAAATTCGAAATTTGAAAAAACTAAAGAACAGCAAAGTAAACTAAGAGAAAGCACTAGGAAGGGAATGATAAAGAAAAATGTAGCAATGAACAAGGCAGAAAATAGAAAACTAGACCTAAGAAATACATCAAAATCTTATTTTTTGAAAAATAAAACAGAACTAGATGAATCACAAGCCACTAATCAAAAACAAATCCACAGATAAGAAATGACAAGGGGGAAATAACCACTAAAACAGACAAAATTTAAAAGTAATTCTAAGAAAATATTTGCAGACCTCTCGATACCAATATTTTCAGGGTAATTTTAAATTATGTGTCTATTCCAATATTTCTGATCCTAATAAAAGTGTAATCCAGTATGTTGTCTCTCGTAGCTCCACTAATCAAGACAGTGCGCTACTGGAGAGGGACAGCCATCCGGATCAATACACCAGAACAGAGAACCCAGGAACAGATCCACAAAGATGCACTCAGCTGATGAGTGACAGCTGCAACAGCAACTCAACAGAGGAGCCATAGCCTTTGAACCAAACGGTGCTAGAGTGCAGCGATATCCATAGGCAAAAATAAAATAAAATAAAACCTTGATCTAAACCTCACACCTTATATGAAACTTAACTCAAAATGGAACATGAACTTAAATGTAACATGTAAATCAATAAATTTTGGGGGAAAAAAAGGGCATAGGAGATAATCTTTGAAAAATATCTAGGGCTAGGCAAAAAGTTCTCCTGTTGTCATGCTTTTGACACCAAAAATACAACATATTAAAAATTTTTTTGACACACTGGGCCTCATTAAGATTCAAAACTTTTGCTTTGTATAAGAACCTGTTGAGTGGATGAACAGTCTACAGACTGGGAGAAAATGTCCTATCTGCTTTATTCGTAAAAGCCCCAAACTGGAAACAAGTCAGGTGTTCTTCAGTGAGGAGATAACTAAACAAACTGTGGTCCATCAATACCATGGAGTGCAATGCAAAGAAATCAAATACTGGCATGTGAAACAACTTGGATGAATTGCTAGACAATGATGCCGAGTGAAAACAGCCAATACAAAAAGGTCACGTGTTGTATGATTCCATTTATGTAGCATTCTTCTAATGACAAAATGTTAGAGACGGAGAAGAGATTGGGGCAGGGGTAGAGGTGGGAGGGATGCAGAGCTGGCTGGAAAAGGCCAGCATAAGGGTGCCTTGTAGCGATGGAATTCTTCTGTGCCTTGACTGCATCAATGGCAGCATCCTGGCTGTGATCTTCTACTATAGTTTGTCAAGATTTTACTATCAGGGGTTTCTGCACAAAGGGATCACAGAATCTCTCTGAATTATTTCTTACAACTGCACATGAATCTACACTTATCTTGAAAGAAAAAGTTTTAAAAAATTAATGAAAGCAAAAAGTATAGATAAAAATGGAGCTAAAGTTTATCCATTTTGACAATAGAATATCTAAAATTCCTTTGCAAAATTTAAAATATAAAATTAAGCTTAAAAATAGTCACAACATATATATCAGAACTGATTTCTGTAGATGCAAGAGAGCTTCTGAAAAATAGGAAAATTCATCTCAAGAGAAAGACAAAGGCAAAGGATATGAATAGAAAGTTTACAAAATAAGAAATGCAAATATTCAATGCTTATACAGAAAGAGTATAAACCCAGTAGAATTAATTAAAACAAAACACGAGTCTATTGTTAGCCAGCCAGATGAACCTTGAGTGTTTCAAACGGCAGTGACGAGTTTCAGCAGTGAAGTTCAATAAAATGCGTGAAGAGCAACATTTCTGGATGCCAGCTTGTCAATATTTATCTGGATTCTTAAAACATCACTCATTTAACCAGCAGTTCTATGTCAGAAAATTTATCTTCAATTATCAGAAATGAAACAAGGTTTTATCTATAAAGACATTTATCACACCATAACAAGAAACAGCAAGCAACCTCAATGCCTCAATGTAAAATAAACCGGGATATATCTGCCTGTTGTAGGCATAGCTATTCTATTTTGGAAGGACAATTTATGTCCTGGTAAGATGCTCACAATAGAGTATAAAAAATAAAAGGTAGGACGCAATGTGATTCAAAAGCTTTGTAAAAAATATGTAATCTATGGTAGGCAGGAAAAATGTAAGAAAACACACCAAATTATGATCAGTGGCTATTTCTAGGTAGCAAAATTATAGGTCACTTTTGTATTTTATTCGTTTACATATTTTCCATTAAATACTTATCTACATCATGAGAGAAACAGTCATTTTTTTAAACATTCTGTACTGTGTATCACAGGAAGCCCCCTTTTATGAAAATAAATCTTTGAGTTAGATAAAAGTCGAATTAGTGCATGTGCAATTGCAAATTAAGCAATTCATGCAAATAAAGGCCCTACCACAATTAGATAACCATTCCCTGGGCAAAAACTGTTCTGATTTCTGCACAGCAAGGACCTGGCAAGAAGGATAGTCAGAGCTGGAAGAACTGGAACCAGGCAAAAACAAGGAAGGAACTCTGTTGACCACTCACCACAGGGACACACTCTCCATCCAAGAAGATGCATGTGATTCATAAGGCTGGGACTAATGAGCTTTCAGGGAGACAACTGGCAGTCTTGCCCAAGCTTTCTGAGGCCACCGACTCCCTGTCATACTAGCCGTTCACCACAGTAACTGCACACACACACACACACACGCATATGTGTGTCACACACTGCACACCAAATGCAAGAACTATGTGAAAAGTTCAGTGCCCACATGCATCACCCACTGGAGCTGAACCTCAGGCACTTTACGTGTCCCAGGGTGAAAAGTTCAGTGCCCACATGCATCACCCACTGGAGCTGAACCTCAGGCACTTTACGTGTCCCGGGTGGAGTGGACGCAAACCCTTTCAGCTGGGCAGATGCCCTGGTTATTATTTCGAAGTGCTACTTGGGAAAAGATCAGACTGGGGTTGCCCTAAAAACCTTCTTTTTAAAAAAATATTAATGCCAGGCCTCCCATGCCTACTTGTGAGACCAACTGGTGTTGCAAAAAGCTATGAGGTTTTCCTGCTCTCTGAAATCCAGCCTATGGGTTGCCAGGAAGTAGAGGGGCCACTGTATGGTACGCTTGGCCAACCAAAGAAGAGGAGATGGAGGACGTGAGAATGACGGCCTTCCAGCGTTGCAGAAGTTAGGAGCCCGGCCCAAATGAAGGAGGCAGAGCTGGTAGGTGAACTGAATCTCCCCCTGCTGCCCACTCAGCATGCTTGTCTCTGATCCCCTCTCTTGGCTGTGCTCTGGGTCTGACCCTCACTGACCATAGAGCAAAGATGAGAAGACGGCAGTGTGCGGTAGGTCACCCTGCAAAGGCCACTGCTATATTTGCTGTAATAAATGCTGTTCTCATTAAGATGATTCTTGTTTAACTGACAGGGTGATTTCTTTTATGCTCAGCAGAGGCAGATGAGAGTCCACACAGAAAGAAGTGGGTCAGGCATTAAGTTCTGAACCCTGTCCCTTAGCGGCAGGGTCAGTGATATGCCCAGAGTCCCACTGGGAGATGCACATTCAGCGTCCCCTGTGACTCACACCCAAGTCACCCAGGAGTGTCATTCAAATTAATGCCTCAGCAAAATTACCAGGTTTTACTAGTTTCTTACGAACCATGGAAATGGCCAATATAATAAGTCTGGCAAAAGCCAGCGTGCTAGTGTTCAAAGAGCCTGCTGTGTGTGGGTCCTCACCCGGGTATGATGGCCAGGGTTCTGTTCCCAAGCCAGCCCCAGGCAGCAGTGCCTGGTGCTGGGATCGCCGTCTCCACTGGCTACAGGGTTCTCTGCCACTCAGCCAAAGTTGAGGTTCCAAATCTTTACCCGAGGCTGGTTCTGAGAACCATCATTGTGCATACACCCCATGCGAATATACAAAGAACTCCACAGAAATCTTGCTCGACACCAAATGAATGAAGTTCATTTTAACAGCACCATTTGACAGGGGCTTGCAGCCTGCATTCTGCCCCCTCACCTGTTTGCAATGGGCAGTGTGTGACTCACACACAGACGTGCCGGCAGTCAGGGCCCCAGTGCAGACCCAGCTCCTCCTAGAGCAGGCTCTACTCTGCAGGCATCCATCCACTGGACGCCCCCACCGAGGGCCTTATCTCTGTGCAGTCGTCCTGAGAGGTGCCCACACAAGGGAGGGATGCCACTGCCAGGCTGCCCCCATTCCACCACCCTGGCTTCAGTATGCAACATTATGGAGTCTTTGCTAGCAGGGACTGTGCAATCCAGCACCGTCTTCGTGGACAGTCAGGGCACAAGTTCCCACTGGAATTTTGAAGAGGACAGCCACATGACCTGGCAAGCCCACAGTCATTTCCTGGCCCCCTGACTCAACCTGAGTCATCCAGGATGTCTGAACCATCCTCTGTGTTATGGAGCTAATCCCAGCAATTTTTTTTTTTTCTTGACACGGAGTCTTACCTGTTGCCCAGGCTGGAGTGCAGTGGTGTGATCTCAGCTCCACCTCCCGGGTTCAAGTAATTCTCCTGCCTCAGCCTCCCGAGTAGCTGGGATTACGGGTACATGCTGCCACGCCCAGCTAATTTTTTGTGTGTTTTCACCATGTTGGGGATTCACCATGTTTGCCCAGGCTGGTCTCGAACTCCTGAGTTCAGGCAATCCACCCGCCTCGCCCTCCCAAAGTGCTAGGATTACAGGCGTGAGCCACCAGCAATAAATTTTTAATGTGTTTTTTTCTGAGCTAATCTCCCCTACACCACAGTCTCTCTACTTGCTAAAAATATGCTTATTTTAGCATTTAATGTGTTTTTTTTTAATTAAGTAAACTTAGGAACTAGACAGTTTAACAGAAAACTTAAAGTGAGTTTAAAAGTACCTGAAAAATTCCATGAAGGAGAACCCATATCCATGCTGTTCTGCGATCCCTGCACACACGACGTTTGCCGACGCGCCAATCAGTGTCCCGTTACCTAAAGTCAAAATTTAAAAACAAAATCCCAGTTCATCTTGGTGGTAAGCTTCTGTTCTCTTTGGTTTGTAATATTTAGATCATCTCACAGGCTTTGATTTGATGATTATTTTATAGCCAAAGTGACCGCTTTGTAAATATCTGGAAACACACACACACGCAAGCAAAAAATAAGCTCACTGATTGCAAATACCATAATTCATTTATGGATAAGACCATGGCTGTTGTATTTAACAGAGTGGAGGAAAGCTAAGGAGAATGGGCAAGTCACTGTGGGGCTGCGTGTCTTTTAGAGAAAAACACAAGCAGGGCCAACAAGCAAAGCCCAGAATGTGTGTCCCTCGGGAATACAGTCTCAGACAGGAACCACCTTCCTCTGGACTCCAGGCCCAGACACTAGGAAACTCTTTCAGTGGATGAAAGGATAGGTAAAAACAACCAGGTGGAACCCCTTTCCTTCACGTCTTCACCAATGGCATCTCCTTGACAGAAAACGCCTCTCTGGGTAAGCTTTTATGACTGTGCACACATGCATGCATGCCATCCTCGCAGCCTGGTGAGCAATAGGGCCAAGGTGGCCACTTGGGTCATGAGATCCAACCCCCACACACACTCACACCCAGGGAAGGCCCAGGAGCCTTCTCCGTCACTCCCAGCCATCGTGGTCAGTGTTCACAAACAGGCGCGTGATTCAGGCTCAGCCAGTTTATCTGAGTCCTGATGTCCGTGCACACACAGTTGAGGAAGAGTCACCTTCCATCTCCATCTCTCTCTCCTTCTATGGAGGGTAGGTGAACTGTGCAACACTGCCCTGGAGCTGCCTACAGCATGTGAGTGTAAGGGAGCGACCTTTCAGAGGCTGGACAACATGAATAACAGAGCAGGTGGAGGACCCACGTCCCCATGAAGACACAGCACAGACAGGGTGAGCAGTGTGCCCAGGTGTCAGGCCAGGAAGTGGCGAGTCCTGATGGTGAACCATTCTGGCTCCAGAGGAAGATCAGTGAGAGGTGGGGCTCAGGCTGCCCCAGGCCTTTCCATAGACAGCCATGCAGTGTCTGAAAGGCCTGGAGCAACTGCAATATGTGAGTCTTCGGAGCAGTGCTGGCCCAGACAGCCCCCTCTGGGCACTGTTGCACCAACGTTTCCATCCCATTGTCCTGCCTGCCAACCCCGCTCCTTCCCTGGCCAGGAGACCTGCCCAGTGAGACTCCACACCCTTGCCAAGCCATCTTACATGGCCATCATTTCTCACTGTCTGACAAGTCTCTTCCCACAAAGAAGCTGATGTTCCTCAGCAGGCCCTGCCCTGCTCGGCCCCCATGAACACACCTGGGTACCAGGACAGCATCAGCCTGCACCCTAAACCCTGCTAATTCCAGGACGTCATGAGTGGAGCCCAACCCATGGTCCAAGTTTACATTCAGCAACTTGTGTGAGTGCTGAAAATAAAAGACTCCACTTATTTTCTCTCCCATTAAGGATTAGTGATTGAAAAAATGCCCATTTTCCAATTAAAATGATAGTTTTGCAGGCAGGTCCTGCCCAGGTGGAGAGCATCTCACCCTGTCTGCTGTGGGCATGGATTCCTGATCTGCGAGGGACCACTTCCCAGGAAACAGAAGGATCTTTCCATTTCCTTTTGCAGGTTGCCAAGGTGAGCTGCTCAGGAGGCTATTTTGGTCCTGAGCACTCTGGACTCAGGGAAAGGAATGGGGAGGAGGAAAGGATGTTGAAGGATCTGGAGGAGGGGCTGCGTACCACCTGGGGCCTGCATGAGGAAGGCTGGGTGAGGATGCGGGGCAAGTGGGGAGCACTGTGGACACAGCTCTTTCCTTGGAAGGGGAGATGCAGCTGAGGACAGACAAGGGCAGGGCTGGCTTATATCATGGGGGTGACTGCTCAGCCTTTAGACATCAGACATCAACCCATCTTCTCAGGAGTGTCGTGTGGGTGACACCAGAGGGGCTGCTCTCCCCCAGAGGTCCTCCTGCAACCGGATGTGTCTGAATTGCCTGGCCTCCCTCCCCGAGGACCCTCCTTCTCAGCCATCCCCTTGCAGAAGTCCTTCGGCCTTCTCACAGACTCATAGCCTGAGAGGCAGGACATCAACTTGTGAAGTCGCACAGAGCCCTGTTTATTTAAAGAATGCTTTATGGGCAACAGAAACCTGATGAACAGCACTTAGACACGTGGGCGACCACCTCCTCCCCTATAAGGAGAAGCCTGGAGACAGACAGTGGGGAGCTGGTGCTAGGCCTGCTACTGTCAGGCAGGTCTCCACTGTTCTCGGCATCTCTCTCCCCTCACAGGATGGCTTCCCAGCCACATCTAAGGCAGGAGGGCAGGGAGGAGAACTGGCAACAACACATTTTGATGACAAAGGCAAAGGCTATGGCAAAGGCTCCTACACAGGCCCCTCCTGTCTTATTGGTCAGCAAAATGAGACAAGCAAGGCTGATACCAAAGTGGAGAGGAGGCCCTGGAAAGGAGGCCAAAAACAGGAGGCCACGGAGAGGAGGCTCTGGAAAGGAGGATGGAGAGGCCCTGGAGAGAGGCCTGGAGGTTATGGGTCAGCCCTGGCAGGTCCTGCACAGACGTATTGGAAATAGAGGGTGTCCGCCAGTGCAACAGAAGGAATGCTAGATTTAAATTCAGAAGACCTCAGTTGAAGTCTCAAACCTTCTAAGCTCTGTAAGCTGAGCAAATCCACCACCATTTCTGTTATATTAACTGAGGTATTTGTGATAGTAGGGACAGGAAGATGCAAAACCAGCCGGTGTTAGCCGTAGGAAGCATTTACCTCCTGGGGACAGGCAGTCCCAGGTGGCACAAGTCCAAGTCCAGACGCGGCAACAGCAGAGCTCTGTGGCACCATCAGGACCTGCTCCCTGCACCTGTGCACTCTGCCGCCTGCCAACAACACGCAGAGCCAGCCCACACTCGAGCTGCAGATGCTGCAGGCATCTCCTCACCATGCATCCAGACATGACTGTGGCCAGAGGAGGGAGCGGGACCCCTGTGTCTCCTGAGGTTGGTCTCAGGGCCAGGAAAATCATTATCAGAAGCTCCTCCCTCCCCCACAGAAGACACTCCCTCATGTCACCTGGACTCCATATGGGCTTTGGTCTGCCCATCCCTATGCCAGTCCCTGGCCAGGACCAGAAACCCAGCTGCCCATCCCTCCCTATCATGGGCAGGGGCAGAAATGCAGGGAGTCTGCTTCCTCTGTGTTTATGAGGACCGTCACCACCTTTCCCGGCATCTCCTGGGGTGGTTGTGGGGTTCACATGAGATTAAGAATGTGAGCCTATTATTCAGATGCCAATAATGTTGCAGCCATTTAATAAGATACCAGTGGGGTTTTAAGGGTATTCCATGTCGCATGAGCTCCATGTGGTGGGCAGAACAAGGCCCCAGGTGTCAGTTCCCCAGCTCAACCCTGTCTCCCAGTTTCCATTGACGGAGAAGCACAGGGGGGTCAGGCCTGCACATGAACAGCCCTGCCTGTCCTGGCACACCCAGGTAATCCTGAATGGGAAGACAACGCATGGATCCAGAGGCAGAACAAGGGCATTTTCAAAACCGTGCCTGGCTCTGTTTTTGACGAACACTGCACACAAAGGATCGAATCTCCAGGGTAACTCCTATGTCTGCAGTATACATTCCACTCAATAGGCCACACTCTCAGAACAGTGATATTTTCCACTTGACAGGAGACATATAAATTAACTCTATGCATGGACATTCCCTTCGGCGAGTTGAAGAGCCACCAGTCCTTCAAGACCTGGATATAACCTAAGGAAAGCAGCAGGCTTAGGGTTTGAACACAGCCACGTGTGGCCTGGATTGGTGTGAACACAGCCACATGCTGCCTGGATTGGTGTGAACACAGCCACATGCTGCCTGGACTGATCTGAACACAGCTACGTGCTGCCTGGGTTGGTGTGAACACAGCCACATGCTGCCTGGATTGGTGTGAACACAGCCACATGCTGCCTGGGTTGGTGTGAACACAGCCACATGCTGCCTGGACTGATCTGAACACAGCCACATGCTGCCTGGGTTGGTGTGAACACAGCCACATGCTGCCTGGTTGGTTGAACACAGCCACATGCTGCCTGGACTGATCTGAACACAGCCACATGCTGCCTGGGTTGGTGTGAACACAGCCACGTGCTGCCTGGGTTGGTGTGAACACAGCCACATGCTGCCTGGATTGATCTGAACACAGCCATGTGCTGCCTGGGTTGGTGTGAACACAGCCACATGCTGCCTGGGTTGGTGTGAACACAGCCACGTGCTGCCTGGGTTGGTGTGAACACAGCCACATGCTGCCTGGACTGATCTGAACACAGCCACATGCTGCCTGGGTTGGTGTGAACACAGCCACGTGCTGCCTGGATTGATCTGAACACAGCCACATGCTGCCTGGATTGGTGTGAACACAGCCACATGCTGCCTGGATTGGACTGTCTGAACACAGCCACATGCTGCCTGGATTGGTGTGAACACAGCCACATGCTCCCTGGGTTGGTGTGAACACAGCCACATGCTGCCTGGACTGATCTGAACACAGCCACATGCTGCCTGGGTTGGTGTGAACACAGCCACGTGCTGCCTGGGTTGGTGTGAACACAGCCACGTGCTGCCTGAGTTGTTGAGAAAATAGTCACATGCTGCCTGGATTGCCCACAGCCTCTAGATAACCACAGCAGGGAAGATTTCTTCACTCTCCACGCTCACTTCACTTCCTCCCCACAGGTTTTCTGCCTCAGGATTGCACCTGCCAGTAACACCTTAGCATGTGCACTTGCCTCCACCTCTGCTTTCCAGGAAACTCAGGCGAAGGCAGGTTTTTCTGAAGGCTTATTTGAATTGTTCTTAGCTCTTCATGAAAAGAGCAACCAAAAAGTACTGGGGCCAGACCAGTTAAAAAAAAAAAAAAAAGTTGTTTCAAAGTATCCAGTGAATCACCTCCAATTTATAGAGCAAATGCCATTTCTAAAACCAAATGAAAACTTCTATTTAAAGTGTTCCTCAGAATGCCAGCCCTGGAGGATGGGAAGCTGGTGTTGCATGGGGAAAGAGCTTCAGCCTGGGCTGGTGAAAAGAGCTCTGCAGATGGACGGTGGTGACGGCTGCACAATGCTGTGAATGTCCCTAATGCCACTCAACTGTGCACTTACACACAGTTAAGATGGTACGTTAGGTTACATATATTTTACCATAATTTCTGTAAAATGCCAAACCTTGAGTCAATGAGAAAGGGCCTTGAGGGAATAAGTGTAGAGTTAACTCCCAACACAACCGCACTCCTGCCGTGCCAGGAACAGGTGCCTTTCAATCGCCAGAGCTACTAGATTAAAATGCTCCCAAGACTGAATACATTCAGTATTCACTGCATCCCTGCTTCCAAAGCGTGCTCAGTTAATAAGTGTCTAATCCTATTTTAGGAATTAGCCTATAAATGGCACACATTGATGTCTCTCCTAGAGAAATCTCCTCCACACTGATCCTACATGTTTTGGGGAAATCCAAATTAGTTCACGAGGCCTCTCACTCTGTATGACCTGGCTTCAAACTTCCCTGTCTGCAGAACCTCCTCCGATGTCTCCAGTCTCTCCTTGGGGCCCCGTGCACTCAGGGCACACCGCCGATACAGGACGTGTCAGTCTATGCTGTAATCTTAGTTTAGGTGAACATTTTCCCCACTCGACAGCAGGGGAGTGAATTCACTGTCTGTTACAATGTCAGGGTATAGCAGATGCTCAGCAAGTTCAAATGAACAGAATCCTCATAGGGGATGCATTTCCAGGTGTCCTCGGATCCTGTTCCTTATTGTTGATGTTAAATGTAGCTCTGCATTGCCTTCCTGGGACTGGTTCTTAGGGGCAATTTCAACAGTTCTACACTCTCAGAAGAACTTGAGGCATCAGTCACTGACTTACATGAATTAGCTGTCCGCTGACATTACAGAAACTTCACTGAAGGACATTAATCCCCCTTTTCAGCCAAGGAGATAAACTAACCAGAGAGGTATTGATTTAATAGTCAGAAATCAATCAAAGAACAAAGAAAGCTGGATTATCTAAGCATACCTGGATATAAGAATAAAGACTTAAAGTGTATCTGATGTGTTGATCTAAGATTCTTCACAATCCCCCTGTGTTCCCAAAGGTGATCAGGCTTCTTAGATGTGAGATTCTCTCCACAGCAACTGCATCCACAACCCTGTGTCTGGTCACCAGAGGTCAATCTCTCCCAACACTCTCTCTAATCCACTCCTCACTGTCTCCAAAGTACAATGCCCACCCCAAAAAAATCCTTTAATCTTTCTTCCCACTCTTATGGGTTAGAGTCTCTACTTTTAGCTGACCCACTTCTCCCTCCACTGCTTACAGAGGGACTAAGAGAGAAAGAGAACTGCAACTGAGGATGGCTTCTGATTCAAAATCTGTTTCTAAACCTAAGCACGACCCACACGGGCACAGGGTGGGAACACATTAGCTGGGAGGCATCAGAACCAGTCATCCCCAGGCAATGGGCCCCGGAAGTTGGGGGCAGCTCTGCAAAGAATGGGAAAGAACAGAGTTGCTCTGGAATTGCTCCGTCAAAGCTGAACATGTGTGTCCACTCAGGAAATCATCCAGACTCTCCTTCATTTGCTTTTAATTTGATACACACTAAGTGTCGCTTTGGGCTGGACAAAAGTGTGGGCGTGCACCCCCACCCCCAATGCAGTCAGCAGCCCCTTACCTCCCAGGCAGGCACCGAAGGCCAGGGCATACATGAGCGGCGGTGCGGGCAGGCCAACCTCAGGGTCATGGCTCAGGTTCAGGAGCACAGGAATCTGTGGAGGAAGAGGACACTGATGCCACGTCCCATGGAAGCTCAGAGAAGCTGCCATACTGTGACCAATTTAGAAAATCCACATGCTTTCTCAGCATTCAAACTCTAAGGAGCATAGGATTTGTGGAAAGAAACCAAAGTAAACTTTGGAATCCACAGAAACTTGAGTTTGAACTCATCTGTATGTCTTTGATGCCAGCTGCCACCAACTGGTCCTCCTGGTCCTGAGCCCCGCCAGCTGCTGTGGCTCTTATACGGGGTAAAGGCACATAGAGTCTGACACAGGGCCTGAGAACGCGGCCATTAAAACAGAGCTCATAGAACCCTGGAGTGCTGTGCTAACTATGCACACGTCATCTTCAATCCTCAACGTCCCTCAAGTGTGCTGTTACTCCTTCCTTTGACAGATGAGGAGACCAGGATGCAGAGAGGCACAGGAGCACAGACCTTGAAAGCAACCCAGCTGGAACTCACACACAGTCCCCTGACCCTAAACTGCACGCTGGGTCCCCTGTGCTAAGCCACTTCTCACGGCTGCTCCCTGCCAGGCACCCTGAGCCTGCTAACATTCACAGCATGACAACAGGTACCAGATTCTACAGCCAGGAAGCACCATTCTCTAGTCAGCCGTGCCAGCCTCTGGTGCACCTTTCTGACGTTGATGCACTTTGCATTATTGTTATCAATGAAACACAGTGACTGCAAAGTTTCTGTAAGAAATTTGTGTTCAAAGAGCATGCCTCCTTTCGGCTTATGTTGCTAGAAGGAGCTGGGAAGGACACAGCCATTGAGCCTGCCTCCGGGAGGCTCTGGAGTATGGAGAGCTGTGTTGTCCCCATCAGACACCTCAGAGAGCTCACGGGGTGTGAAGGAGAGACCTCCGGGCCCGCCACCTCGGGCAGTTGCGTATGTCAACCACTCTAAAGAGCAGCAGGAGGAGGAGAGCGCCAATGGTGGCTGATCTGGAAAACAATACACAAAAACACAAACAGAAAGTGGGCCCCAGTGTGGAGATGTCAGTGATGTGCAATATTATTTGATGCTGAGAATTAAGGGGCAAAAGAGCCACCCTCTGCTGGGTGCTCAGTCCCCCAGTGTCATGAAAGAGGTGCCTTAGGGCTTGCTTGGGAAGATCCGTTCACTCTCAGCTCCTGACCGCTGCAGCAGGATTTCGTGTGTGCCCTCTGCTGCATCCCACTGGGGCAGGTGGGTCCTCCTCCCCACCCCAGATTCTGGGCTTGCCTAGTGGCTTCCTTTGACCAATGGAATGTGGGTGGGTTGGACAGAAGAGCTTGTGTTTCTGCATGCCCCTCTGGAGGTTCAGGCTCTTGGCCACAACAGAAGATGGAGCCTGGGCACTGCTGCTGCCCTGGGGAGTCCCCATGGGGAGGACATGTGGAACAGGGTCCCCCCAGCCCCAGCAGAGTCCAGACTAGGAAGCTGCAGCCAGGCCGCTGACCCATGTGCCCGCTACTGCACACGTCTCCACCAGCCCTGGGTCTGGTTCTCAAGAGTTGCCTTGCAGGGTCTGAGAAGGAGCCCTTCATATTTGCTGGGTCACAAGGGGCATGTTGAACAGCTCAATTTTTTGTTGTCAGTAGCGTCAAATATACACTGGAAGAGAAATAAGTAGCACGCTAGGAAAAGCATCTGATTCTGCGTCTATCGATCTGATGCAGAATCAGAAACTCCTGACAGCAGGGTGCTCCCGTGGAGTCCCTGAGGCACTTTTCAAGCTTTGCTTTTGTTGTCTTATGATAAACGCAATTATCATAGAGGCACCTTTAGACTTGATGTCTTCATTCTTTGGAGGACTGAGCGAAGTGCAACTTCTCACAACAGCCAGTCATCAATGAGCAGAGCTAACACACACACGTCACTGTGAGGCCACAGGGCCCCTAGGCACTGAGCACCATGCTGTCGGTGCAAAGCCAGCCTCCACCCTACAGAATGGCGCATGCCACCCGGAACAAGGAGACAGGGTCAGAACAACTAAGCACAGGACCCTGGGCCCTTGTGGGGGCATTGCAGTATCAAGGGAGGGGGCAATGTCTTCAAGCTTAGTGATGCCGAAATTCCAGCAAGTGCTCCTATGCTGTGAGGTCCATCACCCAAAGCCAGAGAAAACCTACCCCAAGTTCCAAACTGCATACTTACAAGTGCCACATTCTGTTACAGGCTGATTGCTTCAAAAAGTATGCTCTGACATTGTTTTCAAAGCAAGCCCTCTCTGGGATTTGCAATTCTGATAAGAACCAGCTCCTTAAACTCCAGAGCCCAAGGATCTCCCCGCAGCTCTGTGGCCTGTCCTCCCAGGCTCTGCCTTGATCAAGCTTCCCTTCCCACAACATAGATGCACCACTTGCCCCTTTAATTCTGTCCTCCATGCAGCCAGCCATGACCTTTCCACCTCTGAAGTCTGCCCATGCAACTGACTTGACTCCACACCCTTCAATCTGAGGCAAGCCCTCCCTTGCCAGGTTGTCCTCTGCCTCACACCCTCCAGTCTTCACAGGCCTTGACCTGAGCACCACCTGCCACTTCTGTGCAGTTGCCCATGCCCACGTCTCCACCTAGGCACGTGGTCACTCTTGCCCTCACGTAGCCTCCCGCTCAGCCCATAAGAGGCTTGGGCATCTCTCCTCTGAGAAGTCTCCCTGAGTTCCTCAATGTGGCTGCTATTTTATAACACACTATGCCCAGAGCTTACTTTCATCATTGCATTTAACACTTATCCCTCCTCCACTGGATGGGACCATGTTATCTTGTCTATGCTCATTTATTCTTAGTTCAGTCAATAATTATTCTGAATATTCCATTTTGTGTCTGGTTCTGCTCTAGATACAAGGGATGGAATAGTAAATATAAGACACAAAAATCCCTGCCCTCATAGAGCTTGCTTTACAGTGGCAGACAGAGAAAAATTTAAAACTAATGAATGACAGCACAGAAGATGGCAGAGCAGGAAGCTCCAGGAATCCACCTCTGCCTAAAGGATGACTGAACTGGCAGGAACTGTCTGAAGCTACTGTATGAGCTCCCTGTGGCTGCTGTCACAAAGCACCACGAGCTGGGTACTGAAAACAACAGGACTTCATTGCCGCAGGGCTCTGAAGGCGAGAGTGTGAAACCAGGTGTTAGCCTGGCGGTGCTCTCTGATGGCTCTAGGGGAGGGTCCTTCCTTGCCCTGCTGGTGTCTGCTGTAAAGGCCCTATTTTCATATAAGGTTACATTCCAAAGTACCTGGGGTTAGGACCTCAGCATATGTTTTGGGGAGACAACTCAATTTAAACAGTAACTATTTTGGAAGTCTAGAGTGTAGTCAAACACCTTCAGCAACCACAGGAAAGACTGATAAAAAGGGTTTTGGTGAATTTTGGCTTTTTTTATAGTGGTTGTCACTCCCCATCTCTCTCCCTGTGGCAGGAAGCTGTGGGGGTGGCAGGAAGCTGTGGGGGTGGCAGCTCATGTTTAGGATGTGACTTGCTGATATCAGAGCAGGCAATAATGACCTTGTCCTCCAAAAACTGAGGTTGTGTATGTTGATTACTGGCCACTGTTTTGATCACTGAGGGGCCAGCACAGAGGGTGGCCATTGTTTCAACCTCCAAGTGATGGAACAGCTTCCAGGGAATTTAAAGTGGCAGTAATTATTTCTGTAGACACACAAACACACACCTCTAACACACACACACACACACACACACACACACACACATTTGTTAGGAGCCAGAAATTTAAGGAAATCTTTGTCAGTCTACTAGTTGACTATAGAGATAATAGAAGAAAAACTTCAATGACCATACACTTTTCAAAAAAAGTTTGGAAAAGTCATAAATGGATGGCTCTAGCGCTCAACGAGCAAGACTCAGCAACATCTGAGGAATGGGAGAATTAGATCTCTAGTATTACCACAACATAATACTCAAAATGTCCAGCTCTCAACAAAGAAGATTACACAACATACAAACAAATAGGAAAGTGTGGCCCATTCACAGAAAAAAAATTGACAGAAATAATCCCTGAAGGAGTCTAGGCATTAGAATTATTAGTCAAAGATGTTAATTCAGCTATCTTAAAGAGGTTCAATAACTACAGGAAACCATAGGCAAAGAGTTAGAGGAAATCAATAAAATGATGTGCAGACAGAATTTAAATATCACTAAAGAGACAGAAATTATAAAGAGGAATCAAATAGAAATTCTGGACCTGAAAGTATAATAACTTAAATGAAAACCTCACTACAAGAGTTCAGCAGCGGAATTGAGGAAGCCGAAGAAAGGATCAGTGAACTTGAAGATACGACGTTTGAAATTATCAGGGCTTATCTAGAATATTTAAATTCATAAAAGACAGAAAGTACGATGGTGGTTGCCAAGGCCTTGGGGGACTAGGGAATGGGGAATTATTTTTAATGGGTGCAGCGTTTTAGTTTTGCAAGGAAAAGAGCTCTGGAAATGGATCATGGTGATAGTTGTATAATAATGTAAATTTACTTAATGATACTAAACTGTACACTTAAAAATGATTAAGATGGTGAATTTTATGTTACATCTGTTTTACCACAATTTAAAAAAATAAATAAAATTTAAAATGTCAAAAAAAGAAGAAATTTTAGGCCTGAGAAGCAGAAAGTAAAAGAAAAAAAATAAATAAACAGAGCCCAAAGGACCTGTGGGACACCACCAAATCTACCAACATATGCATTATAGGATTTCCAGAAAGAGAAGATGGAGAGAAAGAGACAGGAAAAATATTTAATAGGCATTCAGCTAATAAAGATGTAATCTGTGAAGGAAGTAAGGACTGAACTGTAAAGGAAGTAAGGACTAAATAGTCTGTATGCTATTGAAACTAACTTGGTATTATTCATGCAGGTTGTTACATATTTAGGATGTTAATTGAAATTTCCAAGATAACCACTAAGAAAATAACTATTAAAATATACAGAAAGTTAAAACAAGGTAATCAAAATTGTACACTACAAAAAATCAACTACATAAAAAAAAGGCAGTAATGGAGAAACTGAGAAACAAAAAGTCTAAGATATGCAGAAAAGAAATACATGGTAGAGTAATTCCGTCTTTATCAGAAATTACACTAATTATAAATGGATTAAATTCTCCTGTTCACCTGAGGTCAGGAGTTCAAGACCAGCCTGGCCAACATGGTGAAACCTCGTCTCTACTAAAAATACAAAAATTAGCCAGGTGTGGTGGTGGGCACCTGTAATCCCAGCTACTCAGGAGGCTGAGGCAGAAAAATCGCTTGAACCTGGGAGGCAGAGGTTGCGGTGAGCTGAGATCACACCACTGCACTCCAGCCTGGGGAACAGAGTGAAACTCTGCCTCCAAAAAGAAAGAAAAAAAAACAAAACAGAAATTGGCAGACTGGATAAGAAACAGGATACATCTATACACATTTTGTTAACAAGTGACTCTCTTTAGATACAAAGACACAAATAAGTTAAAAGTAAGAAAAAAGATTTTATATGTAAACAGTAACCAAAATAGAACTGAGGTGGGTACATTATTGTCAGACAAAATTGAATTTAAATAAAAACAGGTTACAAAAGACAAAGAATAACATTATATATTTATAAATGATTCAATACAGAAGGAAGATATAACAATTATAAATATTTACACACCTAAAAATAGAACATGGAAATATATGAAACAAAAATTGGCATAATTGAAGGAGAAATAGATATTTCTACTATAAAAATTGGAAACATAAAATATTCCCCAAGATAGACCATATGTAGGGCACAAAACAATTTTCAATAAATTTTAAAAGATTAAAATAATATGTAATATCTTTTCTAATTACAATAGAATGAAACTAGAAATCAGTAACAGAAGGAAAAAGAGAAAATTTACAAATATTAAACAATCAATGAGTTAAAGAAGAAATTACAAGGAAAATTAGAAAACACCTAAGACAAAGAGAAATGAAAACACAACATACTAAAACTTGTGAAATTCAATGAAAGCAGTGCTAATAGGAAAATTTATAGCTGTAAATGCATATATTATAAGAGAAGAACTATCTCAAATAAATAACCTAACTTCACACCATAAGAAACTATAAAAAGGCAAGCAAACTAAACCTAAAGCTAGCAGAACGAGGGAAATAAGATAGATTAGAGAAGAGATAAATAAGATAAAGGATAGAAAAAATAGAGAAAGTCAATAAAACCAAAAGCTGATTCCTTGAAAGGATCAACGATATTGTGAAAATTTTATCTGGATTGACTAAGAAAAAGAGATAAAATACAAATGACTAAAATAAAAAATGAAAGTGGAAACATTATTACCAATCTTACAGAAATAAAAAGGATTAAAAGAGAATACTATAAACAACTACATGCCAACAAATTGTGTTAACTATGTGAAATAAATAAATTTCTAGAAATACACAATCTACCAAAACTGACTCATGAAAAAATAGAATATTTGATTAGATCTGTAACTAGTAAGGACACTGAATCAGTAACCAAAAAATTCCCAACAAAGAAAAGTCTAGGACCAGATGGCTTCACTGGTGCATTCTACCAAACATTTAAAGAAAAATTAATACCGATGTTCCAAAAACTGTTTCAAAAAATGAAGAAGTGGGAATACTTCATAACTCATTCCATGAGGCCAGCATTACTCTGATACTAAGTCAGACAAAGCCACTACAAGAAAAGAAAACTACAGATCAATGTTCCTGATGAAATTTGGATGTAGTCTATACCAACATTCTTACAAGAAGAAAGGAACAGAAGGAAGCCACTGCCTCCACAAACATGAGATCGATGGAAAGACCCCAGGGCTTGGGAAAAAAGATGGCAGATAGCGGCACTCAGGAAACAAAATACAAAATAAAATAAAATAAAAAGTGGCAAAGGATAAAAAAGGTTTTCTGTGAGAAAAAGAAACATGATGAAAGCTATAAAGGTGCTATTTTTTAAACAAGAATTCCAGGCTGATTTAGCACTTTAAACTCTATGAATGTATAATTTTATTTAAAAGCAAACATTGAATAACTAAGCAGCTCAAAATAATAATGAATAAGTAAAATACACAGTATGCTTGGTGGTATTAAGTGTTATGGGGAAAAAAATAAAGCAAAAAGGGAGACAGGGAGGATAAGGTTGTCAATTTAGCACTGGGAAGGAGCAATTTTGCAAAACTCAATGAAAGGTGAAGGAGCAAGACCAAGCTCTAATGATCTGTGTGAAGAGAATCTCAGAAAGCATACAAAGTGCAAAAGCCTTTATAATCAATTTATTTTAGAGTCAGGGGAGCACACGTGCAGGTTTGTTACATGGATATCTTGTGTGATGCTGGGATTTGGACTTCAAATGTTCCTGTCACCCAAGCAGTGAGCATAGTACCTGCTAGGTAGTTTTTCAACCCTTGTCGTC
Organism: Nomascus leucogenys; assembly: GCF_006542625.1. Lineage (NCBI taxonomy): Eukaryota > Metazoa > Chordata > Mammalia > Primates > Hylobatidae > Nomascus > Nomascus leucogenys. The sequence goes on from NC_044386.1 coordinate 76,112,692, forward strand.
ATCCCTCATTCCTCCCTTCTGAAAATGCCACTGTTTATTATTCCCTTCTTTGTGTCATATGTAGCCAATATTTAGCTGCCACTTACAAGTGAGAACATGCAGTATTTGGTTTTCTATTTCTGGTGAATTCGATTAGGATAATGACCGCCAGCTCCATCCATGTTGCTGCAAGGAACATGATCTCATTGTTTTTTACGACCGTGTGGTATTCCACAGTGTTTATGTACCACATTTTCTTTATTCAATCCACCATTGATGGGCATCTAGGTTGATTCCATGTTTTTGCTATTGTGAGTAGCATAGTGATGGACATGCAAGGGCATGTGTCTTTTTGGTAGAATGATTCCATCTCCTTTGGGTATATACTCAGCAGTGGGATTGCTAGGTTGAAATCCAAGGAGGCCGCTATGGCTGCAGCGAAATCAGCAGAGAGAAGAGCAGCAAGAAATGAGCTCAGGGAGGAAGCAGCAGCCAGGCCTATGAGAGGTGCAGGCCACTGCCAAGACTTTGGGCTATACCAAAGCAGGGTGCCTCTGTGGACCATAGGCTCTCAGGAGTAGGGCAAGAGTGGAAACAAAAGGAACAATTTGGAATGTATTTGGGAACAATACGTCTGAAGCTCCTTTTCCACTGTGTGACAGCAGGAGGGCATGTGGTCCTTGCTGGGGCCTCAGGGGACAGGAGTGTAGATGGCAAGAATGGATCAGATTCCAAACCTTTGAGGGGCAGCTGACCATGGGGTGTCAGAGAAGGTGAGGTGTTAGCTGGCTCTCAGCCTCAGGGGCTTGAGCAACTGAGAGAATGGAGTCACGATTTATGAGGGCAAGGAAGAGTGGGGAAAGATGGAATAAGGATTTCAGTTTGGGACACATTAAGTCTGTGACAACTGCAATGCCCCAGGAGAGAAATGGAGAGGCAGCTAGACACCCTGGGCTAGGCTCTGGGGAGCATCCCAGGAGAGGTTGCTGTGGATGGCACTTGGAGTAAGTGCTCGGATGAGACCCCTGCACCTGTGAGTCTAGAGAGTGGAGGTCAGAGCTGATTCCAGGGTTCTGGGCTTGGAAGATGGAGAGGGTCATGGAAGGAGGTGAGGAGGAGGAGCCCCCTGTTGGGAGGAGGAGTACCTGAGGTGTCAGGCGGGGAAAGATTCTGAGGGGTGGCCTCCATGTCATGTTGCTGACTGGCCAGGTTCCAAGGGGGTCTGTCTCGAGGGCGGGCACTAGTCCTTAGTGACCTTGGAGAGAACTATTTCCATGGATTATGGAAGAAAAACTCAATTGCAGTAAAGCCAAGAAAAAGTGAAGAAAGTTTCCAACGAAGAGAGGGTGGCAAGACAGACTCCCTTTCAAAGTGTTTGGCTACAGGAAACTGAGGAAGTAGGGGAGTGGCGGGAAGGCCTGGAGACACGGCAGCAAGTCTGGATCCTCCTGCGAATGATCAGCAGAGTGAAGAATAAATGATGCAGGGAGGACAGTGGCGTGTGGTCCTGGGTGAAGGCACAGGTCTTCGTTGGGAGCCAGCATGCCCCCACACACCTGGAATGCGGGCAGGATGCACTGGGTGGCCACGGCATCACATGGGAAGTGCCCACATGGTTGCTTTTACGTCCTCACAGACAGAAGTGTGGTCATCAGCTTCAAGTCCTCACAGACAGAAAGTGTGGTCATCAGGCTTGAGTCCTCACGGACAAAAAGCGTGATCATTAGCCTCAAGTCCTCATGGACAGAAAGCGTGGTCATCAGCCTCGAGTCCTCATGGACAGAAAGCATGGTCATCAGCCTCAAGTCCTCACAGAAAGCATGGTCATCAGCCTCAAGTCTTCATGGACAGAAAGCGTGGTCATCAGCCTCGAGTCCTCACAGAAACTGTGGTTGTCAGCCTCGAGTCCTCACGGACAGAAAGCGTGGTCATCAGCCTCGAGTCCTCACAGAAACTGTGGTTGTCAGCCTCGAGTCCTCACGGACAGAAAGCGTGGTCATCTGCCTCGAGTCCTCACAGAAAGCGTGGTCATCAGCCTCGAGTCCTCACGGACAGAAAGCGTGGTCATCAGCCTCGAGTCCTCACGGACAGAAAGCGTGGTCATCAGCCTCGAGTCCTCACAGAAAGCGTGGTCATCAGCCTCGAGTCCTCACAGAAAGCGTGGTCATCAGCCTTGAGTCCTCACAGAAAGCGTGGTCATCAGCCTCGAGTCCTCACGGACAGAAAGCTGGTCATCCTGAGTCCTCACAGAAAGCGTGGTCATCAGCCTCGAGTCCTCACGGACAGAAAGCATGGTCATCTGCCTCGAGTCCTCACAGAAACTGTGGTTGTCAGCCTCGAGTCCTCACGGACAGAAAGTGTGGTCGTCAGCCTCCAGTCCTCACAGAAACTGCGGTCGTCAGCCTCAAGTCCTCACAGACAGAAAGCGTGGTCATCAGCCTCGAGTCCTCACGGACAGAAAGCATGGTCATCAGCCTCGAAGGAGGGGCAGTGCTGGAGGCCTGACAGGGCACAAGAGGCATGCACAGTGCACAGCACCCATACAAGGGGACACGCTGCCTGCCCAGTGCCAAAGAACTTTGAAAAAAGAGTAGACCTCCTCAGACATTTTTTTTTTTTTTTTGAGATGGAGTCTTGCTCTGTCACCCAGGCTGGAGTGCAGTGGCGCAGTCTTGGCTCACTGCAAGCTCCGCCTCCCAGGTTCACGCCATTCTCCTGCCTCAGCCTCTCCGAGTAGCTGGGACTACAGGCGCCCGCCACCACGCCCGGCTAATTTTTTGTATTTTTAGTAGAGACGGGGTTTCACTGTGGTCTTGATCTCCTGACCTCGTGATCCGCCCGCCTCGGCCTCCCAAAGTGCTGGGATTACAAGCGTGAGACACCACGCCCGGCCTTTTTTTTTTTTGAGATGGAGTTTCACTCTTTCGCCCAGGCTGGAGTGAAGTGGTGCGATCTCAGCTCACTGCAACCTCCGACCCCTGGGTTCAAGCCACTCCCCTGCCTCAGTCTCCTGAGCAGCTGGGATTACAGGCGTGTGCCATTGTGCCCAGCTAATGTTTGTATTTTTAGTAAAGACAGGGTTTTACCATGTTGGCCAGGCTGGTACCAAACTCTTGATCTCAGGTGATCCACTCGCCTCGGCTTCCCAAAGTGCTAGGATTCCAGGCATGAGCCTCCGTACCCAGCCTCCTCAGACATTTTAAGTTCGTATGTCAAATTTGCCATTCCAATTTACAATAGTCTCCAAGGACATAGTCTATATCCACATTCTTAAACAAAGGCATCCCATCATTCTTTTAAATGTAAACTTTTAAATTTAAATATCACAACATCATAATTCATCTAAAAATACATCTGAAGCTCTTTTCTGCTGTGTGACAGCCGGAAGGCACACGGTCCTCACTGCTTGACCTCTGGCCCAGACAATGGGTCTGACTCAGAGGCCTGGGAAGCTGGCCCAGAAGGCACTAACCATCAGCGGGAGGCTGGCAGGGCTGACCTGACAGGTCAGGAAAGAGAGGTCCCCTGAGGCTGCAACTACCTGGGCAGGGGTAGAGGTAGCCTAGGCACATGGCAAGCACACAGCAGCAGTGGGAGGAGGGCAGAGCTGCCTGGGGCACAGGTGAGGGATGCTGCAGTCGGCTCCTGGCTGTGTGGGACACAGCAGCCACCCAGCAGCAGTTCCGGGCAGATCCCCTGGTGAAGGTGTACGAGTGCCTCAGGTAAGCATGGGGAAGGCTGCACCCTCACTGGGATTCTGAGAGCTGAGATATGGATTGCAGTGAGGCAGGGGAGAGCTATTTATAGCTGGTAGGGGCACAAGTCCTCCCGACAGGCCGGTCCTAGACCAGCACTTCTCCAATGCCAATGTGTGGAGTGGGTTACCCGGCACCTTGTCCAAATGCAGGCTCTGACTCAAAGGTCTGAGCATCTGAGACCCTGACCTGTTAGAAGTTCCCAGTGCTGTGATGCTGCCAGTGCCCAAGCCCCATCTGAGGGTGAAGGACTGTGCTTTTTCAATACAATGCATTTCTTCTCCCCATTCTGGAACTGCTATCATGGCCACGCTGGGTCCCCTGGGTCTCACCTCCAAATCTCTCACCCTTTTTCATGACTCTGCTTCTCTATGCTTTTGTTCTGTACCTGCACATATGTCTCTCACTTGACTGCATGCACAGCAACTCAGGCCTAACACTTTGCTTTTCTTCAATTCATTATTCAATATTTTTTGTTGAAAACATTACAGGTTTTAGTTCCAGAAACTATTTTTTGTGCTGTGCTTAAATCTCTGAGTGTCCTCATAATTTATCATTTGTTGTATTGTGTCGGTGGGACACAGTGGATAATCTTCTCTCACACTACTGGTCCCCTAAATGTGCCACTTAGATTTCACAGGGTGCCATGGAGCTGGGGTCCGGCTGCATAGTGGCTGGTCTGTGGACCATGGAAGATGGGAGACCCTCACTTCTGGGCCGGCAGTGCCCCTCTGAGGCCGCTCCCCAACCACCCAGAGGGCATCCACTGTGCACTTGTCCGGGGCAGACTTGTAACCCACACAGCCCATCAGTATCAGGCTCAGTACCAAGCAAATGGGGGAAAACGGCATTTCTGTGCTCCTCCCATTTCTGTTTCTCTAACTCTAGCACCTCCTTAGCTTGCACAATGGCAGAGTTGGGATTCAAGCCCAGATCCACCTCCTGCAGAACCTGAGCTGCTAATAGTGCCAACTGCTCATGTTATTAAACCTAATTGCAATCCGCCAGGCTGGGTTTGATCCTCCACATAATTCTGTTTCTGGATGTGTCAGGACAGGAGGAGTTAAAACAAAAATGAGATTAAGTTTAAAAAAAATTGTAAAGCTAAAGCTTAAACAAAATGCTTTTGACTTTCACACCCTTTGAAAGAGTGCTCTCCTGTGCCAGGTGTGACAGCCCAGGATGTCTGCCCTGATACCTCCCGCAGGGCTGTGGGATGGGGCGAGACTGCAAAGAAAGCAAGGGAAAGGAGATGCCTGAGAAACTGCCTTCCACCCAGAGGCTGGGTGACAGCATAGATAATGATGAGTGCCAACAAGTCAGTTAAAGGAAATCCACAGATTTATGTGCATAAATTACCAGCCTTTGAATTCAACATTCAGGACAAGAGTAATAACCTTTTAACTTGAAAGTTGCCTGAGAATTCTTCCTGTTCAAGCAAATGAGGTTGAAAAGTTAAGGTTTAAATGGAGAAAGACTGTCAGGGAATTCTCAGTCATTATGCTGTTTCTCAGCTGTTCCAACTCGGTCTTTAGGACCACGCAATGGAGTCCTAAGAACACTGCCCACAGAGGCCGCCTGCCCACCAAGAGGGCAAGAGGAAGGAAGAAGGGGCAGCAGGTGTGAAAGGGATTTCCCTGTATGGAAATATTGGTTAAACATCTCCATGCCAAGAAAAGAAATAGGAAGAGAAATAACCTGAACAAATGTGAACAGAGTTCACCTGTTGCTCTCAGCTCCTAGCTGACAATGCAAATATAGCAGAAACAACCGGAAGCTGAAGATACGCTTGGAGAGATGATGCCATCAGAGAAGAGATGGGTTCTGTTTTGTCTCGAGACTCAATTCCCTGGAATACCAGGCGAAGGCTTCTGAAACGCCCCACACAGCCCAGGCTCCCGCCAGCTCTCCCCACCTACGCAGTGGCCTGCATTTATGTCACTGGAGGTGGCAACTGCACCTGCCCGCTGTCTGACCCTTTTTAAGGTTCTATTCATGTTAAAATCCCCAGTGAAGAGTGTCCTGTTGACCTGGCCAATGATGCTAGCCAGAGGTGTGTTTTTGCATCTGACAGAAGCTGGTGAGGAGGCAGGGAAGGCAGGCAGCTCTGCTGACTGGGCAGCGAGAGCCCAGGCACTGTACTCTGTGTTCATGCTGTGTCTGCAGGTACACCTGTCTCTCCTGATGCATTTCCACGAATGTTCTTTGGTCTCCTTGTCCATTTCTCACCTGAACACTGAGCGGGCCTCCCGAGTGGGTGCAGAGAGGACCAGTTACTCTAAGGGTGTTTGGTTAGAGCCAACCCTGGGGATGGTCCAAGAAGGCTGGCCAACTACAGCAGAAGCTCAGATGCCTGAACTCTGTAAATCTACATAAGCCAGGCCAGGGCACAAACGTTACAGGATGGTGAAGAGGCAGCACTGCCTTCTCTCTACATCAGCAGCAGGTGCAGAAGGACGCATGACTGCAAAGATCTCAGGCCTGAACTAGACCCCCGTTGCCACCCACATACTCTCCTGGTCACTCCCTAGGTTCAGAGGACTCCACAGCTGTGCAGTGTAAAGGTCCTCCCAGTCAAAGGGGCCCGTCTGTAGGCAGGAAACCCAGATCACCTCCCAAAGAGCCATTCCTATCACTGCATCTGTCAGAAGCCAGAACCAGTGGGAGAAAACTGTAGACATGAGGATTTACTACAAATGAGTTGCGTTACACGACTAGGGGCCTGAGCAGGACACCCTACCTCCACCCAGAGGGCAGCCCATCATACCCAGAGGCTGTCACAGGGAAGGCAGATCCAGAGAAAGGACAAGCTCCCACCCAGGCAATGTAGAGGGCTGTGGGTTGGTGAGGCTGGCTCCCAGGACAGGGAAGGAGGGAGTTGAGAGGGACAGCTGTTACCAGTGGCAAAGAACAGCACTGTCAAAGGCACAAGAGCCCCAGCATCGTGCTGAAGAGGTGGCACCACGTCATGAAGATGAGGGTGTGTCTCGAATGGCAGGTGGTCTGGCAGGAGGGAGGTGCACAGGTAGGGTCTGCGACTCTGAGACATGCAGCAAGCATGGGGTGTCCAGCTCCCTCAGTAACAGAGTAGCAGAGGATGGCAGACCAGGGAGGAGGCGGACACAGTTATATTCCAGGACAATTAATCTACTGCAGTTAGTTCACTTTCCTATTCATCTGCAAACACTTGCTAAATATCTTCTTGGTGCCAGGTATAATGCTAGTGAATGAGGCTACAAACACAAACAGTTGGAATTTGCAGACAGCTGCAGACACTCTTGACAATCTGCTTGTCAAGCGACTTGGTGGATGTAGGTGCACAGTACTGTGGGACCCAGAGGGCAAGCAAGGCTCTGCACCAGGAAGCACAGAAGCATCGAGGAGAAGGCACTGAGGTAGGGATGAAGAAAGGCTTTGAAGCCTCCTCGGAGCTCTGTTTTGTGAGTTCTAGGCCTCCAAGGCAGAAGCCGGAAACACAGTTTTGCCACCTGCATTGCAGCTAGAACAGGCATGGGTTCCTCCAATCAGACATGCCTGCTCCAGAGGCCAGTCTGGAGAATTTGGAGGAGAGGTGTGACAAGGCATTCTCAAGAGCAGGGTGACAGAAGTCCCTGGACTCAGTAGCCAGCATCAGAGCAGTGATCCTGAGCACTCATGCCAAGCTGCAAAAGCTGGGGGCTTGTGGGCAGCCACCCTCCATTCCCATTGTGCAGTTGAAAAATTCTCAGAAATTCCAAGAACTATGTACTGTCCCTAGATAAACTCCTTCTCATCTTAAACTAACTAAAATAGGTTCTGTTCACTGCAACTGTTGTTTGAAATGTTGATACCACTATGTGCATTACAAACAGAATGATTTCCACTAAAGGTCTAGAAATAAAATCAGTACCTTCAAAACCAGTTGATGGGTGGGGAGATATGATGTATCAATCTAAAGAAGTCAGGAAATGATGGTGAAAAAAAAGAATTAGCAAGGAAAAAGCATTAAAAAATGAAATGATGGTAATTCAAGTTGATAAGTCATTACAATAAATGTAAACATGTTAAACTATTCTCTTAAAAGATAAAGATTATCTGCTTTGAATTTTAAAAATCTACTTCCATGCTGCTTAAAAATGCAATTGGAAAAAGAATTTAAAATAAATAAATAAAGGACTAGAAAAAGATAAACCTGGCAGAGGCTCAGAGCAGAGATGGAGACCTCACACAAGGTAAAAGAAACCAGCCACTGTGAAGTTACTAGATAATGAACCTTTAACACCTAATATGATCACAAAGTAAACAATGCAAAAACGTGCTGAAGTGCAAGGAGAAACAAACCAATTAACAAAGTTCTCTGCTGTATCAAAACAGATTGATTTAAAACAGATAAGTGAATCTAGAGAGGATAACAACACAATGACATGCTTATGTATGTTAATGCTCACATTATATGAGCGATATATATGTATGTTAACTGCTCACATTCACTGAGAAAATTTGAACATTTCATCTCCTTTGCTGCAGGATTTCCTTTTTGCTTATTTTTTAAGGAAAAAAATATTATAAATAAATGTGAAGCTCCTTTCCTCCCTTAGGCCCCAGGATTGTTTTCATCTTTCCCTCTCATCAGGGAGCTGCCTTCATGAATTCAAGTCATAACCACCTATGCTGCAGCCCACTGTGGGAGGAGCTGGGGCAGGATCCTGGCTCCTGTGTGTCAGCAGGGGCAGAAGCCAAACACGGAGTGACCGAAGCAGCTGCAGTGTGCAGAAGCTGACACGCAGCTTTTTAGGCGTGCAGCTGGAGAAAAACAGCCACATGGTAAGTCAGATGATGTTCTGGGGGTTTCTAAGCATGAAATCCTATAGACCATATCCTCTAACCACCTGCAACAGAAATCAGGCTCTTGAAGAAGAAATAGCTGTACTCCCATTTTCACTGTAGCATTATTCAGAATAGCCAAGACATGGGAAAAACTTGCATGTCCACTGATGGACATGTGGATAAAGAAAATGTGGTATATGAATATATATGCAATGAAAGGTGATTCGGGCTTAAAAGGGCAGAAAATCCTGCGTTCATGGATGAACACAGAGAGCATTATGCTACATGAGATAAGCGAGTCACAGAAGGAGCAATACCGCCTGATTCCATCGTGTATGGAATCTAAAATTGTCACGCTCACGGAAGCGGAGAGTAGAATGGTGGCTGTCGGAGGTGGAGGGAGGGGGATGGGCAGAGGCTGCTCAATGGGTAGAGTTTCAGTTTTCCCAGACAGGTACATTCCAGAGGCCGTGGTATGACACAGTGCCTAGCGTTAATATGGTATCATGCACTTCAAAGTGTATTAAGAAGTCAGATGGGTGTTAAGTGTTCTTACCATGAAGCACACATGCATACACATAAGCACATGTATGGAGATGATGCATGTGTTCAGTACCTCAATTGTGGTGATAGTATCACAGGTATACACATATGTCCAAATTCATGAAAACTTATACATTCAACAAGTGCAGATTTTTGTCAATGACTTCAATACAGCTTTTAAAAAAATGTGGTGAAAAGACACTCAAAGGAAAAGAGGGGAGAAGGCAGTGAGGGAAAGCAGAGAGACCTTGACGCCCACCCACTTTGCAAATCCCTGCTCCAGGGAAGGGCCACGTGTCCCCTTCCCACCCACGGATTGTGACCGTCACTGCATGCCATTTCCAGCCTGAGGCAGCAAACCCCAGTGGCTCCCCATGTCCCTCACATGATGTGGCCACTGCAGACACCTCATGCTAGCGTGGCACAGTCACTCAGGGGAGATGCATGGGCTTTGAAGAGCTGTGTGTCTGCCTCTGCACCCTGTGGCTGCTGCGGTCATGCTGTATGTGGCTTCCGCCCCTATGGACACACAGGAGCCAGCATCCCACCCTCAGGACCCCCACAGCGGCCGCTGCAGAGATGGATGGGACCCACATTCATGAGGGCAGAGACGGTCCTGAGACTCCAGGGCAAGAACAGAGAGCTGCCTGTTTATCTGTAACATTGTATTTCTTAATAAAACACACAACAAATTCTGAGGCAAAGACGATAAAATGTTGACACTTTCTCACTTTGCGTGGTGAACATATGGATATTTGTTGTACTATTGTCTCTGATTCCATTTTTTTAAGTTAAATTTTAGGTAGTCATAAAAATTTATGGAACAAAACTGTGAAAGTGTCCTATTCTCAGAAAAAGGAGCAACTTAAATCATCAATGCTAGGGCTCTTCTAATTCAGTCCCAGAAAGGATCTGGGTGCAAACCTCAAAGCCCCCCAGAGGTGGGGTTCAGCTGTGAGCGCAGGGCCAGAAGGAAGCACGGATGGAGGCTGTGTCAGGGTCCTGCGCTCGGTCCGCAACTGTGGCCTCATTGGCTGGGACAGTGCGGAGTCTCCTGTAGACTGTGTTTCCCTGGAGAACAGGATGAATGCACAAGATGAAGCTGAGGACTGGGTAAGGGCAGCCCTGCCAGAAGGCGTCAGCCTGCCTGGGGCGCGGGGAGAGGTGGTGCCAGCTGGGCCATAGCCGGGACATTTGACAACAGCCGCGAGAGTTCTCCAATTTGGAACTTCACCAAAAAAATAACAACAGCCACCGAGTTAGTTCAGGATTACCACACCCAGGCCTTGGAAGGAGAACAACAGCCAGGCAACTAGAGGGCCAACCTAGGCAGAAACTAAATTCCAGGCTGCAAGCGAGGGATGCAGGTTCGCAGATCCGCTTAAGGTCAGCGCTGCATGAGCCTGGCCTGCCCTTCTCCCCACACAGCCAGGCCTGCTGCTCCAGCCCGGGGGTGCCATTGTTCAGAATACTATACAGGGCGGTGGGATGTCTTGGGACCCCCTTGCATGGGATGTTCCCTGCGGGGAAGGGGGAGGCCCTCAGAGTCAGAAGAACAGAGGGCTCTCCCCTGTCCTGTGTCCTGCCATGGGGAGTGCTCACCAGGCTTCTGGCCTGTGCCCTGCACACCTGGGACCTCAAGTGTTTGTGAGAGGACCCCAGCAACTTGTGTGCAAGCCCCTGGGCCTATCTTTACTTTGCCACACCTGGGTTCCCAGTTCCTGCCCCGAGCCAAGCAATCAGTGACGGCAGAAGTCACACCAGGAACAGGCTCATCTGCCCAACTAAAGGTCTAAAATGTGTACTTCCAGTCCTGGCTGGGGCTCAAGACCACATAGAGAATGAAAGATCTTGCGCAGGCCAAGCACTAGGAGACACACAGGCTGGTTAGTATAGCTTCTGCATCCGCCGCAAATGAAGATGGAAGTCTCTATCTTTTGATGTCTCACAATTTTCGAAAGGAAGGAAGGAAGGAAGGGAGGGAGGGAAAGACAGAAAGAAAAAGAAAGGAAGAAAAAGAAGAAAGAAAGAAAGAAAGAAAGAAAGAAAGAAAGAAAGAAAGAAAGAAAGAAAGAAAGAAAGAAAGAAAGAAGAGAGAAAGAGAGAGAAAGAAAGAGAGAGAGAAAGCAAGCAAGCAAGCAAGCACAGCCTTTTCTGGGAGGGGTGGCAGCTCTCAGTGGGGCTGACCTTGAGTTCACCAGTCACCCCAGGACGTGCTGTCCACAGCAGCTGCAGAGCCTCGGCTCCCAGCCTGCAGTCTGGGCTCTCGGTGCTCCCCACCCAGCTACCCTGGGTTCTGCTCACTTTTGTCCTCTACACCTGTGAGTGCAGCAGAGGGGCAGGCTTCATCCTCTGCTGCCTTAGGAAGGGAGGGTGAGCCCCAGGCTATGTCCAGGCTAAAGCTGAGCCCTCAACATGGACACATGCAACTCACCATGGTAGCGGTGAACGGGATGTTGTCAATCAGGGATGACGCCAGGGCTGAGACCCACACCACCAGGACAATGGCGGCTGTGAGGCGCTGCTCCTCTGGGACCATCTGGAAGGAGGACAATAGCAGCTGCAGTGTTCCATCGCATGCACTTAGGGTCAGATCCCACCAGCCGCGAGACTCAGAGGGGCCCGAGGGTGTTAGTCCTTCCTCTTACCCATCACGAGACCAAGGCAGACACAGGTGTGCAAGCCAGGGCCACATCCATACCAGGAGCCTCCGCTGGGTTTCTACCAGCAACGGCCAGCCATGCCGAGGCCCGCCAGCCTCCTGGACGGGGAGGCAGAGTGACCCTGCCCCTCATCCACATGTGGTGGCTGCGCACACTGGTCACATTGACCCGATGGCCCAGCAGACCCCTGGGGCTGGGGTGCCTGCAGCACTCATTTACTGAGGCTGGTGTCAATCCCACTCCTTCTCAGACAGGCTTTAAATAAAGGCTAAAAGCAAAATAGCAGGCATCTGTAATTACATATTCTTCGGAAAAAGTCTCCCTTCATCTCTGGGCTGCACAAGATAGAACAGGTTCCCTGCTGTGCCTTTTTACATAATTAATGTGGCCTGTTCTTACCAGAATTCTTTTTTTTTTTTCCACAAAATCAAAGAACAGTGGCTGGAGTGCCTTCTATTATAGCATTTATTTTACCTTTATTAGCAAAGCAGTTTGTTCTCCAACATATTCTATTAAGTGGAGATGTGCCAATGCCTAGAAGAAAGGATGTGTGGTGAGAATCAGTTTAGAACCAAAAATATATGCAAGATTTTTAAAAAAATTCTTGAAAATGAAAAGACATGAACATACGGTAGGCCCAGACTCCTGCTTCTTATAAAAGATCAGACTCAAATACACAGTCTATAAATAATTTACTATCATATATGCATAATGAAGATTCATGGAGAAAAAGTCCAGTGGCAGAAATCCCTTGTTGATTTGAGTTAATGTCCATGTTAAATTCAAATCCGAATGGAAGACTCTTTAAGACCCCTGTATAAAGATACTGTTCAATCGTACATAATGAAATACCACTCCATATAGATCTTTCAAGTAAGTCGCATTTCCAATTTCTTTTTAAAGTTAAACATTACAGAGTTTTAAAAGACATTTTTAATGCAGTTTTTATAATCTTCAAAGAAAGGAAGGAAAAGTCTATTTAACTGGCACATGTAACCATTTTCACGGTACTAGACAGATTCAGAAAACTGTACTCAGGGAAAGGCAGGAAAGAGTAGAAGAGAGAAGATGAGGTGCAGGAGCCTTCTGCCCAGGCGGCCAAGGTCCCGCACAGGGATGCCCAGAGGCTCACGACCGAGCCACCATGGGAGGTCACCAGAAAGCAACAGGTGCCGGTGGCTCAGCTGCCCAGCACCTCTGTGGGTGTGGCCTTTTCACTGTGATTCCATCACGCTGAAAGACTGCAGATATTGGAAACAGCAGCTTGTCTGCGCTTTTTTCTTTTAATTTTTTAATTTTTAAATTTTATTTATTTATTTTTTTGAGATAGAGTGTTGCTCTATTGCTCAGGCTGGAGTGCAGTGGCACGATCTAGGTTCACTGCAACTTCCGCCTCCCGGGTTCAAGCGATTCTCCTGCCTCGGCCTCCCGAGTAGCTGGGATTATAGGTGCCTGCCACCATGCCTGGCTAATTTTTGTATTTTTAGTAGAGACAGGGCTTTGCCATGTTGGCCAGGCTGGTCTCGAACTCCTGACCTCAGGTGATCTGCCTGCCTCGGCCTCCCAAAGTGCTGGGATTACAGGCGTGAGCCACCGTGCCGGCCAGCTTGTCCATGTTTAAATTAAGCTTCAGAATCTCAATCTGCATGTACAGTTGTTAGCTGACCTTCATTTAAAAGCTATGGAGCCCAAATGTTGGGTCTTCAATCACGATTCTCCATAAAGTTTGCTTTTATATCAACCAAGTCATAAGGAGAATCTCTTTAGAGCAGGGTTTCTCACCCTCGCCCTGCTAACTTAGAGCCAGATCGTTCTTGGCTGTGGGGCTGGCCCGTGCATTATAAGATGTTGCATAGCAGCCCTGGCCTGGCCCCACTAGATGCCAGTGGCACCTCACCACCACCAGTGTGACAGCCAAAGATGTCTCCAGACACAGCCACTGTCCTCTGGGGGAGTAAAATCACCCCCTGTTAAGAACCAATGTTCCCTGGGGGGATAAAATCACCCACTGTTAAAGAACGAATATCATAATCCAAATTTTATTAAATGACACTTTAAAATTGAAAAAATATTGAATGTAGCTATACCTTTTATTTTGTTTGATATCATCAGTTGAAAGAAAAATCAGAGGCCTAAACCTGATTAAAATGTTTTGCCAAATACCAAATAGAGATGGTCCTATGTGTATATACCCCCCACAGGCACACAAAGTATGGTGTGCACCTCTTGATGTGTACCTATAGACATTTATATTTACATATTTAGTGTCATATAATTATCCTAAATATCATGCTCTGAGTTATGTAGTGTTAAGAAGACAAAATAAAGTAAAATCTTCAAAAAACTTGAATATTGCACCTAATAACTCAGCTCAAAATACATGATCTCTTAATTTAAAAAAAATCAAAATATGAAGAAAATACAAATACACTTTTACAAAGTAATTATCTAGCACATTTCTATCTATCAAGCCTAACACTGCAGGTATACAATGTGTATTTTACAGTATTCAAAGTTTATGTACAGTTGAAGATTATACATATTACTTGTCTCCTTCATCAGCTTATACAGTGAAAAGATGATTGTGTGGTATAAATCAGGATGTGAAACATCATTAGTCTGTCACAGAAATGCTGATTCAGCAATGACCTGACATCCTTGTCCCACTGAAATAAGCCAATACAATAAGTCATTGTTACCACTTATTTCAAAATGATAAACTAGGAGGTCTAAGAGTCCCTTCTTCAGCCAAACAAATGGACCCTAGACAAAACATACTTTTTAACACATTCTAGATTAGCAAGACGATGTATGGTTTTCCAAGGAATCTCTCTCCCCATGAAAACATTTCCTGCAGCTGTCTAGGAGCGGCAAGACTTGAGTGGCACAGGATGGAACTGCCTGGAAGCTCGAGGTTGATGAAGCACTGAAGTGAGAGGAGGTGTGAACACCTGTGAGGTCGTAGGCTCCACTAAGGTTTCTCACATTGAGCTAAGATCCCTGAAATGCACTAAAATTATTCCCTGGCATCCAGCAGAAGCAGACACAGCAGTTTCTGGAGGAAAGCATCCCGAGCCTGCAGGCCCTCAGGAATCCCACAGAATAAGATGAAGTGATAAGATTATAGTCTTGGATCTCCAGGGACACAAGAAGACGAGCAACATGAATGAGAGCAGAAACAACCCAAACAGATTTAGCTAGACCCCAAAACCACACGGATGAGAATTCATAGGTACTGAATATAAAAGAGGAATTTTGCTTAAAGAAATTAGGAGTTGAAGAGTTTAAAAGTACCAATTAACATGGGCCCTCAATGAGTTAAGAATGAAGGCCATCATCTCCAGATGACATTAAACCACTAAAAATACTAAAAGAGTGAGTATATAACTGCCAGGAAAGGGGAAATCTAATTTTAAATAATTCTCAATCAAATCAAATAGTCAAAAATTGGCTAATCAAGAAAACTAAGGTAATAAATCATAATAGAAATTTAAAATAACTTTGAATAAATAAAACGTAAATACAATCAAAATGCACATGAAAACTTGAGGGATACAGCTAAAGGGAAATTTATAGTCTTAAATATACACAATGGGAAATATGAAGCATGAAAATCAAAAGCTAAGTATCCATCTTTGTAAGTCAAGAAAAGAACAACAAATTGAACCCAAAGAAGTGAAGAGAAAATGATAATTTTAAGTAGAAAGTGGGAAAGAGAGAGAGTCACCAAAAACAACAATGAAAAAGAGATCATCACTATAAAGATACTACAATAAACAGATAATGGAGTAAAACTACAAATCAACTCTAGCTTTCTTTTTGCTTTTATACAGATATCCAGTTGATTCAGCACCATTTGTTGAAAAAATGTTTTCTTTCCTAAATGAATTGCTTTGCCACTATGGTTTAAAATCAGTTGTATATTTAAATAACACATAACACATAGACAGAGTCTATTTCTGGACTCTCCCTTCTGTTCCATTAATCTATATCTATCTTTTGCCAGTACCACAGTCTTGATTACTATAGCTTTGTAGTAAGTCAGGAAATCAGGTAAGTGCTCCAAAAGTTGTCCTTTTGGAAAAAAAAATGCTTTAGTTATTTGAATTTAGTCCTTTGAATGTCTACATAAATTGTATAATTAGCTTGTCACTCTCTGCAGAAAAACCTAGTTCAATTTTTATTAGAATTGCACTTAAATCTGTAAGTCAATGTGGGAAGAACTGCACACTAAACAACATTGAGTCTTCTGATCTATGGACAGACTATATCTCTTCATTAGATCTTTAGATCTTTTACAAAAAATTTCTTTTCAAAATATCTCAGTAATTTTTGGTATAAGAATCTTGAGCATACTTTTTTTTTAAGATTTATTCCCAGGTTTCTTAGGGTTTTGGTATCATTATAAATGCAATTGTTCCTTAAATATTTTCCAATTATGCGCTAGTATATGAGAATACATTGATTTTTGGATACTGATCTTGTATCTTCTGACTTTGCTAAATTTATATATTAGTTCTGGTAGTACTGGATTTTTTTTTAGACTACCTGAGATTTTCTACATAAACAATCATATAGCCTACAAACAAGAACAGTTTTACTTCTCTCATTTTCATTTTTCTGCCCTTTATTTCTTTATATTGTCATATTACAAGAACTAGGCCCTTCAGCACATTGAAGTACATGAAGTACAAGGTTGGCTCTAGGTTTTTCAAAAATGCCTTTCATCAATTTGAGAATTCATGGTTTGCTCTCAAATGGTTTTTGTGCATCTGTTGAAATGATCATATGGTTTTTCTCCTGCAATCTGTTAATGTGGAAAATTATACTAATTGTTGAATGTTAAATCAACCTTGGATTTCTGGAATAAACTTTCTTTGGTTATGCCGTACTATTTTATATACTATAGCATTTGATTTGATATCTTGTTTGGATCTATGTGAGTGGGAGATGGTGATCTGTAATTTTCTTTTCACATAATACCTTTGTCTTAATATCAGGGTAATACTAGGCCTACAAAATAAGTGGGGAACTGTCCTCCACCTCCATTATTTTCTGAAGGAGATTTATAGGATTGGTATTATTTCTTACTCAATATTTGAGAAAATTAAACAGGGAAACCATTTGTGTTTGGACTTTTCCTTATGTAAATAATTTTAATTACTAATTCAGCTGCTTTATTGATATAACTATTTAGATTTTCTATTAAAACTTGAGTCTATTTTGGTAAGTTGTATTTTTTAAGGAACTATTCCATTTCATGTAGGTTGTTGAATGTGTTGGTATAAATTTGTTAATAGATTCTCTTATTGTTTTTTTAATTCCTGTAGGGTTTATGTTTGGTCACCTCTCTTTTCTTGACGATACTGGTGATGTGTGTTCAATTGTTTCTTTTCAAAGAACAAGCTTTTTGGCTTAGTGGGGTTTTTTTCTGCATTGTCTGTTTCCTACTTTGTTGATTCTGATCTTATGGTTATTAGTTTCTTCTTCCTATGTATTTTAGTTTTACTTTCCATTTCAGCTTCTCAAAGTAGAACATTAGATAGGTGATTTTAGATCTTTCTTATTTTCTGTTGTATTTCATCTACAAGTTTCCCTCTAAGCTAACTTTAGCTGCACTCAAAAATTTTTTATATATTTTCATCAACATTTTACTTTGTAATATTATCTTATTCCCTTGTGATTTCATTTTTGACTTATGATTTAACTAGAAGTGTATTGTTGACTTTCCAGACATTGAGGTTTTCCTAGACTGCTATTGATTTCTAATTTAAATTTGTTGTGGTCAGAGTATATAATCCTTATGATGTAATATTATAATCTTGGTGAATTGACCGTGCACACATGACAAGATTGAATTCTGTGGTTGTCGGATATAGTGTTCTACAAATGTTAATTGAATCAAGGTGGTTGATAATGTTATTCATAGCTTCTATGGCTTTCCTGATTTTTTTTTTGCCTAGGTGTTCTATCAATTTCTGAAGAGTGATAAAATCTTCTTCTATGATTGTGGAATTGTCTGTTTTGTTTTACTTTAGTGAATCAATTGCATCTTGAGTATTTACCAGGGACATTTATAATTGTTATATCTTCCTTATAATCTGTCCCATTTATTATTATTAAATGTCCCTCATTATTTCCAATTACATTATGTGTATTGAAGTTTATTCTATGCCACTTTGGCCTTTTATGCTTATTACTTGCATGCTATGTACTTTTCCATTCATTTACTTTCAACGTATCTCTATGCTTAATTTAAAAGTATGTCCCATATCATTGCTCAGCCTTTCAGCTAAGATCAAGGGTAAAAGTATGTCTCTTAAGAGCAGCATATATTAGAGCCTTACTTCCTTATCTGCTTTCTCAATATTTTTCTGTTAATGGGAATGTTTGCAGTTAACAGAATTATTGATATAGCTGCATTCAGGTCAACAGAATTATCATTTATTTTCTCTTTGTCTCTTTTTTTGTTCATTTCTGTGCCCATTTTCTTGCTTTCTTTTGGATTACTTGAATATTATTTTATTTTCATCAGCTGGCTTTTAATAATAATAATATTTATTATTAAGTATTAAATATTATTATTTTAATAATTCTTATTATATTTTTAATACTTACTCCATGAATTAAAATATACATTCATCTCCAGCCTGGGTGACAGAGCGAGACTCTGTCTCAAAAATATATATATATATATATGTATATATACATTCATAACTTCTCTACAAAGTTTTATTGCATCAAGTGAAATGTACAAGCCTTGAAATGATATAGGTCACTTTACCTCTCCCATTTCCTCTTATGGTATAGTTGTCATACATATTACATCTATACACATTAAAACTCCCACCAGACAATATTATAATTTATACTTTCAACCATCAAACCTATTTTGAAGAACTTAAGAGGGAAAAACGTTATCTTTTACACTTACCTACTATTTACCATTTCTGCTGTTCTTCATCCCTAAAGATCTAATTTCTCTGTAGTATCATTTTGCTTCATCCTGGAGAAATTCCATTAACATGTCTTATAGAGCAGGTCTGCTGGAAATGAATTCCAGTCATTTCCTTCATCTGAGAATGTCTCTCTTTTTTGCCTTTATTCCTGAAGGATTATTTTGCTGGATAGAGAATTCTGGCTTAAAAGTTCTTTTCTTTCAGCACTTAAAGAAGGTGCTCCACTTGCCTCCAGGATTTCTGATCAGAAATTTGCAGTCATTCAAATCATAGTCCCTTGTATGTAATGTATCACTCTTCTCTCACTGTTTTTGAGAAATTTTCCTTATTTTTAGTTTTCAGCACTATGATTATGATGTGTCTAGGCATGATTTCCTTTATTTCATCCTGTGTTTTCACTGAATTTTGTGAAATTGTAAATGTGTCTTTGCAAAGATTGACAATTCTGTCATTACCTCTTCAAATATCTTTTTCTCTTAATCTCTTGCTCCTCTGAAACGACAATTGTTTTTAACATTTCAAAATATTTATTCTTTTTTAAATTTTATTTTAAGTTCCAGGACACATGTGCAGGAAGTACAGGTTTATTACATAGGCAAATGTGTGCCATGGTAGTTTGCTGCACCTATCAACTCATCACCTAGGTATTAAGCCCCACATGCATTAGCTATTTATCCTGATGTTCTCCCTCCCACTTTTCCCCCTTGACAGGATCCAGTGTGGGTTGTTCCCCTCCCTCCATCCATTGTTCTCATTGTTCGGCTCCCACTTATAAATGAGAACACGCAGAGCTTGGTTTTCTGTTCCTGTGCTAACCTGCTGAGGATAACAGCTTCCAGCTCCATCATGTCCCTTAAAAGGACATGATCTTGTTCCTTTTTATGGCTGCAGAGTATTGCATGGTGTATATGTACCACATTTTCTTTATCCAGGCTATCACTGTAGGGTATTTGACTTGATTCCATGTCTTTGCTATTGTGAATAGTGCTTCAATGAACATATGAGTGTATGCATCTTTACATTTATACATGCACTTATAAATGTATACATGTATACATTTATACATGCACTTATAAATGTATACATGTATACATTTATAAATAGCAGAATGATTTATATTCCTTTGGGTATATACCCAGCAATGGGACGGCTGGGTCAAATGGTATTTTGGGCCCTAGGTCTCTGAGGAATCACCACACTGTCTTCCACAATCGAACTAATTTAGATTTACACCAACAGTGTAAAAGCATTCCCATTTCTCCACAGCCTCACCAGCATCTGTTGTTTCTTGACTTTTAAATAATTGTCATTCTGACTGATGGGAGATCTCATTGTGGTTTTGCTTTGCATTTCTCTAATGATTAGTAATGTTGAGATTTTTTTCTTAAGTTTGTTGGTTGCATAAATGTCTTCTTTTGAGAAGTGTCTGTTCATGTCCTTTGCCCACTTTTTAATGTGGTTGTTGGTTTTTTTATTGTAAATTTGTTTAAGTTCCTTGTAGATTCTGGATATTAGACCTTTGTCAGATAGATAGAGTGCAAAAATTTTCTCCCATTCTGTAGGTTGTCTGTTCATTCTGATAGTTTCTTCTGCTGTGCAGAAGCTCTTTATTTTAATTAGATCCCATTTGTCAATTTTTGCTTTTGTTGCAATTGCTGTTTACATTTTTGTCATGAAATCTAAGTTTGTGCCTATGTCCTGAATGGTATTGCCTAGATTTTCTTCTAGGATTTTTATAATTTTGGGTTTTATATTTAAGTCTTTAATCCATCTTGAGTTAATTTTTGTATAAGGTATAAGGAAAGGGTCCAGTTTCCATTTCTGCATGTGGCTGGCCAGGTTTCCCAGCACCATTTATTAAATAGGGAATCCTATCCCCACTGCTTGTTTTTGTCAGGTTTGCTGAAGATCAGATGGTTGTAGATGTGCGGTCTTATTTCTGGATCTCTATTCTGTTCCATTGGTCTATGTGTCTGTTTTTGTGCCAGTACTGTGCTGTTTTGGTTACTGTAGCCTGGTGGTATAGTTTGAAATTGGGCAGCATGATGCCTCCAGCTTTGTTCTTTTTGCTTAGGATTATCTTGGCTATATGTGCTCATTTTTGGTTCCATATTAATTTTAAAGTAGTTTTTTTCCAATTCTGTGAAGAATGTCAATGGTAGTTTAATGGGAATAGCATTGAATCTATAAATTACTTTGGACAGTATGGACATTTTCACAATATTGATTCTTCTTCCTATCCATGAGCATGGTGTGTTTTTCCACTTCTTTGTGTCCTCTTTGTTTTCCTTGAGCAGTGAATTTGTAGTTCTCCTTGAAGAAGTCCTTCACTTCCCTTGTTAGCTGTATTCCTAGGTATTTTATTCTCTTTGTAGCAATTGTGAATGGGAGTTCATTCATGATTCCACTCTCTGCTTGTGTATTGTTGGTGTATAGGAATGCTTGTGATTCTTGCACATTGTTTTTGTATCCTGAGATTTGCTGAAGTTGTTTATCAGCTTAAGGAGCTTTTGGACTGAGAGGATGGAGTTTTCTGGATGTAGGATCATGTCATCTGCAAACAGAGACAGTTTTGACTTCCTCTCTTCCTATTTGAATACCCTTTATTTCTTTCTCTTGCCTGATTGCCCTGGCCAGAACTTCCAATACTATGTTGAATAGGAGTGGTGAGAGAGTGCATCCTTGTCTTATGCCAGTTTTCAATGGGAATGCTTCCAGCTTTCACCCCTTCAGTATGATACTGGTTGTGGGTTTGTCATAAATGATTCTTATTATTTTGAGGTACAGTTCCATCAATACCTAGTTTATTGAGAGTTTTTAGCATGAAAGGATGTCGAATTTTATCAAAGGCCTTTTTTTGTGTCTATTGAGATAATCATGTGGTTTTTATCTTTAGTTCTATTTATGTGATGGATTACATTTATTGATTTGAGTACAACGAACCAGCCTTTCACCTCAAGGATGAAGCCAACTTGATCGTGGTGGATAAGCTTTTTGATGTGCTGCTGGATTCAATTTGCCTGTATTTGAGGATTTTTGCATCCATTTTCATCAGGGATATTGGCCTGAAGTTTTCTTTTTTTTGTTGTATCTCTGCCAGGTTTTGGTATCAGGATGATGCTGGCCTCATAAAATTAGTTAGGGAGAAGTCCCTCCTTTTCAATTGTTTGGAATTGTTTCAGAAGAAATGGTACCAGCTCCTCTTTGTACCTCTGGTAGAATTCAGCTATAAATTCTCTTATCCTGGGCTTTTTATTATGGGTAAGCTGTTAAATATTCACTACTGCCTCAATTTCAGAACTTCCTATTCAGGGATTCAACTTCTTCCAGGTTCAGTCCTGGGAGGGTGTATGTGTCCAGGAATTTATCCATTTCTTCTAGATTTTCTAGTTTATTTGCATAGAGATGTTTGTAGCATTCTCTGATGGTTGTTTGTATTTCTGTGGGGTCAGTGGTGACATCCTCTTTATCATTTTTTTATTGTGCCTATTTGATTCTTCTCTCTTTTCTTCTTTACTAGTCTAGTTAGCAGTCTGCCTGTCCTATTGATTCTTTCAAAATACCAACTCCCAGATTCTTTGATTATTTGAAGGGCTTTTCATGTCTCTAGCTCCTTCAGCTTCACTCTGATCTTGGTTATTTATTGTCTTCGGCTAGCTTTGGGGTTTGTTTGCTCTTGGTTCTCTAGTTCTTTTAGTGGTGATCTTAGGGTGTCGATTTGACATCTTTCTAGCTTTCTGATGTGGGCATTTGGTGCTGTAAATTTCCCTCTTACCACTGCTTTAGCTGCATTCCAGAGGTTTTCTTTGTTCTCTTTGGTTTCAAAGAACTTCTTGATTTCTGCCTTGATTTCATTATTTACCCAGGAGTCATTCAGAAGAAGGTTGTTCAATTTCCATGTAGTTGTGTGGTTTTGAGCGAGTTTCTTATTCTTCAGTGAAACTCCAATTTTTGGTCTTGTTCCACAGCTGTATGAGCTCTGGCAATGTAAAAAAATTTTCTCTAAGTTCTTTAGATTGGATAATTTACACTGATCTATTTCAGTTCACTAACTCTTTCCTCTGTCATAGTCACTCCACTACTGAACCCATCAAGCAACTCTTTTCTATTTAAGGTGTTGTAGTTTTAATTTCTAACCTTTGTATTAGATTTTCTGGTATAATTCCTATTCTCCCCTGAGAACTCCCAACCTTTCATTCATTTCAAGTGCATTTTCTTTACCTCATTGATCATAGTTATAAAAGCTACTTTAAATTCTTTGGTCATTTCAATATCTGAGTCCTCTCAGGTTTGGTATCTGTTGACTGTCATTGTCCCTTGGAAATTTATTACATTTTTTTCTTATTCTTTGTACATTGAGTCCTTTGGTACTCTCTCCTGGATACTGTCAATGTTAAAATATGTAAACTCTGGATTCTGTTTTAATCTTCTGGAGATTATTAATTTTTTTTACTTATAAGCTAATTAGCTTCTGACCACAATTTCTGTCGCACTTTCTAAGGCAAGTGGTTCAAATTCAAATTTCCTGTCATCATTTGGACCTGTCTCACACGTGTATCATCCAGTAGCCAGCCACATGCTTGTGCAGATGGTTCAAATCTCAGTTGAGTTCTCTAAGCCTTGCCATCTTGCTTCATGTCTGTCTAGCACATACACCATTCAAGAGTTAGTCAGAGACCTGTATGGATGGTTCTAACCTCAGTCAGTCATCAGTCAGTCCTCTGGGCCTTTGCTGGGCTGGTTTGAGTCTGTCCCCAGATGGTGTTGCTCTGAAATTAGGCTGAGGCTGGTGCAAGTTCATGAATAGAACTGGGGGGCTTCTCTGGCTCTCTCTTCTGGGATTCCCCCACATTCCCTGGCCTGCAGGTGCTGCTCTCTCTGACTCCTCTGGGCCAAAAGAGGGGGTTGCTACAGGAGTACTATCTATCTATGCCACCATGCCACTACATGATGAAGGCCCGCTCTAGGGAGAAATCCAGGAGAGAAGAAAACAGGAAAACCACCCCGAGAGGGTCCCTTCTCCAGGTTTTAACATTCTCCACAATCTACCTGTTTATATTTTTCAGAGTCCATATGTAGTTGATTTTTGTCCAGTTTTCATTGTAATCAGGGGGAGGAGTGAGCTTTAGTAGGTTTACATGCCCTTAGCAGACTGGAATTCAACACTCTCTCATTATGACACCCAGTTAAAATACTCTTTTTCTGCCATATCTAAATTTTAAAATAAATTAAGTCGGCTACTTTTCCTGTGTCCAATCCTCCCCAACTGACCACCTAGGATCCTGGGACCTCACGCCCCCTGCAGATCCCTCATTAGGGCGAGGGAGATCAGTGAGCATCACACAACTCTGGATAAGGAGGAAAGGGCGCAGGGCTGCCTGCCTTCAGCCAGCATTTGAGAACCTGAACAGTCTCCATGACCATCAGGTGTACCATGGCAGAGGTACAAGCAGGCTGATATCTCGGAAGTCAGGTAGACAGTCCCTGGGCTCTCTGGGCTTCCTTTTATCAGATGCCCTGCAGCTGCCTTTCTGTGCTGATGCTTCCGCTCATGACGTCCTGTCTCATTTTAAAATCATCTTCATCAAAATCTGACCTGAGCAAAAAGAAAAATCTGATTTTTTTGAACCTCAAAATATACTGAAAGTTCTTACATGTTTAACAGCTGACATATTTAGCAATTTTCACAAACATTTCAAATATATTATAATTGAATTATTTTAAATGAACTTGACTTATTATCTTTGGAGAATGGCATTATCTTTGGAAAGCAAGGTTAGAAAGACTATCAAAATTAGTAAAAGGCTCATTATAAATCATTGTTGCTGCAGACATTTAAAAATAAAAACGTGCCAGGCGTGGTGGCTCACACTTGTAATCCCAGCACTTTGGGAAGCCAAGGTGGGCAGATCACTTGAGCTCAGGAGTTCAAGACCAGCCTGGTCAATGTGGCAAAACTTGTCTCTACAAAAAATAAAATTAACCAGGCATGGTGGCGCACACCTGTAGTCCCAGCTATTCCAGAGGCTGAGGTGGGATGATTACTTGGGCCCAGGGAGTAGAGGTTGCAGTGAGCCGAAATCATACCACTGCACTTCAGCCTCAGTGACAGGGTGAGACTCTGTTTCAAAATAAATAAATAAGTAAAAATAAAAATGAAAATGCCTGTGTGTCAATTTTCCTCCAAAATTTTGCATGCATCTTCCCAGTAAACTTACTAATGATTCTGTTTGCAAGGCAGCACTTCCTTAAAGACTCAGATACAAGATAAAGTAAGTTAAATGACCCTCATGTTTATATGCCTGGCAGAAAAGCTAGGTGACCACTCTCGTTCTAAAAATAAACTTCTTGTTATGTTGTTCATTCACATTGGAATCAGAGATCCATTTAGAATCATCTGTAATTTAAAAACTAATCCTATTTTTGTATTCCATGAAAAAGAGATATTAGAAGTGACTTGAATCATTATTGAAAAGCACTAAATAAAAGGAAGAAAATAAAATTTATTTTGGGGGGATTTTGATAGTGATATGTATTTTTTTGTTTAGTTTCATTTTTCTGTTCTCATTTGTTTAGTTTTGCTGCTAAGGGAGTATTTTCTCTTTTTGCTGTTTATTTCCCCAAAGGCAAGAAGAATGAGTTATTGTATCGGTGAACTTAGAGACTGCACAGATCGGTGGCCACTCTGCCTCTGGGGTAGAGCACATGAGGGCAACCGTGCCCTTCGCCAGCATTCCTGTGATGAAGCTTTGCAGTGAATGAACTTCCTTTCATTCTTTTACATTATGTCATTTCTCGGATCTTAACATTTCTCAAGACAGTTAAGAATATAAAAGCTACATGACTTATGTTATAAGCCCTATACTTTATGAGGAAAGGTAACTAATATCAAAAAATAACATACGCCAAAAATGACGGCTAGCCAGGAAGAACTTGGAAGGCAGCAGGGAAGCCTGATTTAGGATTTGGCAAGAGTTATCAACTATTAACATGAAATTATTATATGCAACCTATAAATTAGAGCCTTTATCCTGCCTATTATCAGCACTATTCTTACTTTCAATGACAGAGTCTTGGCATG